>NC_054371.1:231444490-231805323 GCF_017654675.1 Xenopus laevis
TTGTGTGGTTGGAACCTGTACACACACAGATTCAGGAGGCAATTGTACATTTTCATCACTCACCTCCTCAGACACTCTGTCTGGCTGATCACCACTAAGACTCATGGTACTATTTTCCACACCATCATTTGCACTGGTTATGTTCACACACACAGCTTGCCAGTCAAAGATTTCAGGTCTCTCACCTGACTTCTCACTTAAGGGCTCTTACACATGAGCATTTTTACCTGCGCTCCCCTGCGTTCCGTTTTTCGGCGTTCAGCCACAGGGGAGCGCAGGAATAGACGCATTTCATTATTTCAAATGGGGCTCACACACACAGGTGCGTGTAGGCGCCGAACGCAGGAAAAATGCAGCATGTTGCGTCTCAACCTGCGTTCGGCGCCTACATGCGCCTGTGTGGGTACAGCCCCATTTGAAATGAAATAATGAAATCCGAAAAACGGAACGCAGGGGAGCGCAGGTAAAAACGCTCATGTGTAAGAGCCCTAACACACTTTCAGGTGTCTCATTCCCACAGTTCTGCTTGTACACTTCAAGCTGCATTTGTATTGCAAGATATGGAGCAAAATTGTCTGTAACATGCTCTATACTATAACCATACAGTAGGTGCACCTTTCCCCTTCAATAAGCTCAGTCATTTTAACTATACCACCTGACTGAGATAGCTCATTAGTATGCTCATCCCCTTTAACACCATCAGGAGATTAGTTACTGCAGGGCAACAAAGAGTTACTCTCTCTGGGATTTAACCCTTTGATTACTGAAGAACCTGAAAATGCATTGTTCAACAGTTCCCCATGTAGACTCTCACCAGCAGTAGCATCTTTTTTTCATAGAGCTGCACAAACCTTACCAGTCACACAGGCATTGGGTTCAGGTTTAACACATTCCATGCAGTTTAAACTCACTACATCATTCACACCAGTTTTGTTCTCACCCGCTACACATCACTCAGTGAGCTCAGCACATCCCTGAATATCTAAGGGAGTGGGCTGGGGGTCTCCACCTGAGTTCAGTTGCACACACAATTTTTTTACCTCTTAGGAGCTGGTCATAGACTTTGATCAGTTCGGTTATTGCCGCAGAAGACCTTTCAAAGGGGCAATTATCAGCCATATGACCTGGGCCAGAACAACTACTGCACTTTCCAGGCTCTGTTTTGCACACAGATTTGTACACATTCACAGACAAGTCACACAAAGTGCAGGGCTTAGGTTTTGCCTCACCTTTAAGACATTCCCACTTGGAATCACAGACATTCCTCAAAGAGTTTTTCCCCCTTTGCTTTAACCCTTCAGGTAGCAAAACATTAAGGCACATTTTACTCAAGACATTTTCTCTCTCACTTGAGCTACTTTGTTGCAGACACGCCTGCTGTGCTTTTTGGTGTTCCCCACTGAATTACCTCATTCGCCTTCTCTGGGGACACATTTACATTGGGGGTCCCCCTTATACTTTTTACTATGGGTGTTACGTCACACCCCACAGTCACACACATAGGATTCCCATCTGGACATTGGACAGCAAAATGACACAGAACATTTTGCATAACACCAACATTATTCACCACCTGGTTTGATTGTCCCACATTCATTGGTTTGCTGTTTCCCCACAACTCCCAGAAGGGGGAAAGTCTGTTCCCAGAACAATTTCCACTTCACCGTCACTCACAACCATAAGTGAGTGGATAACAGTCCCTTTGGTGGTTTCAAAATTTAGACATACAGTCGGTTTTGAGTTCTCTTGCATCTCAGGGAGCTCCTGCCAGGGTAGAACAAACATTAACAGTTCATGCAACACCACCGACTTAGTGGAGTTAATGTCCAGTGTGACCCACAGTGAAATCCCATTCACTTTCACCTCTACTGACTTTTCAGCAATACCTTTAACAGGCACAGTGCACTCTGATTGCGCACTTAACTCTTTAGGTCCCAGGACCTTATATTTATTATCACAGTCCCAGTTTTTTACCCCTCCAGCCTGCCGTTCCCTTTCAACCACCCCTTTAAGAACAGTCTCACCATTCCTGTAGGGCATCCGGTGTGGAACCGCTGGGGATGAATTCTGGACAAATATGCCAGACTGGACTGTGAAACCAGCAGACCCTCTCTCCATGGCATGCTGCACTTGTGCCTGCCGCCTGGGCTCCAACTTTGGGGTACCACCTCTTGGGAACCAGTTTCCTGGCTTGGATCCTGTGACAAATACTGAGTGTGACCAAAATCCCCTTCTACTGGTCCCATTTTATCCATAGCTAATTGACTAGTACACATACAATCCAAGATGGTGTTTCTTCTTTGTTCTACTTTCCCGCCAAAAAGCTTTAAACAAAGGAGCTCCCAGGATAGCCCTCCAGAAGAGCTGGACAACCCCCTCCAAGGTATTTCCCCCTCCCCTAATGATGCAGCAGGGCCCCTGCCAATCAGACCTGCTTGGGTGGGGTTAACCAGAAGCAAGGCCGGTCTCCCAGCCAATCAACCCTAGGGGGTGGGGAAAAGGCCAGGTATACCAGAGGGGAGGGCTAGAGAGTTGTTGTTGTTCGTCTGGGGTGTAACCTGGCTGCGGCAGGTCACCCTCCTCTGCGGTTCCTTGGAGTTTATCCTAGCTGAGGCAGGAAGACTCCCTCCAACAGTTTGGATCTCCCTACCTCCCAGAGGACTGTTTATACCTGGATCCCCTTGAGGTATGGTTATTCTGTGGATTCACCCAAAGGCACTTTGCTCCTTACCCCTTTGAAATTGCCCAAAGGAACTCCCTGACTTTGGATTTGGATTGGCCTGGAGGGCGTGTGCATCTTGGAGTGGATTGCTCCAAGGGAGGCTCTTTATTTCGGACCAGGAGTGTTTTGGGACTTGGGGGAGTTCACATGCTAATGCCGTGTTCCTGATCTACTGCTTGTTGTATATCGGAAATAAACCCCTGTGTAAACCCCTCTTAAAGGTGTGGTATTTCCCTGTGTGTGCTAGTTGGTCATACGTCACACGTTACGTGACATTTCTGGTGGCAAGCGGTGCGGATAATGGAAACTAGCACATCAGGGAACTTCGCAAACCTTACAGCTCAGGAGATTACTGAGCTCAGGCTACCAACGCTACAAAGGCTCTGCCACACATGCGGTATTGACACAGTGGGAAAGCGGAGACAGGAACTCATAGAACTTCTCACACACCATTCTCTACCTACCCAGGAAGGTGATGCCCAGGGTGACCCAGAAACCCCTGAGGAGGGAGAAGAAAACTATAATTTGCACCAAGATGCAGCTGGGGAACCTGAGGACAACACCGTTACCTTGTTTCAGAAACACCTTGCTGCTATTGGTCCAGGGCTGACCCCAGCAGAACGGCTAGAGGTATTGCGCCTAACTATACAGGTAAATCAGCCTAGGAGCTTGAGTTCTGGGCCCACAGCAGGCCCAACCATTGCACGACAGCCAGTTGTGAAACTGACTCATGCTGCCTTCCCTGCCTTTGATGAGTCTAAGCAGAGCATAGACAGCTTCCTTCGCTCCTTTGAAGGTTTATGTGAGGACCACCAAGTTCCCCAGGATGAGTGGGTGCTTATTTTGGCTGGTAAACTCACTGGTAAAGCTAGCGAAGTCTATTTGGAAATTCCATACCCTCAGCGAGCAAATTATTGGAAAGTGCGTCAGATTCTCCTCGCCAGCTACGCCATCACTCCAGACTTCTACAGAAGAGCTTTCCGCACCCGGCGTAAAGCCTCCCAAGAAACTCACCAGGATTACGGGAATAAGTTGCAGAGGGATTTCCGCAACTGGGTACGGGGGAATAAAGTTAATTCCCTTGAGGATTTGTGCCAGTTGATGCTAAAAGAACAATTCTTCGAAAACTGCTCCATTGAAGTGCGACAATGGGTTGGGGACCGTAAGCCTGGTACCTTGGAGGAGGCCACCCAGTTAGCAGATGAGTACCTGGAGAATCGTGTCCAGTCCCAGCCACTTACCCTACCCCTGAGTCCTACAAACCACTCCTGTGAGGCTGATCATACCCATGCTCTACATGCCAGCCATGTGACAGTCAGGGCCCTTCCAGATTCTAAACCAATTAGGATTCCTCGGGCCTGTTTTATTTGTGGTTGTACTACTCACTTACAGGCAACATGCCCACGCAGACTCCCTAACCTGACCCCAATAAGACTGCCACCTGCCAAATCTGCAAATATTGTATCACAGGGGGTCACTGAGTGTCAAGTGCAGGATGCCGAAGAGACTGGTCCCCATATCTACAGGAAGCAACAAGTGAATATTGATGCATCAGACCTAAAAGAATTTAGAGTGTCAGCAGTCAACTTGTGTGCCCCAAAAAGGTGGGAGAACAACTGTGCACCCAGGAGAGGACACTGGGGTGTTCCACAGACAAGACTGGAACATCAAACAAAACTTATAACCCCTACTCCAATTCATAGTAACAGACACAAAGTCACCAATTCTCCAAACTGCAAAGTCTACATTGGAAACCTTGGCAAGCATGGCCATAAGACTATATTGGAACAGGCATTTGGATATTATGGCCCTTTACGTAGTGTGTGGGTGGCCAGGAGCCCCCCGGGTTTCGCATTTGTGGAATTTGAACACCACAGAGATGCTGCTGATGCAGTACAAGATCTAAATAAAAGGACTTTGTGTGGGCGTCAAGTTAAGGTGGAATTTGCATCCACAGACAGACAAAGTAGCAATAAGGCTCCTCAATCCCCATGCAAATGGCTCCCAACACAAAGGAGAATATGGACTGAGAGAAACAACTATGTCACCCAAAGATTTCACTGAGCCAGTGGGGCCTTCAAAGTGCAGCCGGGACTCACCCTACAAAGGGGATCCCCGGCAATGCACTTACTCTTGGGGGGAAGAAATGTGACAAATACTGAGTGTGACCAAAATCCCCTTCTACTGGTCCCATTTTATCCATAGCTAATTGACTAGTACACATACAATCCAAGATGGTGTTTCTTCTTTGTTCTACTTTCCCGCCAAAAAGCTTTAAACAAAGGAGCTCCCAGGATAGCCCTCCAGAAGAGCTGGACAACCCCCTCCAAGGTATTTCCCCCTCCCCTAATGATGCAGCAGGGCCCCTGCCAATCAGACCTGCTTGGGTGGGGTTAACCAGAAGCAAGGCCGGTCTCCCAGCCAATCAACCCTAGGGGGTGGGGAAAAGGCCAGGTATACCAGAGGGGAGGGCTAGAGAGTTGTTGTTGTTCGTCTGGGGTGTAACCTGGCTGCGGCAGGTCACCCTCCTCTGCGGTTCCTTGGAGTTTATCCTAGCTGAGGCAGGAAGACTCCCTCCAACAGTTTGGATCTCCCTACCTCCCAGAGGACTGTTTATACCTGGATCCCCTTGAGGTATGGTTATTCTGTGGATTCACCCAAAGGCACTTTGCTCCTTACCCCTTTGAAATTGCCCAAAGGAACTCCCTGACTTTGGATTTGGATTGGCCTGGAGGGCGTGTGCATCTTGGAGTGGATTGCTCCAAGGGAGGCTCTTTATTTCGGACCAGGAGTGTTTTGGGACTTGGGGGAGTTCACATGCTAATGCCGTGTTCCTGATCTACTGCTTGTTGTATATCGGAAATAAACCCCTGTGTAAACCCCTCTTAAAGGTGTGGTATTTCCCTGTGTGTGCTAGTTGGTCATACGTCACACGTTACGTGACAGATCCAGACGCAGTGACTTCCATTGCCACTCGCAAAGTCTCCCTCACTTCCTTTGGCATCTGTTGAAAACACACAGGTCACTGTACCTTTAAGGAAGCTTGCTGGAAGAACTCTCTCTGTGGTACACAGAAAAAAATTGTCTTTTTCCCTAAAGACTTTTCAGGAGCTGCCACTGCTCCTTGCAACTCATAGAAACTCTCACGTTTCACTTGTGGGGCATTTTGCAGTCTCTTCCCCATTGGCATCTTTACCACATTTGGTGCGCAGACTCTCTCCCAGTCGCTGTGGAACTGCATCCACCAGTCTCCATCTTGCACACACAGGGAGCATAGGACAGACAGAGTATGACACACACAGGGAACATAGGACAGACAGAGTATGACACACACAGGGAGCATAGGACAGACAGAGTATGACACACACAGGGAGCATAGGACAGACAGAGTATGACACACACAGGGAGTATGGGGCAGGCAGAGCAGGGCACACACAGGAAGCATAGGAAAGGCAGAGTATGTCACACACACAGGGAGCATAGGACAGGCAGAGTATGGCACACACAGGGAACATAGGGCAGGCAGAGTATGTCACACACAGGGAACATAGGACAGACAGAGTATGACACACACAGGGAGTATAGGGCAGGCAGAGTATGACACACACAGGGAACATAGGACAGACAGAGTATGACACACACAGGGAGTATGGGGCAGGCAGAGCAGGGCACACACAGGAAGCATAGGAAAGGCAGAGTATGTCACACACACAGGGAGCATAGGACAGGCAGAGTATGGCACACACAGGGAACATAGGGCAGGCAGAGTATGTCACACACAGGGAACATAGG
Source organism: Xenopus laevis (assembly GCF_017654675.1). Lineage (NCBI taxonomy): Eukaryota > Metazoa > Chordata > Amphibia > Anura > Pipidae > Xenopus > Xenopus laevis. The sequence goes on from NC_054371.1 coordinate 231,451,005, forward strand.
ACAGACAGAGTATGACACACACAGGGAGTATAGGGCAGGCAGAGTATGACACACACAGGGAACATAGGACAGACAGAGTATGACACACACAGGGAGTATGGGGCAGGCAGAGCAGGGCACACACAGGAAGCATAGGAAAGGCAGAGTATGTCACACACACAGGGAGCATAGGACAGGCAGAGTATGGCACACACAGGGAACATAGGGCAGGCAGAGTATGTCACACACAGGGAGCATAGGACAGGCAGAGTATGACACACAGGGAGCATAGGACAGGCAGAGTATGACACACATGGAGTATAGGACAGGCAGAGTATGACACACACAGGGAGCATAGGAAAGGCAGAGTATGTCACACACACAGGGAGCATAGGACAGGCAGAGTATGGCACACACAGGGAACATAGGGCAGGCAGAGTATGTCACACACAGGGAGCATAGGACAGGCAGAGTATGACACACAGGGAGCATAGGACAGGCAGAGTATGACACACATGGAGTATAGGACAGGCAGAGTATGACACACATGGAGTATAGGACAGGCAGAGTATGACACACACAGGGAGCATAGAAAAGGCAGAGTATGTCACACACAGGGAGTATGGGGCAGGCAGAGCAGGGCACACACAGGGAGCATAGGAAAGGCAGAGTATGTCACACACACAGGGAGCATAGGACAGACAGAGTATGACACACACAGGGAACATAGGACAGGCAGAACAGAGCAGGAGACAGGGAAACTTATCAGGACCAGTCTAATATGTACTACATACAGTGACACAGTGCTGGGGCCCCATTAGTATTTTGTATAAAGTGTGAACAGGTGAACAATGTGGGCAGTTTCAGTCTGGGTCTCAGGTAGAACAGTACAGGTCTTTACAGGGGGGATTATATGTGTGTGAACAATGCAGGAGTTTATAGTATGAATTTGAGATGTAAACAATACAGGGACCAGTTAATCTCTGTACTGATACCTTTTAAAGTTTACATATGGTAAGCAGACACAGCAGGGAGACTTTCATGTGGGGGCCACACAAGGGGGGGTCATGGGTTGCCAGTTGGACAGCCCTGATGTAGAGAGGGATATTCTGAGATTATTTGCAATTGGTTTCCATTTTTTATTATTTGTGGTGTTTGAGTTATTTAGCTTTTTATTCAGTAGCTCTCCAGTTTGCAATTTCAGCCATCTGGTTGCTAGGATCCAAATTCCCCTAGAAACAATGCATTGATTTGAATAAAAGACTGGAATATGAATAGGAGAGACCTGAATAGAAAGATGAGCAATAAAAAAAGTAGCAATAACTATAAAATTGTAGCCTTACAGAGCTGTTTGAAAGCTGGATGACAGAGCAAGAAGAATAAGGCAAATAATTCATAAACTATACAAAAATAAAGTAGACCAGTTGAAAAGCTGCTTAAAATTAGCCATTCTATAAAATACTGAAAGTTATGTGGAAGTTGAACCTCCCCTATAACAGTATAAATGTAGTGCGGACAACTTATAGATTGTAAGCTTCTTGCTTCAATGACTGGTTGTTTGTGTAGGTTTTGCTGCATGTTTAATATATGTACATCACTATGGAATATGTTGGGGTTTATGGGAAAGTTAGTTGTACTTAATGTCCCAGTATAGAGTTAAATGAGACAGAGCAGAGCTGCTGTGTGACTTGTGTCCTGCAATGTATGACTCCCCTCCTCCTGCCCACCAATCAGCAGTGAAGATGCAAATGAGCACAAAGCTCCTCCCCTTTCATGCCACGTGTGCCTGACTGACACTGATACAGAGATCATGTGACACAAACAACTCACACTTGAACTTGTTTCATCTGGTCGCTGGTGTGCCTTTCTCTTTAACCTGCCTCTTGGCCCCGCCCACTACCCTCCTCTCCCCCTGTACTCACTCCAGGACTGGCCAGCTGGGAGCAATCTATTGGTTGAAAAAATGATTGATGTTTGTCTTGCTTAATCAGAGGAAGGGAGGGGAGTGGCTGGGGAACCCGAGACTAGAATAAGAAGCTGGTGGAGCTGGTCTTCTGTAGCTGCAGCAGCACAAAGGAAGTTCAGGTACAGCCAGAGGGGAAGCAATTTGTTGGGAAAATACATGGGGGGGATGGCTGTGTGTCCCTGAATGTTTGGGGTGCAGCCCGGGGTATGTAATGCTGGTGCAGGTGCTCATGGGTGATGTGATGTCATGTTGGACTGAGTTTACTGTGTGTGAGGTATTTGGTGGTGCGGGAGGATTTGGTGTTGTGTGAGGTATTTGTGTGTGTGTGTGAGATATTTTGGGGTGTGAGGTATTTAGTGGTGTGTGTGAGGTATTGGGTGTGTTTGTGAGGATTTTTTGTGTGTGTTTGAGGTATTTGGGTGTGTGTGTGTGGAATTTGGGGGGGTGCAACCCACACATATAATTCAAATCACCGGTGGTAAAACTTACACATCACAATATTGCCCGAGTTTCCTTGAGAGACGACATCGAGAAAACGGATCATCGTGTAGGTTTTTGCCACCGACGATTTCAATTATTGCTGCAGGAAAACATTTCACAGGAGATTAGTCACACCCATCAAACAACAAATATTTCCAGTTCCATCCACATCATATTGATATTTCTCAAAGATCGATATTTAAAGCAACCAACTACATTATTGCACAGTATGATTAGATAGGAAAGGCCATGCTCTATAGAGATGTCGCGAACTGTTCGCCGGCGAACTTGTTCGCGCGAACATCGGGTGTTCGCGCTCGCCGGAAGTTCGCGAACGTCGCGCGACGTTCGCCATTTTGGGTTCGCCATTGTTGGCGCTTTTTTTTGCCCTCTCACCCCAGACCAGCAGGTACATGGCAGCCAATCAGGAAGCTCTCCCCTGGACCACTCCCCTTCCCTATAAAAACCGAAGCCCTGCAGCGTTTTTTCACTCTGCCTGTGTGTGCTGAAGAGATAGTGTAGGGAGAGAGCTGCTGCCTGTTAGTGATTTCAGGGACAGTTGAAAGTTTGCTGGCTAGTAATCGTTTTGATACTGCTCTGTTATTGGAGGGACAGAAGTCTGCAGGGGTTTGAGGGACATTTAAGCTTAGGTAGCTTTGCTGGCTAGTAATCTACCTTCTACTGCAGTGCTCTGTATGTAGCTGCAGTGGGCAGCTGTCCTGCTTCTGATCTCATCTGCTGACTGCTGCAATAACAGTAGTCCTTGTAAGGACTGCTTTTATTTATTTTTTTGTTGTTTTACTACTACTACTACTACTACTACTATAAGAGCCCAGTGCTATTAGTCTAGCAGTGTTGGGGAGTGGGACTGGTGTGCTAATCTGCTGCTCCTAGTAGTTCAGCAGCACCAACTTTAATTTTTTTTTTTAATATTCATTTTTTTTTTATTTTACTTTTTTTTATTTTACTACCGCTGTAGTAGTGTATACGTTGACCTTGTAGGCATTATTTGCACACTGTTTTCTTCAACCCACCATCTAGCTGTGTGACCTTGTTCACATTCTGTCTAAATATCCATAATATTACCGTCTCCAGAAAAAACACCGGAGTGACTTTTTTCAAGCAGCCATAATATATTTACGTAATCCGTATCCACCGCTGTAGTAGTGTATACGTTGACCTTGTAGGCATTATTTGCACACTGTTTTCTTCAACCCGCCATCTAGCTGTGTGACCTTGTTCATATTCTGTCTAAATATCCATAATATTACCGTCTCCAGAAAAAACACCGGAGTGACTTTTTTCAAGCAGCCATAATATATTTTACGTAATCCGTATCCACCGCTGTAGTAGTGTATACGTTGACCTTGTAGGCATTATTTGCACACTGTTTTCTTCAACCTGCCATCTAGCTGTGTGACCTTGTTCACATTCTGTCTAAATATCCATAATATTACCGTCTCCAGAAAAAACACCGGAGTGACTTTTTTCAAGCAGCCATAATATATTTTACGTAATCCGTATCCACCGCTGTAGTAGTGTATACGTTGACCTTGTAGGCATTATTTGCACACTGTTTTCTTCAACCCGCCATCTAGCTGTGTGAGCTTGTTCACATTTTGTCTAAATATTGATAATATTATCGTCTCTAGAAAAACCACTTGAGTTCCTTTTTTTCAAGCAGCATTCATATATTTTACGTAATCCGTATCCACCGCTGTAGTAGTGTATACGTTGACCTTGTAGGCATTATTTGCACACTGTTTTCTTCAACCCGCCATCTAGCTGTGTGACCTTGTTCACATTCTGTCTAAATATCCATAATATTACCGTCTCCAGAAAAACACCGGAGTGACTTTTTTCAAGCAGCCATAATATATTTTACGTAATCCGTATCCACCGCTGTAGTAGTGTATATGCCATATAAATGCTGAAAATAGTCATTTTTTGCCATACGTTGACTCAACGTATATGGCAAAAAATGACTATTTTCAGCATTTATATGGCATATTTTTTCTGGCAACTGTGCTTCAGTGGCTGCGACCAAAAAAACTGGGCAAACAATGCCTACAAGGTCAACGTATGGCAAAAAATGACTATTTTCAGCATTTATATGGCATATTTTTTCTGGCAACTGTGCTTCAGTGGCTGCAACCAAAAAAACTGCTCTCTGGGAGAGAGCTGCTGCCTGTTAGTGATTTCAGGGACAGTTGAAAGTTTGCTGGCTAGTAATCGTTTTGATACTGCTCTGTTATTGGAGGGACAGAAGTCTGCAGGGGTTTGAGGGACATTTTAGCTTAGGTAGCTTTGCTGGCTAGTAATCTACCTTCTACTGCAGTGCTCTGTATGTAGCTGCAGTGGGCAGCTGTCCTGCTTCTGATCTCATCTGCTGACTGCTGCAATAACAGTAGTCCTTGTAAGGACTGCTTTTATTTATTTTTTTGTTGTTTTACTACTACTACTACTACTACTACTATAAGAGCCCAGTGCTATTAGTCTAGCAGTGTTGGGGAGTGGGACTGGTGTGCTAATCTGCTGCTCCTAGTAGTTCAGCAGCACCAACTTTAATTTTTTTTTTTTAATATTCATTTTTTTTTATTTTACTTTTTTTTCTTTTACTACCGCTGTAGTAGTGTATAAGTTGACCTTTTAGGCATTATTTGCCCTGTAGGCATTATTTGCACACTGTTTTCTTCAACCCGCCATCTAGCTGTGTGACCTTGTTCACATTCTGTCTAAATATCCATAATATTACCGTCTCCAGAAAAAACACCGGAGTGACTTTTTTCAAGCAGCCATAATATATTTTACGTAATCCGTATCCACCGCTGTAGTAGTGTATATGCCATATAAATGCTGAAAATAGTCATTTTTTGCCATACGTTGACTCAACGTATATGGCAAAAAATGACTATTTTCAGCATTTATATGGCATATTTTTTCTGGCAACTGTGCTTCAGTGGCTGCGACCAAAAAAACTGGGCAAACAATGCCTACAAGGTCAACGTATGGCAAAAAATGACTATTTTCAGCATTTATATGGCATATTTTTTCTGGCAACTGTGCTTCAGTGGCTGCAACCAAAAAAACTGGGCAAACAATGTCTACAAGGTCAACGTATGGCGAAAAATTACTATTTTCAGCATTTATATGGCATATTTTTTCTGGCAACTGTGCTTCAGTGGCTGCGTCCAAAAAAACTGGGCAAACAATGCCTACAAGGTCAACGTATGGCAGTTGTTTAAAGAGAACAGTAGATTACTAGCCAGCAAAGCTACCTAAGCTAAAATGTCCCTCAAATCCCTGCAGACTTCTGTCCCTCCAATACAGAGCAGTATCAAGCAGATTACTAGCCAGCAAACTTACTATCATCTGTCCCTGAAATCACTAACAGCTCTCCCCCTACACTATCTCTTCCAAGCACACACAGGCAGATTTTTCAGATACATTTTTGCCCTTGATCCCCCTCTGGCATGCCACTGTCCAGGTCGTTGCACCCTTTAAACAACTTTAAAATCATTTTTCTGGCCAGAAATGTCTTTTCTAGATGTTAAAGTTCGCCTTCCCATTGAAGTCTATGGGGTTCGCGAACCGTTCGCGAACCGCTCGCGTTTTTGCGCAAGTTCGCGAATATGTTCGCGAACTTTTTTTCCGACGTTCGCTACATCCCTAATGCTCTATACAAATACACTCATCTACATTACTATATATATATATTGTGACAAAGAACTCTGTCACAGTAGGGTGGCTGTATATGATGGTAGATTACTGCAACTCCAAAGAGATTGACGTGCCTTGTGACAGCTCTTCTGCCTGCTCTCCCTGCCTGTGACCTTACAATGCCGACTTCCGGGTTCAACTTTTATATACACGCGTCTGCTCACCCACCCCTTTTGTGACATCATTGGTGAGGCAGGTCAGCGCGGTCTATAAAAGGAAGTCGGGCACAGGTGGAGGGAGGGCAGGTATTGCACGGGTGCAGAACGGGTAAAACCGGACCCACAGGCCAGGACTGGGAGTCAAAATAGGCCCTGCCATTCTAAGTACACAGCGGCCCAAACAGCCCCCCACCAGCCCGAACAGCCCCTACCAGCCCACTATATGGTACCTTTCTATTGAACTATTCAGCAGCCCCTCTGGCATTTGCCAGAACCCACAGATTGCCAGTCCGGGCCTGCCGACCCACACATCACTAACCCAGACCTTGTAGTGGCGAAGCTTTGTGAAATCCAGCTCTGCTTGTTGGTTATTATATTATGTTATTAGTTTTTATGGTTAATGATCCAGAAAGGTGAACCACCCCTTTATGTATATGTATAGTTTTCTCAGTAGAAGAAAACTATACATACACATGCAGACTGATACAAGAGGGGGAACAGATCATTACTGGTACAGACTAGCACAACTGCCAGTTTATTATTCCCCAATAACATTTCTCTATCAGTTTTAGGGATCTGTTGCTTTCAGGAGACAAACTGTCATTATATGACATGTTTAGCTTATGGGGGATAGTAATGAACACAACTTAATTATTTCCTGTCTAATAAAGATTAAAGATCTCTACTCCTCCCAATACCAGATTTGTCTAGTTTTTTGGAGATTTCTGACCTTCTTTTACAGATCAAAAGATCCCAGCAGTAAATTATTACATTTTAAAGCACTACAGTAGAATACGACAAACTTTGTATTCCAAAGCCAATAAATCCTGGAGTCCCAGGTTTACCCCAGGAAACCATATATTTTCAAAACGTACAGATTGTGTTGAATCCAAAATGGGTAACCCTTTCTTTCTACTTCTAATTACCAAATCGCTTTCTCTGAACTTATTGGTTTCTATAAAAATGTATGAAAATTCACCTCAAAACTTTAACTTTGCAAGTTCGTATTTCCCACATAGCATTAGGTACCAAGAGAAAACATCCTAAATCAGAATGACAGGGTCCGCTGATCAGTTTGATGCCAATTGTGCATAGCATTACCAAGTATCTTGTATTTAGAGACCCCAAGTTAGAACATACAACTTGTCCCTGAAGTTTCCTTCAACTACTGAATAATCATTACATTTACTGCATTTTATGCAGGGTAAAAATACAAAAAAATTGTTGACCCCCCCCCAAAACCATTTTTTGGAAAGTACACAAAATCCAAAATGGGTAACCATATCTTCCTACTCCAAACTACACAATGCTTTTCCAAAATTGTTTTGACGAAATAGCTGAAAATTGCTTCCACTTTCTAGCATCTTATCTCCCTCATAGCATTCGGTACCAATAAAAAAACATCCTAAAATGAATGCCAGGGGTCCACTGAACAAATTGTCCTGGAGGTCAGTTGAAAAATCAACACATCAACCCCGGAAAGCCATATACTTTTTTTGAAAGTACACATTCAAATGAATCCAAACTTGTCAGTTTTGATGAAATACATAGCTGAAAATCGTCTCAAAGTTTCTACTTTCTGGCATCTTTTCTCTTACACAACATTAGGTACCAATAGAAAACACTCTAAATATGAATGCCAAAGGTCCACTGAACAGTTTGATGCCTGATATGCATAGATTTGCCAAACTGTGTCATACAGAGACCCCCAAATTCAAATAGTACATATGAATTTTCACTGCTGTTACACTGGCTACTGCAATATAAACACCCAGTATGTGTATTATGTGCCATAAGGCCCCCAAGCAGTATGGAGACCCTAGAAATCCATATATTTTCAGTAAGTAAACATTCTGATGAATCCAAAATGGGTAAATACATCTTTCTACTGCAAACGACTTAACTGTAAAGCAATGCTGAACGTAGCGGTTTTTATGAAATTTCAGAAAATCGCCACAAATCCCCACATTTCATAATGTATCAGCATAAAACACCCTTAATTTAAACTCCAGGGCTCTACTGAACAGTTTTATGCCCAATATGCATATATTTACCAAAGAATTTGGTGCACAGAGACCCCCAAATGTATATATAGTAGGCAACATTTACATGGACAAAACAAAGTAACAAAGAACAGTGTGAAATGCAATAAAATCATTAAAATCTAATAAAACACAAAACAAAAAACTTCTTTTTTTTTCACCTAGTGTAATCAGCAGTCAGAATCACAGTTTGAATATTTTAGCTTGGCCAAATAGGTTTTACAGACAGAAACAAGTGAATACCATCTATGCAGAGCTGAAAATGCAATAAAATGGCTAAGAATTCACCCAAATCACCAAAATTTATGTATAATCACCACAATAACATACAAAAGGTTTCTGAATACACTATTTGCAGTGACAATAAAAAAAATTTCCGGCAAAAAAACAGACTATGCAATAAGAAAAAAAAAAACACAGAATAGTGTAAGTGCATATATGTGTTTACACTTGACTAAATTGCGTGTGTGTGAAAGTGTGGGAGTGCTGTGAGTTTGTGTGACCCCCAATCCCCAAAACTTTATGTGTGTAAGTATGAATGTAAGTTTGCATTAGTGTGATAGCTGATAAGTGTGTGTTTGTGTAAGTATAAAATTAATCAGGGGAAGATGCTTCAGATCCCACAAACTGAAGATCCAACTTGCTTCTTGATCTAGTGGGGGGCAGTGATGCAGGTACAGGAAGTTTGGGCAGCAGCAGGACACAAATAATTCATGTGCCTGCTTCTGTCTTGAGGCCCCTGGGTGATCACACCCCAGGGGCCACTCAATCCCCCGATCTGCTCATTGCCTAGGGGCAGGGAACGAGTGAGGATGGAGCAAGCAGCTTCAAAAGCAGCTCCTTCACTCCCCAACCCAGAAGTGCAACAGACAGTAGAATCTACATTCTTTGGCAATTAGGTACTTTTATCCACAGAATATAGATTCTACAATCTATGGCACTTAAAGGGTTAAAAGTTAACAGGAAATTAAATAAAAATCTTGCCTCACCCTGTGTGGGAGGGGGAGATAAAGTCCAACTGGTTATAAAGAGAGAGAGCGAAAAGTTTAGTTTTGTTTCTTGTTCCTGATTTCAGTGATGGCGACTGCTGATCTGAGAGACGAGCTGAGCTGCTCCATCTGCCTGAGCATTTATACTGATCCTGTATCCCTGCCGTGTGGCCATAACTTCTGCCGGGACTGTATTGGGACAACATGGGACACCCAGGAGGGATCTGGGGCTTATTCCTGCCCTGAATGCAAAGAGAAGTATCAGGAGCGCCCTGCCCTGCACAGGAACAAAACTCTGGGTAACATAGCAGAGAGATTCCGTCCAACTGAGACAGAGCCGGGGGAGACTGGGATCTTCTGCACCTACTGTGTCCTCTCTCCTGTACCTGCTGCTAAATCCTGTCTCCTGTGTGAGGCTTCTCTGTGTGATACCCACCTGAGGGGGCACAACAAGTCAGCAGAACATGTACTGACCCAACCCACCGACTCCTTTATGGGGAGAAAATGTTCTGTACATCACAAGGTTCTGGAGTATTACTGCTGTGAGGAGTCTGTCTGTGTCTGTGTGTCCTGTTGTCTGGCCGGAGAGCACAGGGGCCACAGGGTGGAGCTGCTGAGTGAGGCCTCTGAGAAGAAGAAAGAGAAACTGAGGAAAGTTCTGGAGAAACTGAGGCCAGAGAGAGAGGAGACTGAGAGAGGAGCCCAGAGACCGCAGGAGCGCAGGAGAGAAGTGGCAGAAAAAGCAGCCGGTGAGACAGAGAAAGTCACTGTTCTGTTTAGAGACATCAGGGAACAGCTGGAAGCCCTAGAGAAGCGACTCCTGAGTGAAATCTACAGGCAGAAAGAGGAGCTTTCCCTCCAACTCTCTGATCTAATGGAGCAGCTGGAAATAAAGAAGGACGAGCTGTCCAGGAAGATCCGTCACATTGAGGAGCTGTGCAACATGGCAGATCCACTCACTGTCCTACAGGAACGGGAATCACATGGAGCTGCCTTTTGTGGGGCTGAAGGTGCAGATAATGAAGAGGAATATGATACTGAGGAGGAGGATGATACTGAGGGGGAGGATATAAAGGTCCCTGCTGTAGGGGATCTGGATGTGGATCTGATCTCAGAGACATTACTCACAGGCTTAGCTGCCATTGTGACTGGGGTAAAGAAAAGGGTGATCCCTGGGCAGGAGGCTACAGACCTGTTACTGGATATAAACACGGCTGGGAATGATGTATCTGTATCAGGGGACAGGAAATCTGCTTCCCATTCAGATAAAGACCAGGGTCGCCCAGAAACCCCAGAGAGATTTCAGGATTATCCTCAGGCTTTAAGCACCAGGAGTTTCTCCTCAGGGCGACATTACTGGGAAGTGGAGGGCAATGAATCAGGGGACTGGATGGTAGGGGTGGCCTATCCCAGTATAGAGAGGGGGGGGAATGGGTCCTGTATTGGGGATGAAAACAAGTCCTGGTGTTTGTTCAGATGGAATTATTATAAATATTCAGTGAGACATGACAGGAAAGAAAAAGAGTTACGCCACGTCCCTTCCAGCAGGAGAATCAGGATCTCACTGGACTATGAGGCCGGACATCTGTCCTTTTATGAGCTGAGTGAGCCAATCAGACACTTACACACCTTCACTGCCACATTCACTGAGCCCCTTCATGCTGCATTCTGTGTGTGGGAATTTGATGCCTGTGTGAGAATCATTAGTTAGGACACTACCCAGCAGGAAATTCATTCCAGGATCTGCCCTTACCCTGTGATATCAGGAAAGGAAGGGAGTACAGGAGACACATTGATGTTGGGCAGTTTCTCTAGCACTTGGGCAGCCATTTTAACTAAGTGTGACTGATTTACAAATACAGGTATTAACTGACTGCTCATATCTAATTGCTCATTGGTTGCTATCGAAAACTGCAAATGTGCAATTTAGCACCTGTGTCAGAATCCTATCAGACCTAAAAAGTAATTTCTCCCCCACAAGAATTACATTTATTGATTATTGATGCAACTTATGAGTTAGGGAACTGCCTTTTCCCTTCCCATACCAGCCTGGCGCATTACAACTCCCTGTAACTCCCAGCAGAGCATGTATTACACAGGAGTCTCTCTCAGATGGGCCCTCACTGGAGGAAAGGTTTTAATATTTTTAATAACTTGATTCTTAAAATAATTAACTGTTAATATGCTGGAACCTCTATCAGTCTCTCAAACATTACTTTAAAATGGCACTTCCTTGATGGACACAGGCAGGGTATTAGTTACAGCCAATGGCAGTGCTCAGTAACTAGTGCCCAGTCTCACTACCTGAGATCTCTCTATCCCTGAGGCTATGCACTTAAAGGGGTGGTTCACCTTTAAATTAACTTTTAGTATGTTATAGAACAACCAATTCTAAGCAACTTTTTAATTGGTTTTCATTATTTTTTTTTTTTTATAGTTTTATAGTTATTTGTCTTTTTCTTCTGATTCTTTGCAGCTTTCAAATGGGCGTCACCGTCCCCTTCTAAAAAAACGAATTCTCTGTAAGGCTACAAATGTATATGTTATTGCTACTTTTTATTACTGATCCTTCTATTTAGACTCTCTCCTATTCATATTCCAGTCTCTTATTCAAATCAATGCATGGTTGCTAGGGGAATTTGGGCCCTAGTTACCAGATTGCTTAAAATGCTAATTGAAGAGCTGTTGAATAAAAAGCTAAATAACTCAAAAACCTTCAATAATAAAAAATGAAAACCAATTGCATCAATTATTGCACCAATCATCTCAGAATATCACTCTCTACATTATACTAAACGTTATCTCAAAGGTGAACAACCACTTTAAGTTCCTAAACTGACTGACTATATCTCTTCTCCTACTGAGGCCTCCTACCCCAGTCTATCCAGCAGCAGCCACCCCTCCAGCAAGTGGGGTGCCAAATAACAGAACCTCATGCCCAGAGCTTTATGCCCAATGGTGAGTTAATTAATAGTGGTTGGTGAGTCTGACCCATTTGTGCCATAGACCGAAATGTGCCCTTGAGTAAATCAGTAAATTACAGGAACAGAAATAAGAGATTTGGGGGCTCAAGTTCTGTAACTCCCTGGTGCTGCCAACTAACACAGAGGTTTCTAGAGATCATAACTCCTGAGGGTCCCTCACAGATTAGGGTAATTCATTTATTATTTTTGGATCCTTTTTAGGGTTTGTTCATGTCTTCAAGATCCAGGGAGACACTTGAGGTTACAGTGGTCCCAATCACTTTCATCGCACCTCCATTCATTTTGTTTATTCTAGGGAGGAGCTACTTTCACTGTTACCATGTACAACCCAGGGCAGTTGATTATATCCCCCCCCAAAGAAAGTTCAGTTGCCACCTGCCTCTTTATTGAGAAATATCTGGGTACAGCTCTACTCCTTGTACCCCAACAAGCTGAGGGTTTGTGGCTGTTGCAATTATTATCCAGCTCCAGCCTTTGATTGTTATCTTTATTGGAAACCTTTAGAATTCAAAAGAATGATGGGCAGAATCAACTGCCCCTGTTGTCATCTGCCCCCCAGGGGGTCCCATATCTTTGCAGGTGATTGTTACTATAAGGGATAATCCAGGAAATGTTTTTTTCTAATTTCAGGATAATTAAGACTGTCTAATCTTTATGTTATTGCACTTCTGTAAGAATATATATATATCAGTCTATATACCCCAAATATTTTACAGGTATTCATTATTCATAATATAGAACAATGTTTTAGAAATATGTTTTATTATATGGTCAAAAATATAAATCTTTTTAAAACTCTATGTCTCTTGAGTGAGTCATTTTATGGTAATTTCTGACTTGAAAAATAAAAATACCAATAAACACTAAAAATAGGTGGCACTGTGAGTAGGCTTATAGAAATGAATGTCCAAATTCCATCAGAATTTCAAAAGTCTCAAGGGCAATGGTTCCTTGTGTAGTACATAAATATATTAAGTACCCCAAGTGCAATCGACCTTTGGGTCGCTGCCACTTCAAAACTGGATGACTAAGCTGAAGAATGTCTATCAAAACAAATTCAAAGAAGGGCACTTCACTAGTGTAATCCTTTTAAAGGAGACATGTAAAAAATAAGAATGGACCAGTGCATTCAACTCTTTTAGAAATAGAAGGAAAAGTTGTGTTTCTGGTTACTTTATTGAAGATTTCTCCAAAAACCCTACAAGTCCCGCCCATCTGTTCCACTTGCTGCTGCCTTCTTTGCCAGGCTGTGCAGGGGAGCCGGCAGCACTTAGCACACTGAGGGGCAGATTCACTAAGCCTCGACTGTTTTTTTACTTCGACCTTCGATTCGAACGATCGAGCGATCCTCCGATCAGGTGAATAGTCAAATTCGATAATCGAAGTGGACAAGTACGATTATCGAAGGATGTATTAGTTCGCCTATTCGACTCAACTCGAAGAATACCTTATTTATGAAATCTTCACCCGAAGTTTTATTTGTACCCCATCTTTGACCTACCGAAGTTGATTTTGGACTTCGACATTCGAAGATGATCGAATAGTCGAGGAAAAATAATCGAATGGTCGAGGTAAAAATCATTCGACTATTCAATTTTCTTCTATTTTCTTTGCTGGTGCTCTCCACTGTTGTGGGTGTATAGTGACACCTAGGGATCACTTTATAAACTGTTTCTTTAGTTCTGGCTGCACTAGAGGTTTGCTGAATTTCATTAAAATAAATACTGACACCAGAAACATGTTTGTTTTTGCATCAATCAGAATATAACCTAAGATTTTCAAGTAGCAATGGCTTACAAAAGTCTAACATTATTTTTTAGTTCTATTTTTTCCCCCACATCACTTCAAATATTAATTGGCCCTATCTATCCTTACGCTTCACTAAATGGTTAAATGTTTAAAAGCTGCATGGAATGCTGGGAAACACTGGCTTACTTATAAAAACCCCCACCAGATGCCATTTGACTTAGAATTTTTTCAAAATGGACATTTTGCCAGCTGCCATTTTTGAGGCCCAAGAGCAGGCTGAGGAGCAGGCAGCCTCGTCACTTCAGGAGACCTGTACTTTGTTTGGAGGAGCTGTCTGATGATGAGGTTGTGAAGATGTTCCGTCTGAGTCGTGCCGCCATAGTGCAGGTTTATGGTCTCATCAGTGAGGCCATTGAACCTGTGACGGCACGGTCTCAGGCAGTACAAGCTGCTTGCAGTTTTGCATTTCCCGGGCACTGGCAGTTTCCAGCAGGTTTCTTCATGCCTCATTGGCATGAGCCAGCCCACCTTTAGCAGGAGACTAATACAAGTACTGAGGGCTCTACTGCAGCACTCGCGAAGGCTCATTTCCTTCCGCTCAACTCAGGCAGAGTGGATAAGATTGAAACAGGAGCGCTACCGAAATCGTAAGCTCTCCCATTCCATCAATGTGCAGGTGGTGTGTGATTCCAACATGCGCATCATGAGTGTGAGATGTGGCTTTCCTGGAAGTGTCCTTGATGCCACTATGCTGCGTCAGTCAGCTCTCCATGGCCTCTTTACCCAAGGAGAAATGCCGGACGGCAGGCTTGTGGGTAAGTTCTATTTTCAATTTTATACAAAGACATTTCAAATATTATTTTAAAGGTGATATGTATGTATTTTCAAGAAATCTTTCCCTATTTGCAGTCTGGCTACAATAGATGCACTATGCATCTTGGGACCTGTAGTTTAGTTCAATCAGCTCACTTTGTTAGGGCTTTTAATTCTTGCCACCTGATTCAGTTTACAGGTGAGATGTGTTAAGGGGAGGATTTCTTAATGGATCTGCACACACACAATTATTTGCATGGGGGGGGGAATTACCTCTTTTATTGTGCGACCAATGCTCATTTGAACCTGGGTGGAGTCACCTTTAGAAAACATATCAGTAAGTGGCAGTGTTTGTTTAGCAATGACCGGCTTTTGTGTGGCTACTTAAATTTATTTTGATTTGTGTTAATGCATTTTTCTTGTTTGATCCACACGTATGGCTTCTTCTGTTTTCTTGTTTGAAATGACATTACCCATGTTACTATTTTGGACAAGCGCCTTGGCAAAAAAGAAAAGACAAACACACCCAGTAATGTTATAGTGGCTTTACTGACACAATCTTTGTCAATATCCAAAACAGTTGAACAACAATAAAAAGACAATCTATATCTGTATAAAGTTTTTGTTTTTGGAACACACAATATTTATTTAAAACCATTAAATATGTACCTTAGCTGGAAGCCACAGGAGGAATTTGGTCTCCACATATATTTCAAAATATAGCAGCCCCTATAGACCACTAAAGGGCAAAAGCTTTACAAAGCATTTGTTGCATGACATTGATAATGCACCCCAGGATTCATCATGGCCAACTTTACATTAAACAGTATCCAAAAATTTTGCCCTTGATAAGCTTGTGTCCAAAACAATAATATAACAATCAATATGATCTACAAATGACACTTGTCACTATATGACAATTTGGCCAGTTTAAAAGTATCAACAATATGAGATTAGTGCTGGCCAGGTAGAGTGTTGGACACCCAACAATGCTTGATAGTGCAAAGTAACAACCAAGGCTTTGTGCCTTTAAGGCATATCATACACCTTGGACTTGCTTTTTAATGAGCACAGGTGGAGGAGGAGGAGGTAGTAGGCGTTAGCACCTATTATGAGTACTGGGTAGCCACAGTAGGCCAGAGGTAGCCAACAATACTTTATAGTGCAAAGTAACAACCAACGCTTTGTGCCTTTAAGGCATATCATATTCCTTTGACTTGCTATTTAAGTACCACAGGTGGAGGAGGTAGTAGTAGGCAATAGCACCTATTATGAGTGCTGGGTAGCCAAAGTAGGCCAGAGGTAGCCAACATAACTTCTTGTGCAAAGTAACAATGCTTTGTGCCTTTAAGGCATATCATACACCTTGGACTTGCTATTTAATGAGCACAGGTGGAGGAGGAGGTAGTAGGCGTTAGCACATATTATGAGTGCTGGGTAGCCAAAGTAGGCCAGAGGTAGCCAACAATACTTCATAGTGCAAAGCACTATGCTCCGAGCAACTACATTGGTCACAACATTGAACATGTCTGTACCTTGAGCTTCCGGGGCTCTATCCGGATCTTCAGCCTCACCCTCTTCCTGGGGTTGCTGAGCGGCGTCATCCTGGTCACTGACCGAGTCAGGCCGCGATGTTTGCGGCGGTCCTGCAATTGTGAATAAAGAAAACAAAAAAGTATTAAAAGACAAAAGCATATGGAACTGCAAGAGACCTCCCACATGCTACAAATCTATTTTATTTCTTATTCCAAATAGTAACTCCAATGGAATGATACAGCAAGGGAGATGGAATGGTTAAAACTTAAAGGAACAGTAACATGAAAAAATAAAAGTGTTTTAAAGTAATGAAAATATAATGCAGTGTTGCCCTGCACTGGTAAAACTGATGTGTTCGCTTCAGAAACACTACTATAGTTTATATAAATAAGCTGCTGTGTAGCAATGGGGGCAGCCATTCAAATGAGAAAAGGATCAGGTTACACAGCAGATAAACTCTGTAGAACATAATGGAGTTATCTGTTAGCCACTATTTAACCTGTGCCCTATAGACTTTTTTCAATTCCTGTTCCACAGCAGCTTGTTTATATGAACTATAGTAGTGTTTCTGAAGCAAACAAATCAGTTTTATCAGTGCAGGGCAACACTACATGATATTTTCATTACTTTAAAACACTTATATTTTTTGGTGTTACTGTTCCTTTAAATACATTTGCAATGGTGCGAGCAGGAGAGAATGTCATATATGACAATACTTTATTTATTTAGCTTTTTAATCAGCAGGTCTACACTTTGCAATCTCAGCAATCTGGTTGCTAGGGTCCAAATTAGCATAGCAACCATGCATTCATCTGAAGAAGAGACTGAAATATAATTAGGGGATGGTCTAATTAGTAATACGAGTAATAAAAACTCACAATAACATCACATGTGTAGTCTCACAGAGCATTTCTAGACCCACATTTTAAAGCTGGAAAGAGTCCTTTAATTTTAAAAATATACTAAATAAATAATGGACAACTGAAAAGTTGCTTAGACTTGGCCATTCTAGAACATACTTAAAAATTAACTCAAAGGTGAACCACCCCTTTAATGCAGTTTCTAAACATTTGTACTATAGTGGGGAAATGGTTAATAAAGAAATGGCTGCCATTTTGTCTATGTTACAGCTGTACTTAATAACTAGTAATGAACAAACGGCAAAGTTGTAAAGAAAAGCACAAGAAACTCGTCTAATGCAAAACAGGAGCAATATTTTAGCAAAGAAGTGAAATGCTAAAGGGCTAAATTAGACATTTATCTAAATGATGTGAAAAAAAGGAGTCAGATATTTGTGTCTATAAAAGTCAACTTACTTCTCCAGTCTGTGTCCAGTCCTTCATAGTCCTCTTTGCTCAAAATGTCCAGAAGCTGACGCTCATAGGGCTTCAGTCTGAGTGGAGGGACTCGCCCTCCGCCGGTCTTCTGGGCTTTAGCTCTCCTGGTAACCAGCTTTGCCCTTAGCCAACACTTCAGGTCACTGAATCACTTGTATAGAGTGGGGCGATCCCTGTGTAAAGCGCCCACAGTGTTCACCTTGTCCGTTACCTGCTGCCAGAGTTGTTGACGTCTGATAACAATGATACGATGGGACCGACTCCCAAACAGAACATCCCATCGCGTTACCACCTCGTCCACCAGTGCTCCATTCTCATCACTGGTAAACCTTTGGGCCATTTTGTTGGTGGGGCCCTCCTCTCCTCCGTCATCATCATCACCCTCCTCCTCCTGTCTCCTCTCTGAGGCAGTTGGTGGTGCCTCCATCTCCTCCTCGCTGCTGGGCAGCCTCTGTGTCCTCCTCCTGGGGGAGCCTCTCCAAGCCCTGGGTGGGGTGCGTGACACGCCCTGGGGGACTCCCTGCGTTGGCTGGGGGACACCCTCCCTACACTATGCTCCTGCCCCCCTGCCCTATGCTCCTCCCTCCCTCTACGGGACCCCCCTGCCCTACTCTCCTCCCCTCTATGGGACCCCCTGCCCTACGCTCCTCCCTCTATGGGACCCCCCTGCCCTACTCCCCTCTATGGGACCCCCCTGCCCTACGCTCCTCCCCTCTACGGGACCCCCTGCCCCACTCCCCTCCCCTCTATGGGACCCCCCTGCCCTACGCTCCCCCTCTCTATGGGACCCCCTGCCCGACTCTCCTCCCCTCTACAGGACCCCCCTGCCCTACGCTCCTCCTCTCTATGGGATCCCCCTGCCCTACTCTCCTCCCCTCTACGGGACCCCCCTGCCCTACTCTCACCCCCACTACAGGACCCCCCCACCTGACCTACTCTCACCCCCACTACGGGACCCCCCACCTGACCTACTCTCACCCCCACTACGGGACCCCCCACCTGACCTACTCTCTTCCCCTCCCCTACGGGACCCCCCACTCTCTTCCTCCTCCTCCTCCCCCAGGAACCCCTCCCAGTGACTCCCCAGCCTGTGCCCCCCTCTCTCCCCCTCCTGCGATGACTAAGATCCCACATAGTGTGGGATCCAGCCGCCGTTGGCACCTCCCCAGGGCTGGAGAGATGTTCCCCCTCCTCCTCCTCCTCCTCCTCAATCCTCCTCCTCCCAGCCATTTGCAGCCAAAAATTCAAAATATTCAACCTGCCTCAGACACCTCCTCCACCTGCGCAGTCTAAATAGCAAGTGCACAATCAGGCCGAAAATGCACCTAAAATGGCCTCTAGAGGGCTTCCTGTTTGAAAAAAATGGCAGAAAGAAAGTGGGGCATAAAAACTTTGAATTGATTGATTTGAATACAAGTGGGGCAAGGTTCACTTTGATCTTACTTCAATCTTATTCGACAATACGCTACGACCAAACCCTTCGAATCGAAGGCGCTATTCCTACGATCGCAGGATTAAATCGTTCGATCATACGGTTTTACTTCAATCGGAAACAGCGCAAAAATCCTTCAACTTCGATATTCGAAGTCGAAGGATTTTAATTCCCAGTCGAATATCGAGGGTTAATTAACCCTCGATATTTGACCCTTGATGAATTTGCCCCCTAATGTATCAATTGGATAAGCTTACCGCTTTCCCAGTTGGGTCCGGGTGCACATGCCCCAGACCTTCAGCATAGGGGAGTACTTCACAACAAATCACATTAGGCAGGCACCAATCCGGAAAATCCAACGAAAGTAGATTCCAAGAGCCAGAAAATATATATAAAAATATGATACTTTATTTTACATCACATCTAAAAAAGAATATCATATTTTTATATATATTTTCTGGCTCTTGGAATCTACTTTCGTTTGGATGTTCAGACACTATGGCAGGTGATAACTAGTGATGGGCAAATTTATTCGGCAGGCACGAATTCACAGCGAATTTGCGTGATCCGCGGCCGGCGAATAAATGCGCGAAACTGCCGCAAAAATTTGGCGGCGTCAAAAAAATGGACGCCGACGTCTGTTTTTTGGACGCAGCCGCATTTTCACCAAAAAAACTGAAAACAAGATGGTGGCGCTGTTTTGCGAATTTTTCGCCGTTTCCCAAATTTCATGCTAAATTCGAGAATTTGGCGAAATGGCGCAAATTTGCCCATCACTGGTGATAAGGACAGCGCTAGTGAGTACCTGCTGCTGCTATACATGTAAATGACCCCTAGAATTTTGTATTTATTCTGACACACTCACTTCTGTACACACAGTTTTTACAAGTGTGAACAAGGTTTTACAATGTGCTCATAGAAGATAATTTCTACACATATTTTGTGGCTGTGGAAAACTACATCTGAAAATTTTAAAGCCCCCTGATGTAAAATATTTTAAACATAACTGTTTGTATTCATAACTCAAAAAACAATATAGAGAAGACTGACTATTTATGTTCCTACATACTGTAGCTTTAAGAATAGAATAATAGAACTGAATATGATGACACATTTTCTATATTTCTTTAGGTGACTTGAAGGAGTTGTGAGCTGAATGTATAACAATGTCACTAGTGCAAATCACCCTGATTGGCTGCAGGCCGACGTGTAAAGCTCCAGCTACAAAAGCAGATCACTATAAGGGCTGTATACAGTATATATATATAAGCATTAATCACTTTTTCGGAAAGTATCACATATAGATTCCGATTCTGGGGAATATTTATCATACAATGGAACTAAAGCTTGCCACAGTCCCCCAGAGTGAAATTCTGTTGCTATTTATTTGTATGGGGATTTGGGGAGCATATTTATTAATGGGTAAAAGTAAGAGTTTACGCTTTGATAAATACACCTTAAAATAACCTATAGATATGAATAGAAAGTTGCGGAATATCACTTCAGGGGACTTTCTAGTTTCAATCTGATAAATATTCCCCAAAGGGACATTTCAAGTAGTTACACTTACATCTGCAACACAACTCTCAGTTATTCACAAGTATTACGACCCAGTTATCTGTCCCCCGTAAAAATCTGACTTTGTCAACATCAGCTTCATTTTGTTCAGTTAAAAATGTCTACTGGGGTAGTACAAGCAAACAACTATAAGTGATTGTGTGCAAATCCAATTGTTGCTTTTGCTAAAAATGTATACAGAAGGCAGCAGTGCCAAGTGCAACTATACTTATGGAAATGTAAGGAACAAGCACCTTTAATGGATTGGATTTTCTCAGTAACTGTGGGAACTTACCATAACTAGTTCTTGCAGTCCTAAGTAAACCCTATTGTCCTACTGACCCTAACTCACCCTAACCCTCCCAAGCATGGCTCATCATGCCTATTTATATGCCTGTGCCAATGTGACTGTCTCTGATCTCATCAGAAGGGGCAGGTGTACATTAGTATATAAATAGCAATGACAATTCATGCTGGTGATAAGATGTTCTGTTAGGACAGTGTAGGGAAGGTTAAGAAGTGGCTGGACTGGCAGTGAATATGGCCCACAAGTCAACTGCAATCCTCTGCAGGTGGCCGTTGTCAAGCCCCAGTAAATAGGTGACAGGCCACTCTGTGCATCACTAGTTCTAGTTCCATTCACATGGATTGTAATTTATAGAAATGAACTTTTATCACTCAGCATTGCCTCAGGAAACTTCAGACTTCTTTGGAAAAACAAACCCCTGCATATGTTTTTCCACTGATGATTTGCAGTAATGTTGGTGGTAAAACAGAAGAGGAGTGTGTCAGATAATATGTAAAAACATTTATTTTTAAAAATGACACTCTGACACAGTTTTGGATCCTGTTTGATTCTGTGCTGGAGGCAGTGCAATCTATAGTCCCCAGGAGTATTTTTATTTGTAATCAGCATATTGAACTCCAGCTTAGTATGACAAAAGAAAACTGATCATCATCTGCTTCTCTCTTTCCCATGCTGACTTTTTGGTACCACTGGGCTTGGGGCGGCATGGGGGCTTTTTAATCTGGAAAAAAAGAAAACCCTAAAATTCATATGGGTTTTTATAGGAATGTGTCATAATCCCCTAGGATATCACCAAGGTCAAGAATATGACCTTGGTGTTGCTGGAGCACAGTTAATCGCATGCTTTAAACTTTGCCAGAATTATTATTATTAACATGTATCTATAAAGCAACAATAATTACAGTGCTGATGTTGCTTCTAATAAACAGTGACAATATAGCACTAAGCTAATAAACAAGCCAATATGAAGAGGAAGCTTCACAAATAAGACCTTAGAGTTATAAAAAGTTAAAAGTGATTTATTAGGACTGAATTTATAAAGCACCAACATATTACATAGTACTGTATAATAAATGAGATAAGTGTACACAATAAACATACAGATTACATAGAAGACAAAAACTGATATAAGTAGTACAGTTGGCCCTGGCCAACAGAGCTTACAATCTAAACATTAAATTGTCTATGTGCCCTCTACAGATGTGCATGAATCACACTTCCTAAAAGTAAATGTTTCCCATGAACCTGGTGCCACACTACAGAGGTGTGTGGTGGATTTGGGAACTGCCACATTTAGCTGCATTACTTTGGCCCCAAGGTCTATGTAATGATTTCTAAGTAGGAGCATGAACACTGGAGACCTACTTATGGTCCTGGTGCAGTGTTCAGTGATTACTGATATGATTGCAGCATGGACAACACACTATCAGTTAAATATAGAGGGTTTTACTTTTTAGTTTCCATTTAACATCTGACAATACACCATTTACATGCCATCTATCTCAGGTGTCCTTTATGTCCAAAGAGTCTGTCAGTATAGCTTACTGACATAGAAAGACACCATTCTACCAGGCAGCACATATAAACCATATCATCCTAATGAACACCATCCCACCATGAAGTTTATTAGAACACCATCCTACCAGGTAGCGCACAGGAACACCATCCTACCAGGCAGCATATAAAGATGGCACCATCCCACACGTAGGTTATAGGAACACAATACTATAAGGCAGTGCATAGAAATGGCGTCATCCCACTAGGCAGCTCATAGAAACACCATCCTACCAGGCATCTCATAAGAACGCCATCCTATCAGGCAGCTCATTGAGACAACACCATCCTACCAGACAGCTCAAAGGAAAACCATCCTACCAAGTAGCTCATAGTGACAACAACAACATCCTATCAGACAGCTCAAAGGAAAACCATCCTACCAGGCAGCTCAAAGTGACAACACTATCCTACCAGGCAGCTCATAGGAAACCCATCCTACCAGACAGCTCATAGTGACAACACATCCTACCAGGCAGCTCATAGGAGAATCATCATATCATGCAGCTCATAGTGACAACAACATCCTATCAAGCATCTCATAGGAAAACCATCCTACTAGGCAGTTCATAGAGATAACACCATCCTAGCAGGCAGCTCCTTGGAAAAGCAGCCTACCAGGCAGCTTATAGTGACAACAACATTCTATGAGGCAACTTATAGGAAAACCAACATACTAAGCAGTTCATAGAGACAACAACATCCTATCAGGCAGCTCAAAGGAGACCATCCCACCAGGCAGCTCCTGGTGACCACATCCTATCAGGCAGCTTACAGTGACAACAACATCCTATCAGGCAGCTCATTTTGACAACACCATCCTAGCAGTCAGCTCAAAAGAGCACCATTTATCAGGCTGCTCATAGTGACAACAACATCCTATCAGGCAGCTCATAGTAAAATCATCCTACCAGGCAGCTCATATGAAACCATCCTACCAGGCAGCTCATAAGAACACCATTTATCAGGTTGCTCATAGTGACAACAGCATCCTATCAGGCAGCTCATATGAAAACCATCATACTAGGCAGTTCATAGAGAAAAAAACATCCTACCAGGCAGCTCATAGGAAAACCATCCCACCAGGCAGCTCATAGTGACAACATCCAATCAGGCAGCTCATATGAAAACCATCCTACCAGGCAGCTCATAGTGCCAACACCATCCTACCAGGCAGCTCATAAGAACACCATTTATCAGGCTGCTCAAAGTGACAACAACATCCTATCAGGCAGCTCATAGTAAAATCATCCTACCAGGCAGCTCATATGAAAACCATTCTACCAGGCAGCTCATAGTGATAACAACATCCTATCAGGCAGCTTATATGAAAACCATCCTACCAGGCAGCTCATGTGAAACCCATCATACCAGACAGCTCATAGTGACAGCAAAATCCTATCAGGCAGCTCATATGAAAACCATCCTAACAGGCAGCTCATAGTGACAACAGCATCCTAACAGACAGCTTATATGAAAACCATCCTACCAGGCAGCTCATAGTGATAACAACATTGTATCAGACAGATCATATGAAAACCATCCTACCAGACAGCTCATAGTAACAACAGTATCCTATCAGGCAGCTCATAGGAAAACCATCCTACCAGGCAGCTCATAGTGACAACAGCATCCTACCAGGCAGCTCATAGTGACAACAGCATCATATCAGGCAGCTCATATGAAAACCATCCTACCAGGCAGCTGATAGTGATAACAACATTGTATCAGACAGATCATATGAAAACCATCCTACCAGGCAGCTCATAGTGATAACTGCATCCTATCAGGCAGCTCATAGGAAAACCATCCTACCAGGTAGCTCACAGAGACAACATCCTATCAGGCAGCTCATATGAAAACCATCATACTAGGCAGTTCATAGAGAAAAAAACATCCTACCAGGCAGCTCATAGGAAAACCATCCCACCAGGCAGCTCATAGTGACAACATCCAATCAGGCAGCTCATATGAAAACCATCCTATTAGGCAGCTCATAGTGACATCAACATCCTATCAGGCAGCTCATAGTGCCAACACCATCCTACCAGGCAGCTCATAAGAACACCATTTATCAGGCTGCTCAAAGTGACAACAACATCCTATCAGGCAGCTCATAGTAAAATCATCCTACCAGGCAGCTCTATGAAAACCATTCTACCAGGCAGCTCATAGTGATAACAACATCCTATCAGGCAGCTTATATGAAAACCATCCTACCAGGCAGCTCATGTGAAACCCATCATACCAGACAGCTCATAGTGACAGCAAAATCCTATCAGGCAGCTCATAGTAAAATCATCCTAACAGGCAGCTCATAGTGACAACCGCATCCTAACAGACAGCTCATATGAAAACCATCCTACCAGGCAGCTCATAGTGATAACAACATTGTATCAGACAGATCATATGAAAACCATCCTACCAGACAGCTGATAGTGATAACAACATTGTATCAGACAGATCATATGAAAACCATCCTACCAGGCAGCTCATAGTGATAACTGCATCCTATCAGGCAGCTCATAGGAAAACCATCCTACCAGATAGCTCACAGAGACAACATCCTATCAGGCAGCTCATATGAAAACCATCATACTAGGCAGTTCATAGAGACAATAACATCCTACCAGGCAGCTCATAGGAGAACCATCCCAACAGGCAGCTCATAGTGACAACATCCAATCAGGCAGCTCATATGAAAACCATCCTACCAGGCAGCTCATAGTGACATCAACATCCTATCAGGCAGCTCATAGTGCCAAAAACCATCCTACCAGGCAGCTCATTAGAACACCATTTATCAGGCTGCTCATAGTGACAACAACATCCTATCAGGCAGCTCATAGTAAAATCATCCTACCAGGCAGCTCATATGAAAACAATTCTACCAGGCAGCTCATAGTGACAGGCAGCTTATATGAAAACCATCCTACCAGGCAGCTCATGTGAAACCCATCATACCAGACAGCTCATAGTGACCGCAAAATCCTATCAGGCAGCTCATAGGAAAACCATCCTAACAGGCAGCTCATAGTGACAACAGCATCATATCAGACAGCTCATATGAAAACCATCCTACCAGGCAGCTGATAGTTACAACAACATTGTATCAGACAGATCATATGAAAACCATCCTACCAGGCAGCTCATAGTGATAACTGCATCCTATCAGGCAGCTCATAGGAAAACCATCCTACCAGGTAGCTCACAGAGACAACATCCTATCAGGCAGCTGATATGAAAACAATCATACTAGGCAGTTCATAGAGACAAAAACATCCTACCAGGCAGCTCATAGGAGAACGATCCCACCAGGCAGCTCATAGTGACAACAACATCCTATCAGGCAGCTTATATGAAAACCATCCTACCAGGCAGCTCATGTGAAAACCATCATACCAGACAGCTCATAATGACCGCAACATCCTATCAGGCAGCTCACATGAAAACCATCCTACCAGGCAGCTCATAGTAACAACAGTATCCTCTCAGACAGCTCTTAGGAAAACTATCCTACCAGGCATCTCATAGTGACAACAGCATCCTATCAGACAGCTCATCTGAAAACCATCCTACCAGGCAGCTCATAGTGACAACCGCATCATATCAGGCAGCTCATATGAAAACCATCCTACCAGGCAGCTGATAGTGACAACAACATTGTATCAGACAGAGCATATGAAAACCATCCTACCAGGCAGCTCATAGTGACAAGAGCATCCTATCAGGCTGCTTATACCAGGCAGCTGATAGTGACAACAACATTGTATCAGACAGATCATATGAAAACCATCCTACCAGGCAGCTCATAGTGATAACTGCATCCTATCAGGCAGCTCATAGGAAAACCATCCTACCAGGTAGCTCACAGAAACAACATCCTATCAGGCAGCTCAGTAACAACAGCATCCTATCAGGCTGCTTATAGTGACATCAACGTCCTATCAGGCAGCTCATAGTGACAACAACATCCTATCAGGCAGCTCATAGGAAAACCATCCTACTAGGCAGCCCATAGTGACAACAGCATCCTATCAGATGGCTCATATGAAAACCATCCTACCAGCCAGCTCAGTGACAACAGCATCCTATCAGGCAGCTCATAGTGACAGCAACATCATATCAGGCAGCTCATATGAAAACCATCCTACCAGGCAGCTCATAGTGACAACAGCATCCTATCAGACAGCTCATATGAAGACCATCCTACCAGGCAACTCATATTGATAACAGCATCATATCAGGCAGCTTATATGAAAACCATCCTACCAGCCAGCTCAGTGACAACAGCATCTTATCAGGCAGCTCATAGTGACAGCAACATCCTATCAGGCAGCTCACAGTGACAACAACATCCTATCAGGCAGCTCATAGTAAAATCATCCTACCAGGCAGCTCATAGTAAAATCATCCTACCAGGCAGCTCATAGGAAAACCATCCTACCAGGCAGCTCATAAGAACACCATTTATCAGGCTGCTCATAGTGACAACAGCATCCTATCAGGCAGCTCATGAGAAAACCATCCTACCAGGCAGCTCACAGAGACAACATCCTATTAGGCAGCTCATATGAAAACCATCCTATTAGACAGCTCATAGTGACAACAACATCCTATCAGGCAGCTTATATGAAAACCATCCTACCAGGCAGCTCATGTGAAAACCATCATACCAGACAGCTCATAATGACAGCAACATCCTATCAGGCAGCTCATATGAAAACCATCCTACCAGGCAGCTCATAGTGACAACAGCATCCTACCAGGCAGCTCATAGGAAAACCATCCTACCAGGCAGCTCATAGTGACAACAGCATCCTATCACACAGCTCATATGAAAACCATCCTATCAGGCAGCTCATATGATAACCATCCTACCAGGCAGCTCATAGTGACATCACCATCCTACCAGGCAGAACATAAATTAGATCATCCTGGGTAAAAAAAAAAAAAGTATAGTTTGGAAGTAAATTTGTTTGGAGCTAGAAAGATAATTTGCAGCTCTTTGCCCTCAGAGCCTCAATGTTACATTAAGATGTCCGTGTAATTCACTAAAAAAAACACAGCCTACACACACCGACAGATTCCCTGCCTGCACCCAGAATACCACCTGTACGTGACTTTCTGTAGAGTTCTGTGATGTCTCCTACATAAAACTTCTCACTGAAATTCTGCTTCTCTGCAGGAATCCTCTCTCTCTTTTCAAATCACTTTCCCTCCAGACTTCAGCAGCCATGATACAGGAGGAGCGGATGACATCACACAGCACATCATCAAAGGGAGGAGCAGATAACATCACACACTCCATATCTGGCAACTTCATTGAAAGCAATGCTAGAGTGTACTGACCAATCAGCTGGGGGAGGTGTGTTTAGCCTAGGAGGAGGGTGTGGCTGAGTTGTTATCTGCCTGGTAGATAGAGCTGCCTTGAAGGCATCTTTTGTTCCCTACTCCCTTTTTGTAGCAGCTTTGAGAGAGCTGGTTGTTACCTATGAGTTTGAGAATCTAATAGATGAAATGCTAAGAGACCAAATAGTGAAAAAAAACTAACTCACCTCGCATTAGAGAGAGACTGCTCCTAGAGCAGGATTTAACCCTTGCAAAGGCTTTTACAGTTGCTAGCCACATTGAAACAGCAGTGGCAGAGGCTAAAACTCTCAGTCAGGGAACTGCTGGGAATGTACAGACTATGAATTCAACACTGTGGCCTAATAATGCACAGTCACAGGCAAAATACAGTGCTAAGGAAAGGGATTCACCTACACTGCAAAACCATACAGCAAATACAAATAGAAAATACTGCTTTCACTGTGGTTCAACACAACACACTGCAAATCATGTTACATGTCCTGCAAAAGCTAAACGGTGCCGCAAATGCACAAAAGTAGGACATTTTGCTAAAATCTGCCGTAGTTCTGCTAAAGATGTTCATGAAGTCACTACTACAAATGTCACAGTATTAAGTGTGGATAAAGCTGGTACATTTATTCCAGACAAGTTTATATGTCAGTGTCAGTGTCAGTACTGCTTCTGCTGACAAGGGACACTCCATTAACCTGATGTGATACAGGTTCAGCTATTTCTATACAACCAAAGGAGATTTTCTTGAAATACTTTGCGAAAGATCCGCTTGTTGCACCTGCCCTGAAACTGGTCAGTTACTTAAAGGATCCAATCCCTGTGACTGTACAATTTGAATCAAATACTGCAAAATGTGACTTTTACATTGTGAATAAGGGAACTGCTATACTTGGAAGGGATCTCTTTGCTGCATTAAACCTACAATTAGTTGATGGTCTCATTACTACAGCACCAGTACCTGCCACACAGCCAGTGTCTAAAGTTTCACCACAAAGCAACACTTCACTGGGTTGTGCAAAGAACATTGTACACAAAGTTAAGTTGAGATCAGATGTAAAACCAGTACCATTCCCTGATTCAGCATGGGAAAACTTGCTATTGATATTGTGGGTCCTTTTACAGATTCTCCTATAGACTGTAGATTGGCTATAACCTTGATAGACTATTACAGTAAATGGCCTGAAATTGCATTTGTTTCTCATATAACATCAGCTACAGTAATAACATTTCTGTCTACAGTCTTCAGCAGAGAAGGTAATCCAAAGGAGTTAATATCAGACAACGGACCACAGTTTGTCTCATATGAGTTTGAATCCTTTCTGAGAGAGAGGAATATTGTGCATAGGAAATGGGATGTCAAAGGGCTACAAGTTAGACCTTTTACAAAGACCTACAACTGTGTTCATATCCTCAGACAAACACTTTGACCTGTATCATTCAAGATCGTCTGAAAAACAGGGTAATTTCAAGAGTTCCTCGAGATCAAACCTATTCAGGAACACATTTTCACTTGTTTCTCAAACTCAAACCTGAACTGAAACTTCAGCATGATCCTCAACTTAAAGAAACGCAACAAGCTGTTACAAGTTCCATCCTTCCAAATGGAAACTTTAAATTCAATTGTCCAATTGTTGAACCCAGGTGACAGGCTAGCAAATTAGACATAAAGGAGGCGTATCTCCATATCCCAGTCAGGAAAAGTCACAAGCAATTTCTCAGGTTCAAGGTCCTGTAAAAACACTTTCAATACAGAGTGCTCCTGTTTGGCCTTTTCACAGCCCCAAGGGTCTTTACCAAAATCTTGGCTCCAGTAGTGGCAAATCTGAAACTTCAGGGAATTCAACTGTTTGCATTTCTGGACAACATCCTCATCAAGGCTCTGTCAAGAGAGATTCCGTGTGTTCTCCTAGAAAAGGTGGCTACGCACCTTCAAAGCCTAGGATGGGCAAAAAACTTGGAGAATAGTGTCACAATCCCAGCCCAACAACTGGAATTTCTGAGTTTATGATCAAAGCAGTAACATTCAATCTCAGCCTTCCTGTCAGGAGAATTAAGACAGTCAAGATTCTGTGAGGGTCTTCTTGACGAGTCCAGTATAATAATAAGTGAAAAGTCAACAAGTACTGGGAAAATCTCAACCACAATTGTGTCCACACGAGAATTCTTCAAACTGATTTTTTGTCAACGTGGGACCATGATTACTTTTCTGCCTCAGCAGCTTATCCAGCCAAGCCCTACTCAAATGAAGATAATCTTCTTCAACCAGTGTCCTTTCACAGGCCAGAGTGGGTGAAAATGACTATGGATGCCAGCAAGTGGGGCTGGCAAGCACATGATGGAGACCAAGATGCAGGGCAGATGGACACGGAAGTGGTCAGGTCATCTAACGAGAAAGAGTTGAAGACCATATTTCTGGGACTTCTGGCATTCCAACACCTTCTCTGCAACAAACCAGTGTTGGTCAGGTCAGACAACATTACATCTGTCAGGTATGTGAACAAGTCAGTTAGACTTGACAATTGTTATTTTCTCATGGCTGAAAAGAATGTCATAGATCTGAGAGCAGAACACATCCCAGGGATCCAGATTATGGTGGCAGACAAGGTGAGTAGGTCCACTGCCATGGCAGGGGAATGAGAGCTTAATCAGTCAGCTTTCAAGATGTTCCAGTCAAAATGGGGTCCGTTCTCCTTGGACCTAATTGCATCGACAATTAGGGGCAGATTTATCACTTCAACCCTTGATAAATCTGCCCCTTAATGTGAAAATGCCTACATATGCATCATGGATGGATACGATTATAGATGCCTTTTCCATCCAATGTAACTTTTGCAAAGTATACACATTTCCCCCTATTCCTCTGATCCCAAGGGTCCTGAAAAGATCAGGGTAGACCTTGGTGGCCAAGGAGACCATGGTTCTCACAGATCATGTTGCTCTCCAAAGACATTCTGCTAAGACTCCCAAACAGAGGAGATCTACTGACTCAAGGCAAGTTGGTTCATCCAAATCCAAAAAGGGCATTGATGGCCTGGCTCTTGAGAGGTGAAATCTGGCTCATCAAGGCTCTCAGATGGATCCATATCTACATTAATGGCAGCAGAAAAACCTAGCACTATAAAAAGATATATCAGAAATTTGGTTTAAAGAAGTTGTGCTGACCCATTGAATGCATCAGAGGTCCAAATTTTGGAATTTCTGCAAAAAGCTGTTGACCTTAAATTTTGCATCTCCGCACTCAAAGGCCACATCATGGCAATATTGCATTTCTTGGCCACAGCCTAGGCCCATAAACCTCTCATTGAGTGATTTTTTTCAGGGCCTCGAGAAGGCTCAGTTAACAGACTGCAAGTTCCTTCTTGGGATCCTAGTTTGGTGATGGAGCCCTTTGACCCTATTACAAAAATTCTGGTTAAAATGTTAAACCTTAAAATGTGCTTCTTGTTAACATGGGATCAGTAGGCATGAACATTTAAACATAAGGAACCGTTCTTTGCAAAATAAAACATAAACACTTTGTTATGTGTGGAGAAAGGCCACAGCCAAGTTTATTAAACAGCATCTGTAATTACTCCATTAACATTCACTGCTTAAATTAACAGTAATAACCAAGCCCAGCTCCGTACAATTGCAGAGCTTGCCATTCAGTGTATATATGAGCCCCGCCATGGTATCGGCCAGGAGCCAATTAACATTTTAAACATCCGCCATTAATGAATCCATTTATTATGAACCATATAATTGGCTGTGACATTTTTTTTTTTAATTTATATAACTTGAGGGTGGGTGGGTGGGGAAATTCTTCTGAAGCTATCCCCAGGCTGCGCTGACACGGGTGCTGCGAGGAGGGCTCTATATATAACTTATTTTCGCGGGCTTTCAGCCAGCAGGGGGGCCTCCAATCACATACCTGCTGGCCCAGCTGTGCATTTAAAGCTATAGGATGCCCTGTAATAAAACTTTTATAACTAAACTTATATAATGATATGAATGTATCTGGGATCTGAGCCCATCTACCTCATGTCATGCCACCATCCCATGCCCACAAGAGGCTAATTTGGCCCCCAATGGGACATGGGATCAGTAGGCATGAACATTTAAACATAAGGAACCGTTCTTAGCAAAATAAAACATAAACACTTTGTTATGTGTGGAGAAAGGCCACAGCCAAGTTTATTAAACAGCATCTGTAATTACTCCATTAACATTCACTGCTTAAATTAACAGTAATAACCAAGCCCAGCTCCGTACAATTGCAGAGCTTGCCATTCAGTGTATATATGAGCCCCGCCATGGTATCGGCCAGGAGCCAATTAACATTTTAAACATCCGCCACGCCAAGACCAGTTAAAACCTTAACTTGGGCTTGGCCCCCCTCCACAAAACAAGGCTTTTTCCACTGCATTTTGCAGTCCAACATTGAAAATATCCAATCCTATTTCTGACAAGTGGACCTTGTCCTCTCTAAACAATCCTTCAAAACCATTCTCTAACTCATGGTGTCTGTATACAGTTATGTTCAACTTGCCTGCAAACTTGGCAATTGAATGGTTAATTTTACGTCTGCATTTCTCAAGTGGTTTTAATAGTTGGGATTGCCAGCACAGCCGAGGGACAATTTCAGACCAAATCAAATAAACATCAGGCATAAATAAAGAAATTTGGCACAAATCTTGTTTTATGGACTTAATCAATTGGATTGTTTTTATAAACCCTATAACATTTCCACCTAAATGTATCACAATCACCTTAGGGTATCCCCATGTTTTTAACATCACTGTTAGAGTTTGGAAGAGCTTCTCCCATCTCATGCCCCTAATACCATTCCATATTACTTTGTACTTTTTATCTGAAAGGTATAAATTTGCTGCACCCTTCCTTATCTGTGCTCTCAGCTCTGCCCAGTGTACATAAGAATGTCCTAAAATCCAAATTTTCTGAATGTCGCCTGTAAAACAATTGTAAATGTCAATGACAAAACCTCATAACAGAGAAATTAGACCATTGTAGGTCTCACGTATAACTTGTAGCGATTTGATTTCCACCGTCCTATCTTCTTTATTGTTCACTTAGGCCCCAAAGGGCTGCCTGCGTTGCTGCCCCGATCCGAAAGGAGTGTGAGCGGTATTTCTTATCTGCTAAACCAAGGGTTTCAAAACAAAAACTGAGAATTCTGGTGAATTGGAATTTCGATAAAAATTGCAAATTTTTATGTATGAACAATGGGCCTTCAACTGTCGGCCGTCTTTCAATGAAATTCTTGTAATTGGTAACTGGGCATATTAAGGGGTTAACAAACTGACCTAACCAAATTAAACAACCTCTTGCTTCTTGGTCAGTTTTGGAAGAACGTATGTTAATACGCAATCTTCCATTTATTAACTGGATGTCATTTTGAAAAATACCTCCAGGCCTAAATTTGGATGGGGAAACCACCTCGCTAAGCCTTAGTGCAGCAAAATATGACAAAGAAAAAACCAATCTGAATAAAGACGTCTCGTATTCATTTCTACAAACTTGCGGCAGCACCAACATCAGTTTGTTCAGCACTGTTACAGTAATAGGTTGTCTATCATCTTCTCTGGCATTATGACGGGCTAACCCTTTAATTATTTGTTGCACCATCGGGTTCTTTGTTACATTAGCTGGTAACAGTAATTTAGCCCAAAAGGAAATTCCTGCTAATTTCTTCTTGATAGAAGCTATGGACTGCCCATTCTGGCTACATTCCAATATGAAAATAATTAAAAGATCCTCTTCACTTAAATTAAACTTATTTTGGCACTTAAATTGTTGCCATTCCGACCAAGATGATTTATAATCCACCCAAGTTTTACAAGCCACAGAGCCTTGTAAAATGGCTATCACATTGGATATATCAGGTTCCAAAGGTGAGTCGGATAAGGGGTCCCAACCGCGCTCGCTTGTTCCTCTAGTTGCCAAAAAATATCGAACTGCATACGAGATAGAGAATCAGCAGTTCGGTTAACTAGACCTGGAATATGCTTAGCCTTTATCATTATATTGTGTTTAAGGGCTCTGAGAACTAACTGGCGTAATAGGTTTAATACTGGTGGTGATGAAGATGTTAAATTATTTATTACATGTACCACTCCAAGGTTGTCACAGTGAATAATTATTTTCTTATTTGCCAAATTTGGGCCCCAAATATCAATTGCTGCTAGGACAGGAAAAAATTCCAACAGGATTATATTTTTAGTTAATCCTGAAGAAATCCAATCTTCTGGCCATGTTCCCACGCACCACTGGTTTTGGAAGAATATTCCAAAACCAGTTGATGCTGCGGCATCAGTATACAACTGCAGGGCCTCATTGTCTATGAATTCCTCTTGCCAACATGTTTTTCCGTTATATTGTTCTAAAAATTGTTGCCAAATTCGCAAATCATCTTTCACGAATATGCCAGTTAGGCTTAGTCACTCCAGCAGTCAATGAGGACAAACGCTTTAAAAACACTCTACCTATTGGCATTATTCTGGTGGCAAAGTTTAAATGACCAATAAGGCTCTGCAGCTGTTTCAGCTTCATTTTTGTGGCTGATAAGGCATTAGCAAGCAATATTCTCAATTTTACTATTTTATCAGATGGCAACCTACTCTCCATATTAACTGAATCCAATTCAATACCCAAAAAGGTTATAACTGTTTCTGGGCCGACAGTCTTTTCTGGGGCCAAAGGGACCCCAAATTCCTGTGCTATCCACATAAAAGTATGTAGAAGTCTTTTACAAGTGTCTGTCCCCCGGGGTCCCATAAATAAAAAATCGTCCAGATAATGGATGACGAACTGGGACCCAGATTCTGTTTTTAAGGTCCACTCCAAAAAAGTTGCAAAAGACTCAAAATAAAAACATGAAAGGGAGCACCCCATGGGCAGACACCTGTCAAAGAAGAACTTGCCATCAAAGTGGAATCCTAATAAATGAAAACAGTCTGGGTGTATAGGAAGAAGACGAAAGGCAGATTGTATGTCGCATTTTGCCATCAATGTGCCTTTACCGCAGATGCGTAATAATTTAATGGCTTCTTCCACTGAGGAATATGATACCGTGCAAAGCTCAATATCAATTCCCTCATTCACCGAGTTCCCTGATGGAAAAGACAAGTGGTGTATTATCCTAAAAGTACCCGGCTCCTTTTTGGGTACTACACCTAACGGACCCATGATTCTCCCCAGAGACAACTCGTTAGAGAGCTTGTCTCTGACAACCTGAGGGTGATTGTAAACAGATTGTAAATTATCGGTTACTGATACTGATGGCTGAATTCTAAATGTTGGAATCCAAAATCCAAACTGAAAACCGAACTTAATTAGA
This sequence comes from Xenopus laevis, assembly GCF_017654675.1. Lineage (NCBI taxonomy): Eukaryota > Metazoa > Chordata > Amphibia > Anura > Pipidae > Xenopus > Xenopus laevis. Next base: position 231,486,308 of record NC_054371.1, read on the forward strand.
TCCGCCTTCAATTTGTTTGGATACTTGCTTAGCCAAGGCAACATTTTTGCTAAATTCACCGGCGATGTTGCCTTTGGCCATCTGTTCTTTTGTATTGGTTTTGCTGTTGGCAGAGAATTTTCGTACGCAGCGAAAGGCTGGGTGATTGCCTGCGCAGTGAGAACACTCGTGTTTGTACCTACATGAGTTTTGAAATTTGCATATGGTCTCGTTGAATGCCCAACATGTGTTGGGTTTTGGTGGTACTTGACGGGATGTGGATGGAAATGCCGGCTTTGGTGCCAACATTCCCATCCAAAGGTCCACATCCTTTTGTCCCCATGACAACCCTGGGTGTACCGCTAACTTCTGACGAAAACGATCATCATAGATGAACCATGAAATACCGCCATATGTGCGGTAAGCTTCCAAAATGATGTCAAGGTATTTAAATAAATGAGGGGATAGTTGAGGTTTACTAGAACATAGAACATTGGCAAATATGCAAAACGCTTGTAGCCAATTGCTAAATGTTCTTGGGACTGGGCGTCTACGGATTTCTTTGCTATCTCCTTTCTTATCAGATTTGAGGAACTCCTTGTAGGCTGGTAACAATGAGAGAATATCTATATAATCACCCTTTACTATCTTGTCCTTCACTGAGGTGGACAAATGTAAACCTAATGGGGTTGGCTGACATGTCACTATATCCCTTAAACTGGTTTCTGCCACTCCAGGGGGCAACCCTCCTTCTTGCCTATTGACTCTTTCCTGCATATTATCAAATACATCTGATAAACATGTTAAAGCATTTTCAGAGCATTCATTTCAGTAGCATAATTACCTGCTTGCTGAATGGAGGGTCCTGGTTGTTCCCTGCTCACACTGCCTGTGTCACTCGGTGCCTGCTGGAAAGAGAATAGGGGAGGGGAAGACATAACAGGCAGCGTTTTATTAAACATTCCACTGGACTCAGTGGGCTGGAAAAACTCCCCCTGCACAGCCTGACTAGTGCTAGCCATAGGCGGGGACATCGCTGGCCACGCATTCCTGCTGTTAACAGTCTTTATTGCAGCCTTCTTTGTCTTTGCTGCATATCTCTGTGTGGAACACTTCAGAGCCAGCTTTCTCTTCACAGTGGGTCTGCCTAACGGACTGGGGGCGTCTTCTGAATCAGGAGTAGCCGCCTCCTCCCCGTCCTCATTGGTGTGCGACGCAATGCCTGTCTGCTGCATCATTCGGCTCAGTTCTTCCGGCCGTGCTGTCTGTATCCAGCTCATTATGCGCTCCCTATCAGTCGGAGCAAGTCCCACAGCCTGTCTATTGCTGCTCCCTGGTGCTGACATCTTCCCAGCGACGAGCAGGTCAGAGGTGAAATTCTTCTGAAGCTATCCCCAGGCTGCGCTGACACGGGTGCTGCGAGGAGGGCTCTATATATAACTTATTTTCGCGGGCTTTCCCATGCCCACAAGAGGCTAATTTGGCCCCCAATGGGACAATAACCTCAGCAAGTAGAGTGAGTGAATTACAGGCTCTGTCCATTTCAGAAAGGAAACTTACCTCCTGGCAAGACAAGCTGAAGACAGCCAACAAATTAATTCCCAAAGTTGGGTCTGAATTTCATACAACTCAGGACATTGTATTGCGTTCATTATTTCCAAATCCAAACACATCTCTAGAACACCTAAATAGGGTTGAATCATTCAGAGTTCAGACTCCCTCTTGGTGATACTGGATGGAAAAAAAGACCATGATCATCACTTTGATAAAGGAGTGTATCTGAATTGCCTATACTCCAAAATCCAGCATGGCAGCCTTGAATGTTAGAGCTGATGTTGCTACTGTATAGCAAGAGTACTGCCTAGCTGTGGAATGTTTACATCTCCACCCATCCTGCAGGCATGCCGTGTAATCCAGTTGGCGTACATTGAGGTGTTATGTGGGAGGGGACGGAGCCTATCCATGGAGGGGTCAGGGATTGCATTGAAGTCCCCTAGCCATATGACTGGGTATTGGCCCATGGCGGCAACTTGCCTCTCTCTAAGAGAGTTGTGGTAAAAGGAGATGGAACATATACATTAATAATTATTAGACAGCAGTTATAGAGCTGTCATTTCAGTGCAATGTATCAGCCTTTCATTTCTGTTTGCAACTCTTTCAGCCCTAGGCCCAGACCTTTCCTAGTGAAAATCACTACACCTCTAGAGTGGGAGAAGTATTCAGCATGCAAAAGGCTGCCCTCCCATGCCCATCTCAGAGCCCTGACTCTTTGACCTACTAAATGTGTCTCTTAGAACATGAACAGGTCTACCCCTATCTTTTTAAGGTAATCTAGAATAATCGTTTGATGCGATTGTTTAGGCTATGTGTGTTCTAAGATACAACTTGTATCATGTGCTGATGACCTGCCATAGCTATCTTGCTGTAAGGTTGTCTAATCTGTTAACTGGAGAGTGTCCTGGGTAGCATAGACCCTCCTCAAGTGAAATGGAGAGTATATCGGCCTTGCATTGCATTAGTAAGACAACAAAGCAGGAAAAAAATAGAAACAATTTAGATCCTGCGATTAACTAACAAAGTCCTCCCCCTCCCAGTATCCCCCACCCCAACCCGGGTATACATCATTATCAAAACACTATAAAACTGTTACTGGAAATGCTATACCAGTAGCTAGCACTAAATTCAGAAACTCCCTGGTGGTAGTTGGTGGTGCTAAGCGAGGGTTCTGCTTCTGTATAATTTTTTGGTTTTTTTGGTGGTGCTACCCTGGTTTAGTCCTGACTCAGGAAAAGTCCAGCTTGGTTATTAAAGGCAGGAAGGGGTTACTGTAGGATGGCCTTCTAATGGGTAGGTCTTAAGTAGCCTGTGGGTCTGACCCCAAGCCTGGTGGAGAAAAAGGAGGGCACATGTAGGTGGTTTAACTACTTTTGGCAGATTTTCTCTATGTTGGCCATGTGATCAGCATCAGGTCGTAGTTTTTGCATTTGAAAGGTTGGTCAGGCAGGTAGCACCCAGGATTGTGTCAGGAGCTCAGAACTACAGCACGTCTGTCTAATTTGTCATCCGGCCACACGCCCAATAAATGCTAATCTGATGGGTCCTGTAAATAAGCAAAGCTGCCACTTGGCCCACTAAGGAGTGAATGGGAAATAAAAAGTTAATAGGAAACTAAAATCCAAATAAAGACCTTGCCCCACCCTGTGTGGGAGGGGAGATAAAAGTCCAACTGGTTATAGAGAGAGAGAAAAAAAGTAAAGTTCGATTTTTTTTTCTTGTTCCTGATTTCAGTGATGGCGACTGCTGATCTGAGAGTCGAGCTGAGCTGCTCCATCTGCCTGAGCATTTATACTGATCCTGTATCCCTGCCGTGTGCCCATAACTTCTGCCGGGACTGTATTGGGACAACATGGGACACCCAGGAGGAAACTTTTCTTGAAAATCCTTCTTGCCCTGAATGTAGACAGAGATTTAGTAGGAGACCTGAACTGACAAAAGACTGGAAGCTGTGTGACCTGGTGGAGAGATTCCGTCCAACTGAGACAGAGCCGGGGGAGACTGGGATCTTCTGCACCTACTGTGTCCTCTCTCCTGTACCTGCTGCTAAATCCTGTCTCCTGTGTGAGGCTTCTCTGTGTGATACCCACCTGAGGGGGCACAGCAAGTCAGCAGAACATGTACTGACCCAACCCACGACTCCTTTATGGGGAGAAAATGTTCTGTACATCATAAGGTTCTGGAGTATTACTGCTGTGAGGAGTCTGTCTGTGTCTGTGTGTCCTGCTGTCTGGTTGGAGAGCACAGGGGCCACAGGGTGGAGCTGCTGAGTGAGGCCTCTGAGAAGAAGAAAGAGAAACTGAGGAAAGTTCTGGAGAAACTGAGGCCAGAGAGAGGAGACTGAGAGAGGAGCCCAGAGACTGCAGGAGCGCAGGAGAGAAGTGGCAGAAAAAGCAGCCGGTGAGACAGAGAGAGTCACTGCCCTGTTTAGAGACATCAGGGAACAGCTGGAAGCCCTAGAGGAGCAACTCCTGAGTGAAATCTCCAGCCAGAAAGAGGAGATTTCCCTCCAACTCACTGATCTGATGGAGCAGCTGGAAATAAAGAAGGACGAGCTGTCCTGGAAGATCCATCACATTGAGGAGCTGTGCAACATGGCAGATCCACTCACTGTCCTACAGGAACGGGAATCACATGGAGCTGCAGATAATGAGGGGGGCAGAGAGAGACATGATATAAAGGTCCCTGCTGTAGGGGATCTGGATGTGGATCTGATCTCAGAGACATTACTCACAGGCTTAGCTGCCATTGTGACTGGGGTAAAGGGAAGGATCTATGGGCAGGAGGCTACAGACCTGTTACTGGATATAAACACGGCTGGGAATCATGTATCTGTATCAGGGGACAGGAAATCTGCTTCCTACTCACTCACAGACCAGTGTCACCCACAATCCCCAGAGAGATTTCAGGTTCCTCAGACTTTAAGCAGCAGGAGTTTCCCCTCAGGGCGACATTACTGGGAAGTGGAGGTCAGTGAATCAGGGTACTGGATGGTAGGGGTGGCCTATCCCAGTATAGAGAGGGGAGGGGTTCAGTCCTGTATTGGGAATAATAACAAGTCCTGGTGTTTGTTCAGAAGGTATAATTATAAATATTTAGTGAGACATGACAGAATATAAATTTATCCCACGTCTCTTCCTGCAGGAGAATCAGGATCTCACTGGACTATGAGGCCGGACATCTGTCCTTTTATGAGCTGAGTGAGCCAATCAGACACTTACACACCTTCACTGCCACATTCACTGAGCCTCTTCATGCTGCATTCTGGGTAGGGAGGGATGGTAATGCCTGTGTGAGAATCATTAGACACTGCCCAGCACCCATTGGAAATGGAAACCCATTCCTAGAGTTGCCCTTACCCAGTGATATCAGGAAAGGAAGGGAGTACAGGAGACACACTGATGTTGGACAGTCTCTCTAGCATTTGGACAGCCATTTTCACTAAGTGTGACTGATTTACAAACACAGGTACAAGTGCAGTTACCGATAGCAACCAATAAGGATTTTGCTTTTTTTTTATATATCTAATTGCTGATTGGTTGCTATTGGAAACTGCAAATGTGCATTTTAGCACCTGTATTTCTAAATCAGACCCAGAAAGTAATTTCTACTCCACACCCAGAATTACATTTATTGATTATTGACACAACTCAGGAACAGGGCCGGAACTAGGGGTAGGCAGAGTAGGCAGGTGCCTAGGGCGCAAAGCTGGGGGGCACCAGGCACATACCCTCTCTTTCTCCTATCCCTAGTCCGGTCACCCCTCTCTCCTCTGAAGGGGAGGGGACAGGGGCGATGAACAGCAGTGGGCCTAGGGGCGCCCACTATGTAAATCTGGCCCTGGGGTCCTCGCTGGAGGAAAGGTTTCCATTTTTTTAAATTACATAGTTCTTAAAACAATTAACTGTTTATATGCTGGAACCTCAATCAGTCTCTCAAACGTTAATTTAAAATGACACTTCCATGATGGGCACAGCAGGGTATTAGTTACAGCCAATAGCAGTGCTCACTAACTAGTGCCCAGACTCACATCTAAGATCTCTCTATCAATGAGTCTATGCACTTGTGTCCCTACACTGGGGGTCTCGCACAGGTACTAACCCTCCTCATTGGGGGCTCTGGCTGCTCTGATAACTCCGTTCAGCCTGTCACCCCTAGAGGGAACTATAACTCTCTCCTTACACTGACTGATCCCACCCTACCTACATACACTTTGGAAAACACCATCACCACTTCCACAATGGGCCCCAGACACCCCCAGCTTGTCAGTTGTCTCGCATCTAAGTTGGGATGTCACAAAGGGTCATTTATTATTGGGCTTTATTTCTAACAATTTATATCAATCTTATATTGGCCCTGAAGTGAGTGTGTAAGTCTGTATCCCCCCCATGTGGTTCTTTGTAAATCCCTTACAGACCCTCTAATGGGACCCGGCCGAATCAGTGCAGATACAGGTATGAGATCTGTCATCTGAATACCCGTTATCACTCCAAAGTACAGAAGGACTGTCTCCCATAGACTCCATTATTATCAAATAATCCAACATTTTTAAAAATGATTTGGTTTTTCTGCGTAATAATAAAACAGTAACTTGTACTTGATCCCAACTAAGATATAATTAATCCTTATTGGAAGCAAAACCAGCCTATTGGCTTTATTTCATGTTTATATGATTTTCTCGTAGACTTAAGGAATGAAGATAGAAATTATGGAAAGATCCGTTATTCAGAAAGCCTCAGGTCCTGAGCATTCTGGATAACAGGTCCCATACCTGTACAGAGATAGATGGAGTATCAGACAGGGGAATAGAAAGGGGATTGTTATGAATTAAATTGTAACATGTGATACATTAGTTACTGCGCTGCTGCTTTGGGTAAATTTAATCCACAAATAAGGACATTAATAAAAACACTATTGTGCCATAGGCGTAAATGTGCCCCTGAGTAAATCAGTAAATGACAGGAACAGAAATAAGAGATTTTGGGGCTCGGATCCTGTAACTCCCTGGTGCTGCCAATGGCACCAAAATTTCTGGAGATCATATTTCCTGGGGGTCCCTCACAGATTAGGGTCATTCACTTGCTATTATCTGGATTCTATTTAGGGTTTGTTCATGTCTACAACATCCAGGGAGACACTTGAGGTCCCAGTGGTGTAATTTATTAGAGCTCCAACTCTTAACAAGAATTATTGTATGATAATTATACCACTCTGTGTGTCATTACTTAGATTGTAAGCTCTTATAAACAAGACCTTTTTTCCCTTTGCCAATATTGTCAATATTTGTATGTAATCTGTATTTGATGTAAACACATTTTTAATGTACAGACTTGCAGAATATATGTGTACTTTATTAAATGCTTCTTAATAATTTTAAATGATTTAATTGTCTTTCAACTTTATATGGTTACAGAATCCCCCAGTGACTTCTAATATCCTTATCATTTACAGTAGGGGGTTCAGTATCCTCATAATAAATGAGTAAAACTCAGAGTTCCCTGTATAACTGAGCCTGCAGCCTTGTGCCTTTTATATGGTCACAGAACAACCCCTCAGTGACTTCTAATATCCTTATCATTTACAGTAGGGGGTACATTATCCCTTATAATACATGAGTGATACTCAGAGTTCCCTGTATAACTCAGCCTGCAGCCTTGTGTCTTTATATGGTCACAGAACAACCCCTCAGTGACTTCTAATATCCTTATCATTTACAGTAGGGGGTACATTATCCCTTATAATACATGAGTGATACTCAGAGTTCCCTGTATAACTCAGCCTGCAGCCTTGTGCCTTTATATGGTCACAGAACAACCCCTCAGTGACTTCTAATATCCTTATCATTTACAGTAGGGGGTACATTATCCCTTATAATACATGAGTGATACTCAGAGTTCCCTGTATAACTCAGCCTGCAGCCTTGTGCCTTTATATGGTCACAGAACAACCCCTCAGTGACTTCTAATATCCTTATCATTTACAGTAGGGGGTACATTATCCCTTATAATACATGAGTGATACTCAGAGTTCCCTGTATAACTCAGCCTGCAGCCTTGTGCCTTTATATGGTCACAGAACAACCCCTCAGTGACTTCTAATATCCTTATCATTTACAGTAGGGGGTACATTATCCCTTATAATACATGAGTGATACTCAGAGTTCCCTGTATAACTCAGCCTGCAGCCTTGTGCCTTTATATGGTCACAGAACAACCCCTCAGTGACTTCTAATATCCTTATCATTTACAGTAGGGGGTACATTATCCCTTATAATACATGAGTGATACTCAGAGTTCCCTGTATAACTCAGCCTGCAGCCTTGTGCCTTTATATGGTCACAGAACAACCCCTCAGTGACTTCTAATATCCTTATCATTTACAGTAGGGGGTACATTATCCCTTATAATACATGAGTGATACTCAGAGTTCCCTGTATAACTCAGCCTGCAGCCTTGTGCCTTTATATGGTCACAGAACAACCCCTCAGTGACTTCTAATATCCTTATCATTTACAGTAGGGGGTACATTATCCCTTATAATACATGAGTGATACTCAGAGTTCCCTGTATAACTCAGCCTGCAGCCTTGTGCCTTTATATGGTCACAGAACAATCCCTCAGTAGTCGATCTCTGCTCCCAACTCAGGACTCACCAGACAAGGAGGTATTTTCAGTTCTCCACTGTCTGTTGTTCTCTTGATCCTACGGCATCTCTACTTTCTTTAAAGGGATACTGTCGTGGGGAAAAAAAATGTTTCAAAATGAATCAGTTAATAGTGCTGCTCCAGCAGAATTCTGCACTGAAATCCATTTTTCAAAAGAGCAAACAGATTTTTTTATATTCAATTTTGAAATCTGACATGGGGCTAGACATATTGTCAATTTCCCAGCTGCCCCCAGGCATGTGACTTGTGCTCTGATAAACTTCAATCACTCTTTACTGCTGTACTGCAAGTTGGAGTGATATCACCCCTCCCTTTCCCCCCCCAGCAGCCAAACAACAGAACAATGGGAAGGTAACCAGATAGCAGCTCCCTAACACAAGATAACAGCTGCCTGGTAGATCTAAGAACAACACTCAATAGTAAAAACCCATGTCCCACTGAGACACATTCAGTTACATTGAGAAGGAAAAACAGCAGCCTGCCAGAAAGCATTTCTCTCCTAAAGTGCAGGCACAAGTCACATGACTGGGGGCAGCTGGGAAATAGACAATATGTCTAGCCCCATGTCAGATTTCAAAATTGAATATAAAAAAACTGTTTGCTCTTTTGAGAAATGGATTTCAGTGCAGAATTCTGCTGGAGTAGCACTATTAACTGATGTGTTTTGAAAAAAACATGTTTTCCGATGACAGGATCCCTTTAAGGTGGCCATAGACACAAAGATCAGCTCGTTTGGCGACATCGCCAAATGAGCGGATCTTTCCCCGATATGCCACTAACAGGCATGGCTATATCGGGGGTAATCTGAACGTTGGGCCCTATGGCCGAGCGATCATATTATGATGAAAGCGCAATGGGCTCCGGTGGGACAGTCGGGACAAAATCCAACCTGTCCAATTGACCAAACGACCGATCTTTTCTGGACGAAAAATATCGGGACTTTACACACACAATCCGAAAATCGTACGAATCCTTGATTCGTACAATAGGATGCGTCTATGGCCAGATTTACTTTCTTTTACATCTTTACTCAATTGGAAGGTCAGTCTATGGCAAATAATCAGTAATATATGATTAATATTAATTTGCTTTACATGTTACAGGGAGGAAGTAGAACATAATTGTGTTAGATTAAGTGCAGCAGATCCGACCAGGATATTTAAGCATTCTGTATATGTATATAAGAGAAGCAACTGTCAGGTCAGAAACTGCTATAGGTCACTCTCGTCGTGAATCAGGAAAAGTTAATGAGTAGCTAATTCCAATGAGGAGATTAGTGAGGGTTAGTTCCCTGTGGTACCTCTGCTGCTATTTAATTGACTCGAGTTGGGTAGGCCCAAGATTAGTAAGATCCTAGAGTCAGGGCCACCATCAGGGGGTACTGGGGGGGGACTATACTCCCTGGCCCGGTGGCTACTATATGTTAACAGGGGCCCGGTCATGCTGCTTGAGTCACTAAGCCACTGAAGTTTGTGCCGCAACGGGTAGGAGTCAAGCCATCATCAAAAGAAGCCAGCTGAGCCACAGCCACCGAAACGCACCGAGGAAGAAGTAAGGTACTGTAAATTCCACTAAAACAATTTTTTTAAATGTTTTTTAAACCCCTGGTCACTAATTTTTTAACTTTATATGGGGGACCCTGGCCACCAATGCTTTTTTTTAATTTTATGGGGGGCCTGGTCACCATTTTTTCTACTTGTGGGGGAGGGGCTGGCCAGTGCTGTTTTTTTATTTGTTGGGGGGTCTGACTACCAATTTTTCTTTAACTTGTAGTGGGCCTTGGCCACCAATGGTTTCTTTCAACTTGTAGGGGCGGGCCAGAAAAATTTGTTGTATGGGGCACCGCTAATTCTGATGGTGGCCCTGCCTGGAGTAATGCACCTCTGCGGGCTTCACCTAATGATGGAGAGTTGGTGACCAAGAGGCAGTAAATACTCCCCATGAGAAAGTTGGGGAAGGAAAAGACCGAACATGGGGAGTATTTTGCAATTGACCTACTGTCACTTGATTTTTACTATTCCAACTGAGCACACACCCTGCAAAGTGATGATTGGTACCCTGAGGGGGTTGAACCCGTTCAATGAAATATTCCACTGTTTTTAAGAACCACTTGTGCCCAAACTTATTGAGACAGATTGAATGGTGTGTGTTTATACCAGTGTGGTGAGGGCCCACCTAAAGTCTAAAAATATCAGTGCCTACCAGGAATTTCTAGCCAGGGTCCCTAGCCTCACAATATACAGTAACAAGAGAGATTTGGGGTTCCCCCCTTCCACTTGTTACATATATATAAGGATAAGTAAGATGTGTTAATTGTCTAAATGTTATTGCACTTCTGTAATAATATACTGTATATCTCCCAAAATACAGATATCCATTATTCATAATATAGAAAATGTTTTAGAAATATTTTATTGTATGGTCAAAATTGCAAATGATTCGACAATAAATATGATGTTTTATGGAGATTTGTGACAAAAAAAATCTAAAACCAACATCAGTACAATACTTCCTTTTCAAATTCACAAAAAGTGGCTTTAGAAAACCATGATGTATATTTCTGGAAAGTGCACATTCTGATGAGTTCTAAATTGGTGAATGTGTGTTTTAACTCCAAACTGCTTTTTGCTAAAGAATTCATCATGGTTTAAGTGGTTTATTTCCTCTAATATTGACGTGTGACTGTTTTTTTACAGTATTATCAGTGTGAGTTAATTGTGTTTAAATTGTAGAGATGCCCGAATCCAGGATTCCCAAAATTGAATATACAAATTATGGTTTGAGTTTGGTTCAATATTCGCCAAATCTTTCACAAAGGGTTCAGGATTCAGCCAAATCCCAAAATAGTGGCTAAAGTGCACCCCTATTAAATTGTGAATAACTATTAATAAAAATATGTAAAAACATTTGTGAGTAAGGAGAGGGACAACTTGTACAAAACCTCCCCCTTTGATTAACTTCACGTTACACGCAATGTTTTATCTCAGTAGAAAAGCTGTAGAAATCTACCAAAAAATAATTTACACTGCAGTCAATTCTGGAACCTAAATGTTTTGGTTGGGCCTTCTGCCCTATAGATTGGGACCATTAATGGTGTTTTCTGAAACACGATGGAAAGACTCGGCTAAATACAATCTATATCTCAGCCCTAATTTACATAATCGAAAATAGAATCAGAGCAAAAACATCTGTCAGATAATTCCATGTGAGTTCTAACACCCAGCTGAATTCTAAACTGAACCCTGAATTCCCATGCACCTAGAGAACTAATCCTTATAGGGGTTTCCTTGCTGAGATCTTCTTCAGAACTCAATAACTACTGTCAGACCCCCACAATTCTGTACCACCCAATCAATCATAGAGAAGAGTTTGTGCAAATTATTAATGATCTGCTAGAAAGGGAAGAGCCCAGACAGACTGAAAGGAAGTGGGATTCACTCCTTGTGGGAATGTGGTGGAGGAAGAAGAAGATACAATTGTCCGAGTACTTGGTGGGTCAGGGCTCCACATCATCTCATTGAGCTGACTCATTTTACCACTGACACCAGCTCTGCACATAAACTCACCCAATATTTCTATAGGCTGAGAGGCTGGGTATAAATGATTATACGGCACCAAATGCAGCTGCACTATTGCACGTTCACTTCACAACATGAATACAAGTTTGAATTCACACCAGCAATTCTCCTTAATCTAAAATATATACGTGTGTTTGTAAGGGCACCAAATGGGCACCACTCAGAGACAGGGCATTAAGAAGGGAAAGCCTGGCATTATCTGAATACAGTGCACAGTGAATTAACTGAATAGCACTGGAAACACTACCTCTAAAATATTAACAGCCATAAATATAATGCAGAAGAACCCTGAATATCCTGTAACTTGTATCCTTATTAATGGTGCATAGTGATGTCATCAGATATAATGCTGCTTAGTGATGTCATCAGATATAATACTGCTTAGTGATGTAATTTTTGTCACATGACTCACTGAAACTTGCACCCCCTGTTGTAAAATATGAGAATATTAAAAGTCAGATTTACATGACCAGAGAAAAACACTTGCCCTTAGGCTTATACCACTATAGAGTCATGGAACTCCTTGTGACCTATAATATCCTTAAATATGGCAATAGGGTGTAAATTGTTGACTATAATATGCTGCATATTCCTGCTAATCATGAGCCAGACTGCTTACTTTCACTCATCAGAATCTGAAAATGGAGAAAATGAGGAATGGGGAAAAGAAGATGAAAATAGGGAAAGGAAGGAGTGAAAAGAGATTGGGGCAAAGAGTAATATAAGAATAAAACTGCCACTAGGAAAGACAATATGACGGAAGCCCAAAAGGGAGAATAAGGAAGGAGGAAAAGAAAGAAACTCACATGGTAAAATAAAGAAATGATTCCACCTGTGTCTGTCACTTTTGCTGCTGTACCAATGTACAGTCATTTCATCATGGGCCCCCCATTATTTCTGAAGGGACTTCTTGGCTTCTTGCTGCTCTAAATGATTAAGCTAGTAATAAATGCCCTCCCCTTTTAACAAAACATGGATTGTTTGTCCTGGTATGACCAGTCCTACACACTCATCTGATTCCTTAAGAATTATATTACTTCATTATACATTTTACACAGGGACTAAGTTTTACCTGACACGTTTTTAAAACTCCCAAACTTGCCCTTTTATTGGCCACCAATGGGATCACCTGACTGTAACTGGGAAGGGTGAGAGTTATAACCTTCTGTATCTAGACTGACACATAACACAGCAGCTGTTGGGCAGGTCTTTGAACATTATGACCAATAAAAAGAATTATTTGCAAACATAAACTATAGTAATAAAAGAACAAGATTCAGCCTGCTGCTTTAGTTGTTGTAGGGTTCTGGGTCCAAAATGATATGTGCCTGTGAGACCACTGTGCCAGTAAGGCACAACAAATGAATCAATTGGGGATTAAAATTTATATAAATAAAGGAATAGAGAAATTGATGCTACTGCTGAGAATGTGATATTAATAAATATTTTTATTTTAGGTGTTTTGTACTCAAAGAAAACTATCCATGTGCCATTTGAGCTGAGAGTACAGGACAATTTCTAGTTACCAGCTCCAAAGCACAAATCCTGTTTCTGGGGGTTCAGGCTGATAAAGTGGGTATCAATGGTGCCGTGCTGAGCTGGGTCTTGGGTTTAATTCTGCCCATGGCATTATATGTGAGAGTCTCTATATTCTCCTTGTGGTTGGGTTGCTTTCCCCACCGGCTGGTTTCTTCACATAGTCTAGACTAGAACTTACTGTAGTTACTGAGTGTCATTAGAACTGGATGTTCCTCTGGGGCAGGGACTAATGTAAGTGTTTAAGTATCCTCTGTGAAGTTTTAGGGGTCTACTTATTAAACCTTGATTTTTTTCTGTTCAAGTATTTTAGTGAAAAAATTATAATTTTTAGAGGAAAACCCACTTGAATGTTTCGAGATTTATTATTCTCTAAAGCGGCTAAAAATTTGAATCCGAAAATACTCCTGTCAAATCATGTAAAAGTCAACAGCAGAGGTCCCTTTAACCATTAGAAGATGTTTTGTTGACTTGATTTTTGAGAGTTTTTGATACTGGTTTTCATTCGACAACTTGATAAATTTGAGCATTTCGAGTGACAATTTGAAAAAGTTGCTTGATTCGAATTGAAGCACTATTTGTTGAGGTTTTTTTCAGATCCGACGTTTTCAACATGATTTATTAGTAAATTAATGAAATTTGTGGGTGGGAGTTAAGTCGAACTTGTTTCAATAAAAATATGATTTGAGTTTTAGTAGATAGCCCCCTAATATCTGTATTATATTGTTCTTTTATAAAAGATTGTATATATGTTTCTTTCCTTGCCCTGGACACTTGGATTGTTGGCTCCCCATCATTCTCATTCCACTGAATTCCACATTTCATCTCAGAATGAGGTCAGTTTCTCTATTTCTGCTCCTACTTTATTGGGTGCCTGTGGGTAAGTGTCAGACTAATATCGCCCAGTGTGATGGAATTTGGTTGGTGGGGTTTTATTTTTACTTTTTTCTGCATTGGGAAACTATATGGAAATTACTGTAGGAATAAAGGATGTACATTATGAATTTGCAACTATTGTATAGGACATTAATTCTTTTTATAATTGTGTACCTATTGCTCAGAATCTCCCTAGGCTCTAGAATACATGGTCCTACACCAGCCTTCAGATTCAATGCAACATTTTTTTAAATTATGTAACTTTTCTAAACAATACATTAGTGTCTATGCATGTTTTATCACAGGAAAATATGTCACTCATCCCTAGTGACCTCTCTTCTTACTGGTTGTCTATATTAATAGGAATTTGCTGAACCCCCATTTATTGTCTCCATCACTCAAACAGGACATTATTGTATTAGAGAGGGTACAGAGAAGGGCAACTAAGCTGGTAAAGGGAAAATCTTAGCTATGAGGAAAGACTGGACAAATTGGGGATGTTCACTCTGGAGAAGAGGCGCTTAAGGGGTGATATGATAACTATGTATAAATATATAAGGGGATCATATAATAATCTCTCTAATGATTTATTTACCAGTAGGTCTTTCCAGCTGACACGAGGTCACCCATTCCGATTAGAAGAAAAGAGGTTCCAGCTAAATATTGGGAAGGGGTTTGTTACAGTGAGAGCTGTGAAGATGTGGAATTGTCTCCCTGAATCAGTGGTACAGGCTGATACATTAGATAGGTACAAGGAAGGGTCGGATGCTTTATTCACCAGTAGCTCCTCCCAGCAGACAGGAGGGAGCCAATGAGATTAGAGGAGGGAAAGGGGTGTTACAGGGAGAGCTGGGAAGTGAATCAGTGGTACAGGCTGATACATTAGATAGGTACAAGGAAGGGTCGGATGCTTTATTCACTAGTAGTTCCTCCCAGCAGACAGGAGGGAACCACTGAGATTAGAGGAGGGAAAGGGGTGTTACAGAGAGAGCTGGGAAGTGAATCAGTGGTACAGGCTGATACATTAGATAGGTACAAGGAAGGGTCGGATGCTTTATTCACCAGTAGCTCCTCCCAGCAGACAGGAGGGAGCCAATGAGATTAGAGGAGGGGAAGGGATGTTACAGGGAGAGCTGGGAAGTGAATCAGTGGTACAGGCTGATACATTAGATAGGTATAAGGAAGGGTCAGATGCTTTATTCACCAGTAGCTCCTCCCAGCAGACAGGAGGGAGCCAATGAGATTAGAGGAGGGAAAGGAGTGTTACAGGGAGAGCTGGGAAGTGAATCAGGGGTACAGGCTGATACATTAGATAGGTACAAGGAAGAGTCGGATGCTTTATTCACCAGTAGCTCCTCCCAGCAGACAGGAGGGAGCCAATGAGATTAGAGGAGGGAAAGGGGTGTTACAGGGAGAGCTGGGAAGTGAATCAGGGGTACAGGCTGATACATTAGATAGGTATAAGGAAGGGTCGGATGCTTTATTCACCAGTAGCTCCTCCCAGCAGACAGGAGGGAGCCAATGAGATTATAGGAGGGAAAGGGGTGTTACAGGGAGAGCTGGGAAGTGAATCAGTGGTACAGGCTGATACATTAGATAGGTATAAGGAAGGGTTGGATGCTTTATTCACCTGTAGCTCCTCCCAGCAGACAGGAGGGAGCCAATGAGATTAGAGGAGGGAAAGGGGTGTTACAGGGAGAGCTGGGAAGTGAATCAGGGGTACAGGCTGATACATTAGATAGGTACAAGGAAGGGTCGGATGCTTTATTCACCAGTAGCTCCTCCCAGCAGACAGGAGGGAGCCAATGAGATTAGAGGAGGGAAAGGGGTGTTACCGGGAGAGCTGGGAAGTGAATCAGGGGTACAGGCTGATACATTAGATAGGTACAAGGAAGGGTCGGATGCTTTATTCACCAGTAGCTCCTCCGAGCAGACAGGAGGGAGTCAATGAGATTAGAGGAGGGAAAGGGGTGTTACAGGGAGAGCTGGGAAGTGAATCAGGGGTACAGGCTGATACATTAGATAGGTACAAGGAAGGGTCGGATGCTTTATTCACCAGTAGCTCCTCCGAGCAGACAGGAGGGAGTCAATGAGATTAGAGGAGGGAAAGGGGTGTTACAGGGAGAGCTGGGAAGTGAATCAGGGGTACAGGCTGATACATTAGATAGGTACAAGGAAGGGTCGGATGCTTTATACACCAGTAGCTCCTCCCAGCAGACAGGAGGGAGCCAATGAGATTAGAGGAGGGAAAGGGGTGTTACAGGGAGAGCTGGGAAGTGAATCAGGGGTACAGGCTGATACATTAGATAGGTATAAGAAGGGGTTGGATGGTGTTTAGCAAGTGAGGGAATACAGGGATATGGGAGATAGCTCATAGTACAAGTTGATCCAGGGACTGGTCCCATTGCCATTTTGGAGTCAGGAAGGAATTTTTTTCCCCCTCTGAGGCAAATTGGAGAGGCTTCAGATGGGTTTTTTTTGCCTTCCTCTGGATCAACTGGCAGTTAGGCAGGTTAAAATAGAGTTAAATGGTTGAACATGATGGACATCTGTCTTTTTTCAACCTAACTTACTATGTTACTATTGTGTTTCGATCCTCTTCCTCAGAGCAACCAACTGCAATATTGTACAGTGAGATTAGACAGGTAAGGCCGTGATCTCTGTATATTGGATATAGCAACATGTAAATAAATGAGTTACCACATTACTATCTATACATAACATAAACTCAGTTTATTTCAGTGCTTGGGTATCAGGAAATTTGAAGGACAATTGAATGTTGATGTAAAAATGTTAATAATTAAAAAAACAAAAACCATTTAAAACAAAATAAATTCTCCTGCTCGGTGGTCATAATTTTTTGTTTTCTTAATTCCCCTGTGATATTACTCTGATTTCATATTATTGCACTTTTTTAGCCATATAAGAGCAGGTATAACATACAATAATGAAGAATAACTGTTTTGTCATTGCCTTTATCCTGTTTAATCCACAGGAATATACAGTACAGAGTTATATATGAGTATGAGGAGTATGAGACAGGAATATACAGTACAGAGTTATATATGAGTATGAGGAGTATGAGACAGGAATATACAGTACAGTTATATATGAGTATGAGGAGTATGAGACAGGAATATACAGTACAGAGTTATATATGAGTATGAGGAGTATGAGACAGGAATATACAGTACAGAGTTATATATGAGTATGAGACAGGAATATACAGTATAGAGTAATATATGAGTATGAGGAGTATGAGACCGGAATATACAGTACAGTTATATATGAGTATGAGGAGTATGAGACAGGAATATACAGTACAGAGTTATATATGAGTATGAGGAGTATGAGACAGGAATATACAGTACAGAGTTATATATGAGTATGAGAGAGGAATATACAGTACAGAGTTATATATGAGTATGAGGAGTATGAGACAGGAATATACAGTACAGTTATATATGAGTATGAGGAGTATGAGACAGGAATATACAGTACAGAGTTATATATGAGTATGAGGAGTATGAGACAGGAATATACAGTACAGAGTTATATATGAGTATGAGGAGTATGAGACAGCAATATACAGTACAGAGTTATATATGAGTATGAGGAGTATGAGACAGGAATATACAGTACAGTTATATATGAGTATGAGGAGTATGAGACAGGAATATACAGTACAGTTATATATGAGTATGAGGAGTATGAGACAGGAATATACAGTACAGTTATATATGAGTATGAGGAGTATGAGACAGGAATATACAGTACAGAGTTATATATGAGTATGAGGAGTATGAGACAGGAATATACAGTACAGAGTTATATATGAGTATGAGGAGTATGAGACAGGAATATACAGTACAGAGTTATATATGAGTATGAGGAGTATGAGACAGGAATATACAGTATAGAGTAATATATGAGTATGAGGAGTATGAGACCGGAATATACAGTACAGTTATATATGAGTATGAGGAGTATGAGACAGGAATATACAGTACAGAGTTATATATGAGTATGAGGAGTATGAGACAGGAATATACAGTACAGAGTTATATATGAGTATGAGAGAGGAATATACAGTACAGAGTTATATATGAGTATGAGGAGTATGAGACAGGAATATACAGTACAGTTATATATGAGTATGAGGAGTATGAGACAGGAATATACAGTACAGAGTTATATATGAGTATGAGGAGTATGAGACAGGAATATACAGTACAGAGTTATATATGAGTATGAGGAGTATGAGACAGCAATATACAGTACAGAGTTATATATGAGTATGAGGAGTATGAGACAGGAATATACAGTACAGTTATATATGAGTATGAGGAGTATGAGACAGGAATATACAGTACAGTTATATATGAGTATGAGGAGTATGAGACAGGAATATACAGTACAGTTATATATGAGTATGAGGAGTATGAGACAGGAATATACAGTACAGAGTTATATATGAGTATGAGGAGTATGAGACAGGAATATACAGTACAGAGTTATATACAGTATGAGTATGAGGAGTATGAGACAGGAATATACAGTACAGAGTTATATATAAGTATGAGGAGTATGAGACAGGAATATACAGTACAGAGTTATATATGAGTATGAGGAGTATGAGACAGGAATATACAGTACAGAGTTATATATGAGTATGAGGAGTATGAGACAGGAATATACAGTACAGAGTTATATACAGTATGAGTATGAGGAGTATGAGACAGGAATATACAGTACAGAGTTATATATGAGTATGAGGAGTATGAGACAGGAATATACAGTACAGAGTTATATATGAGTATGAGGAGTATGAGACAGGAATATACAGTACAGAGTTATATATGAGTATGAGACAGGAATATACAGTACAGAGTTATATATGAGTATGAGGAGTATCAGACAGGAATATACAGTACAGAGTTATATATGAGTATGAGGAGTATGAGACAGGAATATACAGTACAGAGTTATATATGAGTATGAGGAGTATGAGACAGGAATATACAGTACAGAGTTATATATGAGTATGAGACAGGAATATACAGTACAGAGTTATATATGAGTATGAGGAGTATGAGACAGGAATATACAGTACAGTTATATATGAGTATGAGGAGTATGAGACAGGAATATACAGTACAGAGTTATATATGAGTATGAGGAGTATGAGATAGGAATATACAATACAGTTATATATGAGTATGAGGAGTATGAGACAGGAATATACAGTACAGAGTTATATATGAGTATGAGGAGTATGAGACAGGAATATACAGTACAGAGTTATATATGAGTATGAGGAGTATGAGACAGGAATATACAGTACAGAGTTATATATGAGTATGAGGAGTACGAGACAGGAATATACAGTACAGAGTTATATATGAGTATGAGGAGTATGAGACCGGAATATACAGTACAGAGTTATATATGAGTATGAGGAGTATGAGACCGGAATATACAGTACAGAGTTATATATGAGTATGAGACAGGAATATACAGTACAGAGTTATATATGAGTATGAGAGAGGAATATACAGTACAGAGTTATATATGAGTATGAGGAGTATGAGACAGGAATATACAGTACAGTTATATATGAGTATGAGGAGTATGAGACAGGAATATACAGTACAGAGTTATATATGAGTATGAGGAGTATGAGATAGGAATATACAATACAGTTATATATGAGTATGAGGAGTATGAGACAGGAATATACAGTACAGAGTTATATATGAGTATGAGGAGTATGACACAGGAATATACAGTACAGAGTTATATATGAGTATGAGGAGTATGACACAGGAATATACAGTACAGAGTTATATATGAGTATGAGGAGTGTGAGACAGGAATATACAGTACAGAGTTATATATGAGTATGAGGAGTGTGAGACAGGAATATACAGTACAGAGTTATATATGAGTATGAGGAGTATGAGACAGGAATATACAGTACAGAGTTATATATGAGTATGAGGAGTATGAGACAGGAATATACAGTACAGAGTTATATATGAGTATGAGGAGTGTGAGACAGGAATATACAGTACAGAGTTATATATGAGTATGAGGAGTATGAGACAGGAATATACAGTACAGAGTTATATATGAGTATGAGGAGTATCAGACAGGAATATACAGTACAGAGTTATATATGAGTATGAGGAGTATCAGACAGGAATATACAGTACAGAGTTATATATGAGTATGAGGAGTATGAGACAGGAATATACAGTACAGTTATATATGAGTATGAGGAGTATGAGACAGGAATATACAGTACAGAGTTATATATGAGTATGAGGAGTATGAGACAGGAATATACAGTACAGAGTTATATATGAGTATGAGGAGTATGAGACAGGAATATACAGTACAGAGTTATATATGAGTATGAGACAGGAATATACAGTACAGAGTTATATATGAGTATGACACAGGAATATACAGTACAGAGTTATATATGAGTATGAGGAGTATGAGACAGGAATATACAGTACAGAGTTATATATGAGTATGAGACAGGAATATACAGTACAGAGTTATATATGAGTATGAGGAGTATGAGACAGGAATATACAGTACAGAGTTATATATGAGTATGAGGAGTATGAGACAGGAATATACAGTACAGAGTTATATATGAGTATGAGGAGTATGAGACAGGAATATACAGTACAGAGTTATATATGAGTATGAGGAGTGTGAGACAGGAATATACAGTACAGAGTTATATATGAGTATGAGGAGTGTGAGACAGGAATATACAGTACAGAGTTATATATGAGTATGAGGAGTATGAGACAGGAATATACAGTACAGAGTTATATATGAGTATGAGGAGTATGAGACAGGAATATACAGTACAGAGTTATATATGAGTATGAGGAGTGTGAGACAGGAATATACAGTACAGAGTTATATATGAGTATGAGGAGTATGAGACAGGAATATACAGTACAGAGTTATATATGAGTATGAGGAGTATCAGACAGGAATATACAGTACAGAGTTATATATGAGTATGAGGAGTATGAGACAGGAATATACAGTACAGTTATATATGAGTATGAGGAGTATGAGACAGGAATATACAGTACAGAGTTATATATGAGTATGAGGAGTATGAGACAGGAATATACAGTACAGAGTTATATATGAGTATGAGGAGTATAAGACAAGAATATACAGTACAGAGTTATATATGAGTATGAGACAGGAATATACAGTACAGAGTTATATATGAGTATGAGGAGTATGAGACAGGAATATACAGTACAGAGTTATATATGAGTATGAGGAGTATGAGACAGGAATATACAGTACAGAGTTATATATGAGTATGAGGAGTGTGAGACAGGAATATACAGTACAGAGTTATATATGAGTATGAGGAGTATCAGACAGGAATATACAGTACAGAGTTATATATGAGTATGAGGAGTATGAGACAGGAATATACAGTACAGAGTTATATATGAGTATGAGGAGTATGAGACAGGAATATACAGTACAGAGTTATATATGAGTATGAGGAGTGTGAGACAGGAATATACAGTACAGAGTTATATATGAGTATGAGGAGTATGAGACAGGAATATACAGTACAGAGTTACATATGAGTATGAGGAGTATGAGACAGGAATATACAGTACAGAGTTATATATGAGTATGAGGAGTATGAGACAGGAATATACAGTACAGAGTTATATATGAGTATGAGGAGTATGAGACAGGAATATACAGTACAGAGTTACATATGAGTATGAGGAGTATGAGACAGGAATATACAATACAGAGTTATATATGAGTATGAGGAGTATGAGACAGGAATATACAGTACAGAGTTATATATGAGTATGAGGAGTATGAGACAGGAATATACAGTACAGAGTTATATACAGTATGAGTATGAGGAGTATGAGACAGGAATATACAGTACAGAGTTATATATAAGTATGAGGAGTATGAGACAGGAATATACAGTACAGAGTTATATATGAGTATGAGGAGTATGAGACAGGAATATACAGTACAGAGTTATATATGAGTATGAGGAGTATGAGACAGGAATATACAGTACAGAGTTATATACAGTATGAGTATGAGGAGTATGAGACAGGAATATACAGTACAGAGTTATATATGAGTATGAGGAGTATGAGACAGGAATATACAGTACAGAGTTATATATGAGTATGAGACAGGAATATACAGTACAGAGTTATATATGAGTATGAGGAGTATCAGACAGGAATATACAGTACAGAGTTATATATGAGTATGAGGAGTATGAGACAGGAATATACAGTACAGAGTTATATATGAGTATGAGGAGTATGAGACAGGAATATACAGTACAGAGTTATATATGAGTATGAGACAGGAATATACAGTACAGAGTTATATATGAGTATGAGGAGTATGAGACAGGAATATACAGTACAGTTATATATGAGTATGAGGAGTATGAGACAGGAATATACAGTACAGAGTTATATATGAGTATGAGGAGTATGAGATAGGAATATACAATACAGTTATATATGAGTATGAGGAGTATGAGACAGGAATATACAGTACAGAGTTATATATGAGTATGAGGAGTATGAGACAGGAATATACAGTACAGAGTTATATATGAGTATGAGGAGTATGAGACAGGAATATACAGTACAGAGTTATATATGAGTATGAGGAGTATGAGACCGGAATATACAGTACAGAGTTATATATGAGTATGAGGAGTATGAGACCGGAATATACAGTACAGAGTTATATATGAGTATGAGACAGGAATATACAGTACAGAGTTATATATGAGTATGAGAGAGGAATATACAGTACAGAGTTATATATGAGTATGAGGAGTATGAGACAGGAATATACAGTACAGTTATATATGAGTATGAGGAGTATGAGACAGGAATATACAGTACAGAGTTATATATGAGTATGAGGAGTATGAGATAGGAATATACAATACAGTTATATATGAGTATGAGGAGTATGAGACAGGAATATACAGTACAGAGTTATATATGAGTATGAGGAGTATGACACAGGAATATACAGTACAGAGTTATATATGAGTATGAGGAGTATGACACAGGAATATACAGTACAGAGTTATATATGAGTATGAGGAGTGTGAGACAGGAATATACAGTACAGAGTTATATATGAGTATGAGGAGTGTGAGACAGGAATATACAGTACAGAGTTATATATGAGTATGAGGAGTATGAGACAGGAATATACAGTACAGAGTTATATATGAGTATGAGGAGTATGAGACAGGAATATACAGTACAGAGTTATATATGAGTATGAGGAGTGTGAGACAGGAATATACAGTACAGAGTTATATATGAGTATGAGGAGTATGAGACAGGAATATACAGTACAGAGTTATATATGAGTATGAGGAGTATCAGACAGGAATATACAGTACAGAGTTATATATGAGTATGAGGAGTATCAGACAGGAATATACAGTACAGAGTTATATATGAGTATGAGGAGTATGAGACAGGAATATACAGTACAGTTATATATGAGTATGAGGAGTATGAGACAGGAATATACAGTACAGAGTTATATATGAGTATGAGGAGTATGAGACAGGAATATACAGTACAGAGTTATATATGAGTATGAGGAGTATGAGACAGGAATATACAGTACAGAGTTATATATGAGTATGAGACAGGAATATACAGTACAGAGTTATATATGAGTATGACACAGGAATATACAGTACAGAGTTATATATGAGTATGAGGAGTATGAGACAGGAATATACAGTACAGAGTTATATATGAGTATGAGACAGGAATATACAGTACAGAGTTATATATGAGTATGAGGAGTATGAGACAGGAATATACAGTACAGAGTTATATATGAGTATGAGGAGTATGAGACAGGAATATACAGTACAGAGTTATATATGAGTATGAGGAGTGTGAGACAGGAATATACAGTACAGAGTTATATATGAGTATGAGGAGTGTGAGACAGGAATATACAGTACAGAGTTATATATGAGTATGAGGAGTATGAGACAGGAATATACAGTACAGAGTTATATATGAGTATGAGGAGTATGAGACAGGAATATACAGTACAGAGTTATATATATGAGTATGAGGAGTATGAGACAGGAATATACAGTACAGAGTTATATATGAGTATGAGGAGTGTGAGACAGGAATATACAGTACAGAGTTATATATGAGTATGAGGAGTATGAGACAGGAATATACAGTACAGAGTTATATATGAGTATGAGGAGTATCAGACAGGAATATACAGTACAGAGTTATATATGAGTATGAGGAGTATGAGACAGGAATATACAGTACAGTTATATATGAGTATGAGGAGTATGAGACAGGAATATACAGTACAGAGTTATATATGAGTATGAGGAGTATGAGACAGGAATATACAGTACAGAGTTATATATGAGTATGAGACAGGAATATACAGTACAGAGTTATATATGAGTATGACACAGGAATATACAGTACAGAGTTATATATGAGTATGAGGAGTATGAGACAGGAATATACAGTACAGAGTTATATATGAGTATGAGACAGGAATATACAGTACAGAGTTATATATGAGTATGAGGAGTATGAGACAGGAATATACAGTACAGAGTTATATATGAGTATGAGGAGTATGAGACAGGAATATACAGTACAGAGTTATATATGAGTATGAGGAGTGTGAGACAGGAATATACAGTACAGAGTTATATATGAGTATGAGGAGTGTGAGACAGGAATATACAGTACAGAGTTATATATGAGTATGAGGAGTATGAGACAGGAATATACAGTACAGAGTTATATATGAGTATGAGGAGTATGAGACAGGAATATACAGTACAGAGTTATATATGAGTATGAGGAGTGTGAGACAGGAATATACAGTACAGAGTTATATATGAGTATGAGGAGTATGAGACAGGAATATACAGTACAGAGTTATATATGAGTATGAGGAGTATCAGACAGGAATATACAGTACAGAGTTATATATGAGTATGAGGAGTATGAGACAGGAATATACAGTACAGTTATATATGAGTATGAGGAGTATGAGACAGGAATATACAGTACAGAGTTATATATGAGTATGAGGAGTATGAGACAGGAATATACAGTACAGAGTTATATATGAGTATGAGGAGTATAAGACAAGAATATACAGTACAGAGTTATATATGAGTATGAGACAGGAATATACAGTACAGAGTTATATATGAGTATGAGGAGTGTGAGACAGGAATATACAGTACAGAGTTATATATGAGTATGAGGAGTATCAGACAGGAATATACAGTACAGAGTTATATATGAGTATGAGGAGTATGAGACAGGAATATACAGTACAGAGTTATATATGAGTATGAGGAGTATGAGACAGGAATATACAGTACAGAGTTATATATGAGTATGAGGAGTGTGAGACAGGAATATACAGTACAGAGTTATATATGAGTATGAGGAGTATCAGACAGGAATATACAGTACAGAGTTATATATGAGTATGAGGAGTATGAGACAGGAATATACAGTACAGTTATATATGAGTATGAGGAGTATGAGACAGGAATATACAGTACAGAGTTACATATGAGTATGAGGAGTATGAGACAGGAATATACAATACAGAGCTGTAGGATATAATACAGGAGGGATACAAACTATACATACACATACACACTGATACAAGAGGGGGGACAGATCATGACTGGTACAGACTGGCACAACTAGCAGTTTATTATCCCCCAATAACATATTTTCTGTTGCTTTCAGGAGACAAACTATCATTATATTGCATGTTTAGCTTATGGGGGGCAGTAAGAAACACAACTCAAAAGATCAGGGGTCCCCAATCCCCTTTTAGCCCCCTGTTTCCTCTTCTTCTTATTCTTCTGCATCAAAGTCTTAGATAGTGCCACCTTGCACTGATTTATAACCCAAAGGGGTCTGCAAATGATATAAACAGATCTGGGAAAAAAGAAATGCCCCCTATACCCCCTGGCTGATTATTTGGGTTTGATTCTCATACATGGGCAGAGCTGACTCTTGGCCTCTCTAGGGAGTGAACAGGAACCCTTAACCCTCATGTTAAGGGTTAACATGAGGTTAAAGTCCAAATTAAAACCTTGCCCCACCCTGTGTGAGGGGGGTATAACATGTCCCACTGGTTATATATATAGAAAGAGGATAGTTTCATTTCTTGTTCCTGATTTCGCAGCTGCTGATCTGAGAGCTGAGCTGAGCTGCTCCATCTGCCTGAGCATTTATACTGATCCTGTATCCCTGCCGTGTGGCCATAACTTCTGCCGGGTCTGTATTGGGACAACATGGGACACCCAGGTGGAAACTTTCCTTGAAAATCCTTCCTGCCCTGAATGTAGAAAGAGATTTAGTAGGAGACCTGAACTGACAACAGCCTGGAAGCTGCGTGGCCTGGTGGAGAGATTCCGTCCAACTGAGACAGAGCCGGGGGAGACTGGGATCTTCTGCACCTACTGTGTCCTCTCTCCTGTACCTGCTGCTAAATCCTGTCTCCTGTGTGAGGCTTCTCTGTGTGATACCCACCTGAGGGGGCACAGCAAGTCACCAGAACATGTACTGACCCAACCCACCGACTCCTTTATGGGGAGAAAATGTTCTGTACATCACAAGGTTCTGGAGTATTTCTGCTGTGAGGAGTCTGTCTGTGTCTGTGTGTCCTGAGAGAAACTGAGGCCAGAGAGAGAGGAGACTGAGAGAGGAGCCCAGAGACTGCAGGAGCGCAGGAGAGAAGTGGCAGAAAAAGCAGCCGGTGAGACAGAGAGAGTCACTGCCCTGTTTAGAGACATCAGGGAACAGCTGGAAGCCCTAGAGAAGCGACTCCTGAGTTACATCTTTTGGCAGAAAGAAGAGATTTCCCTTCAACTCTCTGATCTAATCCATCAGCTGGAAATAAAGAAGGACGAGCTCCAGGAAGATCCGTCACATTGAGGAGCTGAGCTGTGCAATATGGGTGATGAAACTGCCTTTTGTGGGACTGAGGGGACAGATAATGAGAGTACAGGCTTAGCTGGGACTGGCGAAAATGGATGTATCTATGGGCAGGAGGCTACAGACTTGTTACTGGATATAAACACGGCTGGGGATTATGTATCTGTATCAGGGGACATGAAATTTACCTCTTGCTCACATACATACCAGAATCATCCACAAACCCCAGAGAGATTTGAGGTTTCTCAGGTTTTAAGTGACAGGAGTTTCTCCTCAGGGCGACATTACTGGGATGTGGAAGCCTGTGACTCAGGGGACTGGATGGTAGGGGTGGCCTATCCCAGTATAGAGAGGAAAGGGGGAGATCAGGCCTACATTGGGCAAAATAACAAGTCCTGGTGTTTGCGCAGGTGGTGTAATCAATATTCAGTGAGACATGACAGTGAAGAACCATGTTTGGCCCATGACCCTTCCTGCGGGAGAATTAGGATCTCATTAGATTATGAGGCAGGAATTCTGTCCTTTTATGAGCTGAGTGAGCCAATCAGACACTTACACACCTTCACTGCCACATTCACTGAGCCCCTTCATGTTGCATTTTTTATATGGGGGGGTGAAGGTACTTGGGTGAGAATCATTAGTTAGGGCACTAAAGATGGCCATACTGTGTAAGATCCGTTCATTTGGCGATGATGCTGAATGAGCAGATCTTCCCCCATGATGTTGTGCTAATCTGATAGTTTGGCCCAGATATCCATTGTCTAGGCCCATCTGAGGGCCCCATACATGGCCATTTAAGCTGTCAAAAGGTTTGTTTTTGTAAGTAATTGTTAGTTGAAGTTCCTAAACCTGACTGTCCCATCTCAGCCTGTCAGTTAAAGTTTCTAATACTAACAGACTTCTGCTGCACAAATATGGCAGCCCCCTCATACAGGAACATGGGACACCAGACAGGTAATGTAAATGTGCAAATACTTTATGGCAAAGTTATAAGTTGCTTTCAAAGGCAATATTATGATAGATGTAAAAAAAAGAGTTTAATTTCTGGTGTCAGTATCTCTTTAATAGTTGCTCTTAGCCCTGTGATACCAGAAAGGGAAGGCAGTGCAGAAGCCATATTTATATTGGCAGCCATTTGAGTCTGACTGATTTACAAACACAGGTACTAAATTCCACAAGTGCAGTTGCCAGTCACAACCAATACAGTTTTTTCTTTCATTCTGAAACTTTTTATCAGAATGATCAAATTGCTGATTGGTTGCTATCGACATCTGCAATTGTTTATCACCTGAGTTTCTTACTGAGCCCCAGAAACTAAATGTAATTGTTTTGCACCATAATTATATTTATTGATTTTTATATATGATCTGTTTTCACTTACACACTTTACAGATCTTCAAATAACTTGGTTCTTAAAACACAATCTCATTGAGTCCCTACACTGGGGCTGATGCCCATGATACCCTTCTGCCCTTCTCATTGGCTGCTCTGAAACCCTGTATTGCCCCTAGACGGAGCAATAACACCCTCCTCTCACTGCCTCTCTTTTACGCCTTGTTTCACTGCGGAAATGACACCCATAGACTTGTATGGCATTGTGCGTAAAAAAAAACCCTTTTTCGATGCCCATAGACTTTAATGGGCGTCGGCGACATTTCGCCAGTGGCGGATTTTTGATAAAATTGGGTAAAATTCGCCCAAGCCTACTACTGAGGCCTCCTACCCCAGTCTCTCTAGCACCATCCACCCCTTTAGCAAGTGGGGTTAATTAATTACGTTTTTTCAAATAAAACTTTTACCCTTCTACATGCACCACTTCCAAAGTCCCAAACGCATTCTTTTATGAACCCAATGTGCCCAAAGTTCTGCCCCTTTCTCAACCAGCTTGTCAGGTGTCTCCCATCTAATTCAGCTGAGTTGGGATGTCACAATCATTATAAAGGGTCAATTATTTTGGGTTTTACTTCAAACAATTTATATCAATCTTATATTGGCCCTGAAGTGAGTGTGTGAGTTTGTATCCCCCATGTGGTTCTTTGTGATGGTAAATTCCTCACTGAGCCTCTAGTAGGACCCGGGTGAATCCATTCAGATGCAGAGATAGATCATCAGACAGGGAAATAGAGGTGAGAATGGGGATTGTTATTAATAATATTGTAATGTGTGATACATTAGTGACTGTGCTGTTGCTTTGGGGTAAATTTAACCCACAAATGAGGAGATAAATAAAACCATTATTGTGTCACAGGTCGTGATGAGTGAATCTGCTGTGTTTTATTTTACGTCAAAATTCACAAACAGGCATCAAAATTTGCCAACTTGTATTAGAATCCATGGGAAGGTGACATGCGCTTTTCACTCAGTTTATACACACACTGGGGCTCATTTATAAACACTGGGCAAATTTGAACCTGGGCAGTAACCCATAGCAACCAATCAGTGACTGTCTTTTTACAGGTAGCTGCAGGTTGAACAATTAAAGTAATAATTTGATTGGTTGCTATTGGTTACTGCCCAGGTATAAATTTGACTAGTGCTTAGAAATAAGCCCCACTGTTAGAGAACCTCCTATCCACTAGGCTACAATTGCTTTTTCTATAGATCAAAGGGCTCCCAAGTTATCAATTTCTTCATAACATCTGTGATGTTTTTGATGGTACCTCTGGATAGGACCTGTTAACCAGAATGCTCTGGATAAGGGATCTTTTCATAAGCTAGACCTCCATACTAAGTCCACTAGAAATCATTTAAACATGAATTAAACACAATAAGATTATTATTAACAGAAAGAAAATAATTTTTTAAAATTAGAATTACTTGCTAAAAATAGACCCTATAGGAGATGTCCCTCATGTAATTCAGAGCCTTCAGGAGAAGGGGTTCCCAGATAATGGATCCCATACCTGTACTACTACATTAAATAACTATATGGCTGTACATAACTGATAATAAATCTGGTCACCAACAGATTCTGGGTATCACAGACATTATAATGAATGAACCATATATTTATATGTAACTGTATGAAATCTGAAATAACATGTAACGGAATGTTACATGACTGAGATTGAGAATAGTCATGTTGCATTAATTAATCCAAACAACTTCACGTAAAAAAATAAAGTAGTGAAATAAAATAACTCCAAACAAAAACTTTGTTTTATTATTTTTCTATTGTTGTCATAAAACAAAACAACAACACAATGAGCATATTCAGAAAAGCGAGGAGGGCAATGCCCTTTCAGTAGGATATCTTCTATCTCTTGTAGTTCCTTCTGCACAATATTGAGCTGCTGAACCTCTTCACTTGGGCTGTTTGTGTACAAATAATACGGCTATGTGATCTAATCACCATCTATACCAGTGATCCCCAACCAGTAGCTCGCAGGCAACATGTTGCTCACCAACCCCTTAGATGTTGCTCTCAGTGGTCTCTAAGCAGGTGCTAATTTTTATATTCCAGGCTTGGAGGTAAGTTTTGTTTGTATAAAAAACAGGTGCACTGCCAAACAGAGTCTCCTTTATGCTGGCAATTCACATAGGGGCTGCCAAATAGCAAATCACAGCCCTTATTTGGCACCCACAGCAACGTTTTTCATGCTTGTGTTGCTCCCCAACACTTTTTACATCTGAATGTTGCTTACAGCTAAAAAAATTGGGGACGCCTGATCTATACGATGGGAAGTAGGGGGGGCATCTATAAGGATGGGCAGTATAAGGATGGGATGTATGGAGGGACATCTATAAAGAGAGGAAGCATGGGGGGACAATATTGTAACAAAATCAGCTCACCCTGGTGGTCCAGTGGTGCGGCGGGGATGCCGGCCATGCCGCTCCTCTTCGTCCGCCATAGATTTATGGACGCGTGATGATGCAGGCGTGCAATGGCGTGAAATTCAAACCACTATAATAGGCTCATTTGGGCTCCTAGACCTTGCCAGTTATAAATTTAATCCTGTGGTATTCTGAGCTTTGACCTATTCTGATTCCTGTTTTGACCCCTGCCTGGCTTTAGACAACTCTACCTTCTGAAACCTGACCCTTGCCTGACATCCCACTTTGATTCTGCCTCATCCCTCTGCTGGACTTCCTGGTTTGACCCTTGCCTGTCTGACTTTGTTGTATTCTGCCTTCCTCGACCCGGCTTGTCCTGATTACTATTCTGCCTAACGCCTTGTACTGCGACCTTCTGCCTAAAGACTCTTTGCTTACAGTTGTGCCCTTTTGTCTGTCCAGAACCCTTCGCCTTGCACCTGTCATGTTAAGACCTGGCGGCATCTGAGTAGGGGTTTATGGGGTTCCTCTGAATTAGGGTTTAAACACACAGGCAGATTCGGGGAGATTTAGTTGCCTGGCGACTAATCGCCTCTTCTGCTGGGCGACAATCTCCCCGAACTGCCTGCCACCTGCTATAATGACAAAAGCCAGCACCAATGCACTCACGGCGCTTCAATTTCGGAAGTCGTCTGAAGTTGCCTCACGAGGAAACTTTGAGCTTCTGCCCGTGTGCTTGAACCCTTAATTGTAAGTCTGCAACTAGGCTTTACTTTACTCGATGGGGGAAATGCTTTTAACCTTATTTAGGTTAATTTTGTTTTTAACCTTAATTAGTGTTATTTTTGAAGGTGGAGCTGTCCGCTTGCTGCTACCCGATTTTCTGCTAAACCCCCCACCCCAGTTTCCCACCGCTATCGGGTATTTCCATGATTTTCTACTAACTGGGGCACAAGTCCAGCGGGTGCATATGCAGAAGACTTCAGTGAAGTTAGAGGAGCAATGTGCACATGTAAAGTATGAAATCAGCAGCTTCAGGAACGGTTGTGCCCGGCACATAATGTCATTTCCACCAACATCATTATCTGGTGGAAAAAAACTGTTATATAAAGGAGGAGTCTATAAAACAAGAGTATAGGGGAGGAGTCTATGAGAGGAGACTATAGAGGAGGATGAGGCAGTATTAGAGAGAAGAGGGTAAATCTGAGAGAAATAAAAGAGGCTACTCTGTGATATCAACAATGAGCACCTAGATATCCCTGCTTGTCCTCAACTCATTCACCATAACGTACTATACACATATTGGAAAGTGCAGTAATGCCTAATAATAAATGCGGAGGGACCATGAAGAGGAAAATTGCCGTATACAATTCCATCCACACTATAAAGGGTTAACTCACCACCTAATATCCTCAGTAGTCTATGGAAAGGGATCTCTTCTCTCCCCCCCTCTCCCTTCTTGAGTCTCTTCCATGCAGTTTCTTCTCTCTTCTGTGAAGCTGCACCTGTTTGTCTGTGTTGATACAATAAGTAGTTTGATGTTAGAGGGGAAAACAGATGGTAATGACTATTAAAGAGGATCTAAATAAAGCTGTGGCTGAACTTTACCTACAATTCTCTTCTGCTCTTTACAGCTTGGTAATATAATATGGAAGGGAATCAGTCTCCAGAATCTGGGAAGTGCTGGAATTCCTAATGAAAAGTGCAGAGGGACCGTAGAGCAGAAAACTGCTATGCACAATTCCCTCCATGCTATAAAGGGTTAACTACCCAGTCTCCTCAGTAGCCTATGGAAAGGAATGGCTTCATCGCCCTGAAATAAGAAACATTCTAAATATAACCAACTAGAAATGATGTACAGTTTCTAAACATATCATGTTCTCTCTTCACCCTCCCCCTCTCAGCATCTGTCTCTTCACTCACGCAGGAGTCGGGGTCAGATTTTCATTGCCAGTGAGATCTAATATACTGTATCTATAAGGGGCTCTTATTTATAGCAGATACTTTAGAGACAATTCATGTGATTGTTTCCAATACACACAAAATCTGACAAAATTATTGACTTTGGCACAAATCCTGCATGTACAGGGACAGGATTTCTGGTGATTTTTAAGTATAATCTACATAAAAGGAGCACCCCAAAGGCTATATTGGATCTAACTGTCAATCAGAATCAGACTCCCGACTCCTGAATGAAGAGAGAATAAAGAGTGGCAGATGCTGAGAGGGAGAGAGTGAAGAGTAACCTGGTTATTTCAGAAACATTACAGAATATGTAATTGCGTTTAGAAAGTTTCATATTTCAGTAAGATGAAGCTTAAATTACATTTTCATTTTTGCCCTAGTTCCCCTTAAGTCTTTCCCAAACAGTTTCCTCCATTTCTGTCGTGTGCCTGGAGCTGCTCCCCCTCCCTCGCTAGTGGCCGACACTGACTGTCATCTCTATAATATCAAAGACTTATTAAAAATAAAACTTTACATACTCACTATGGTGGCCGACATTGGGTAACATTTCTCTATCACCTGTTTATATATGTTGAGGTTGAGTTGATAAGATGTTTGGTGTTACAGGAACAAACAGATGGCAAAGACTATTAATGATCTAGAGGATCCAAATAAAGCTGTGACTCACCTTTACCCACATTCTGCTCTTTAAAACTTGGTAACATAATAGTGAAGGAAACCAGTCTCCATAGTCTGGAAAGTGCAGTATGGCCTAAGGAAACGTTTGACTGAGAAGCAGAAACCTGTTCTACACAAGTCCCTCCTCCTACTGATTCCAGTACAAACAAGATATAACAAAATAACTGACTTTGGCACAAATCCTGGATATAGACTGGAGTCCTGGTGTTTTTAAAATATCTTCTAGGTAAAAGGAGAGTGAAGAGTAACCTGGTTATTTTGTAATTGCATTTAAAAGTCTCTTATTTCTGTATGATGATCCCCCTGAGCCAGCACCCAGGGTCTGTCCCTGTCACCATCAAAATCCTACTTCTGCCTTTATTGTATATGGCACCCTGATCCCTCAGTGACTTCTAATATCCTTATCATTTACAGTAGGGGGTACATTATCCCTTATAATACATGAGTGATACTCAGAGTTCCCTGTATAACTCAGCCTGCAGCCTTGTGCCTTTATATGGTCACAGAACAACCCCTCAGTGACTTCTAATATCCTTATCATTTACAGTAGGGGGTACATTATCCCTTATAATACATGAGTGATACTCAGAGTTCCCTGTATAACTCAGCCTGCAGCCTTGTGTCTTTATATGGTCACAGAACAACCCCTCAGTGACTTCTAATATCCTTATCATTTACAGTAGGGGGTACATTATCCCTTATAATACATGAGTGATACTCAGAGTTCCCTGTATAACTCAGCCTGCAGCCTTGTGCCTTTATATGGTCACAGAACAACCCCTCAGTGACTTCTAATATCCTTATCATTTACAGTAGGGGGTACATTATCCCTTATAATACATGAGTGATACTCAGAATTCCCTGTATAACTCAGCCTGCAGCCTTGTGCCTTTATATGGTCACAGAACAACCCCTCAGTGACTTCTAATATCCTTATCATTTACAGTAGGGGGTACATTATCCCTTAGAATACATAAATGATAGTAAGAGTTGTATATTGTATATAAAGAATGGCAGGCTAAATTGGGATTCTTTAGAAACACAATGTACCAATAAGGATACTGATCTCTGAAACGCCAAAACGCTGTTTCATTGAAATACACTGTAGGGGATCAGACAAATCGTTCCCCTGTTTTTCTGTCTGTGACATCATTCAGGCCAGTTATAGGCTGGAGAGCAATGCGATTGGCTGGGTGCCCCAGTGCATCCTTGGGAGATGGGGAGTGCCTAACGTAGGAGCCAGATGTACAGGGTTTCTGACAGAGCTTATAAAGGGATCCGTGCTGCAGCAGCCAGAGAGATCCAGATTTGTGAAGAGTGACAGTGCTGCTTGAAAGGCATTTCCAAGGAGAAGGAAAATAGAAGGCTGTGTTTTCTTTGCTGGAGGAAGTATATGAGCATCAATGAGAGCTAGTTTTTTTTATCTCCTGCCTGTAGATACTTTGGCCACTGTGTGATTCCCCAGGGTGAGGACAGGTCTTGCTCATGTACCTGCCACATGGGAGAGGCTACTACTTTCAAAGGGAAAGGTACCTTGGGGCAGGTAGCACTAGCTGGGGATAAAAGAGGTTTGGGGGAAGGGACATTGATCCACCCATGAGTGGAGAGTGGGACTGTGGCATTGAGAGACTGTATTGGATAGTAGACCCGCTCGCACACCCTGGCCTTCAATTCTGGATGCCTGGTGCTCGGTGTTGGAGGGATTGGCACCCTCCCAATTAATCTCAGAGAAAAGTACACTGGCACTCGCGGGAATTCAAGCAGGCAGGACCCCTTGCGTATTTATTCACCGGAATGCGTCAATAAATATGCAAGGGGTCCTCCCTGCATGAATTGCCGCAAGTGCCAGTGTACTTTTCTCATTGAGAGGGGTTTATAGTCCACACAGGTTCCCCAGAGTAAAGTGATATTGTGTGATTTGCATTTACAATTACTAAATTCAGATTACATAATTATTTGTATTATTGCAAACTGTGTGTGTTTAATTTCTTCTAATGGAAATCCCCTGTGTTGTGCTCCTAGTGTCCCCTAGGTGGAGGCACGTCACTGTCAATCCCAGTTCCCAGTACTTTTCATATGCAAGAGACTCCGGGCCCTGAATTGCCAAGGGTCAATTGCTATTTAAAGAGACAGTAACCAAATCAGGGTTATAAAACAATAAACACATTCCCCTATATCCCGAACATAATGCACACATTGCTATTACAGATATTTGCATCCACATGCATTCTTTGTACTAACATATACTTGCACTCATGCAGATCAGTCCTTCCAACCCAATGGTGCAAGTAATGAGCTGCTGCACCATTTGACACAGGTGCCAGCCTATTAACAATTGACAGTTTATAATGTCAGCTGTGTTTCCCAATCACTTTCATCTGTCACATTAGGACAACTCATCAGCCAAATATATTGTACCCCAATTAATGTATGTAGAGATTCAACTAAACAACACAGACTCAACTCTGCTCCCTTCACTGATTATAAGAGACAGACTGCTGAGGATTCATTGTGCTTACACTCTGTTCCTCAAACTGTAATTATCCAAGACCCAAAAAGGAGAAAAAATTAAAGGCACACTACCTCATAAAGTAAAAAAACACTGTTTATTATACATTAAAAAGCAGGTGGCTGCTGTGAAAAGGATGCCTAAGTGTTTCAGGCAGTTAAATAAGATGTTCTTTTTTACGCCTGAAAACAACGCCATCTACTGGACCAAAAGTATAAAAGAACAATATATAGAAATGAAATACACCATAATAATCATAAAAACACTGGGACGATGAATGGCAGAGGGAAAAATGGGAACCTATAGAAGAACATATATACAAAATATATAAATGTAATGTTACAGTTTGTAGGCCATATAAATGATCCAATCTATGGCTCATATGGTAAAAAAAAATACAAATATGTTTCAAATAATATGAGATGTCTCATCTAGAGTTTAGATCAAAGGGGCACATGTATTTAATTCAGTTATTCTTAAAGCTTCTCTGGCATTCAAAATTCTTAAGGAATCACCTCCTCTTATTGGGGTCTCAACTTCTCTATTATTTGGACTTTTAAATCCTTAGAGCCTCCCAAAGAACAATTTTTGAAGTGTCTGTGTATAGGGGAATTATAACTTTCCTTATCGATAAAGTAAATATGTTTCCTTATTCTAATTTTTAAGTGAATTTATGGTACAACCAATATATTGTTTATGGCATGGAGGTATTTTCAGTTCTCCACTGTCCATTGTTCTCTTAATCCCACTGCATCTCCACTTTCTTATTCTCTGCGGGAGCTGAACTCAGTTGGGCAGTCACATGCTGCCAATCTATGGATATTTATGTTGAGTAGTAAATATTGACTATGAATAATATTGAGGCATGTGCTTTACATGTTACAGGGAGGGAGACAGAAAATATTTCCATTAGATCACGTGCAGCAGATCTGACTGGGATATTTAGACATTAGTGAAGTAGGAGAGAGAAAGTATGTCCCATTAGTTGCACCTACCCACAAACTCAATCTGAAATTACCAAATTGATGAAATAAAACGTAACTTTTACGTCTTAATAGTTTATATAATAGAGATAAACTGAAAAGTAAATATTTATTAAAAGAATGATTAGGAGAAAGAAGCTGTAATGACACAAGGTCGTCATCTTATAGACGGCGAATACACATGTATTGCTGGGTTGATCGTAGCAGTTAAACTGGTCACTGCTAAATCAATGGTGCGGCCAGATGGGGGCAGAAAATGGTGTGTTGAAAAGTAGCAGTATACTTAAAGGGATACTGTCATGGGAAAAAACATTTTTTTCAAAATGAATCAGTTAATAGTGCTGCTCCAGCAGAATTCTGCACTGAAATCCATTTCTCAAAAGAGCAAACAGATTGTTTTATATTCAATTTTGAAATCTGACAGGGGGCTAGACATATTGTCAATTTCCCAGCTGCCCCAAGTCATGTGACTTGTGCTCTGATAAATTTAAATCACTCTTTACTGCTGTACTGCAAGTTGGAGTGATATCACCCCCTCCCTTTTTCCCCCCAGCAGCCAAACAACAGAACAAAGGGAAGGTAACCAGATAGCAGCTCCCTAACACAAGATAACAGCTGCCTGGTAGATCTAAGAACAACACTCAATAGTAAAATCCCATGTCCCACTGAGACACATTCAGTTACATTGAAAAGGAAAAACAGCAGCCTGCCAGAAAGCATTTCTCTCCTAAAGTGCAGGCACAAGACACATGACCAGGGGCAGCTGGGAAATTGACAATATCTCTAGCCCCATGTTAGATTTCAAAATTGAATATAAAAAAATCTGTTTGCTCTTTTGAGAAATGGATTTCGGTGCAGAATTCTGCTGGAGCAGCGCTATTAACAGATTCATTTTGAAAAAAATGTTTTTTCCCCATGACAGTATCCCTTTAAATGCTTATACTTGTTAGAACATATATTGACACCTTTATGTAAACTACTGATGTCTTATAGTGGTCACTTGGCCGGGTATTTTACAATAGCTTGTTCCCAGTTGGCGGTAAATGATTTACTAACTGCTCCACTCACTCTAAGTGCCCATAGTGACAATAAAATAATGATATTAACAATAGAATAATGAGAACACCCTATTCCATGACGGGTAATGGCTGGTATTTAGGACTATTAATATAAATTAAAGATCAAGACCCCTTGTCCTGGTACATACAAAGGCCAGACCTAAGGCAGATAAGGGGGAAGGGAAGGCTGATGATAGTGGTCTCAGGTAATATGCTGACCAAAGGTCAAGACTCTGCAGACAGAAGTCAAACAGTGAGATACAGAAGTGTTGCTTCAGAACTGCAAACACCCATCCTGTCTCAAACTAGCAGACATATATTTTATGGTTTGTGTATATTGGAATCAGGGAAACATAAAATGATGTAACAGGTATTGCAATATTTACTATAATAAGCTTACAAGGAGGGCTTTTGACCATGTATGGTATTTCCGTGTATCCTTTGCTCTTATGGTAAATGCTCAGTAAAAAGGTATAAAAGCTTGTTGTAAGAGGAGTGTCTTTGGGAAGTTCTCCTGTCACACTTAAGTACTATGCTGTGGTGTGGTTGTGACAACTTCCTAGGCAAAACTCTTGTCTTGTTTGTCTTTGTCTAATAAATAACCTCACTTATTTGAATAGCCTTTTCTCTGAGTTTTGCTTTTATAAACGAGGTCTTGGGATACAAAATACCAACATTATATGGTGACTTGCCCGACGTGATAGTAAGCCAGTGATCCAAGAGGGACACTGATGAAAGTATTAGCCGGTTGTTAAACGACTGATGAAGTGAGCCAGTGGTCTAAAGAGACTTTAATGTAAGTAATCCTGCAGAAGTCTCCATGAAGTGAGTATACATGTTTTCTTCTTTCTTTCTTCTTTGTTTCTTGTTTTGTCAACTGTTGTTTGCTTTTCATGATAGGAGTATGCTTTTTTCCTTACTTTTTTTGTTCTTTGTATGTATCTTATTCCTTATCATGAAAAGGTTGACTAGTCTAAAAACATCTTGAAATAGAAATTACACGTGTTTGCTGATTGATGAATGAAAAGGATCCTTGATTGTTGTATTGTATGCTTGAGGTTGAAACTGGATCCCACTCCCAGAATCAGCCTGGTGTGTGAATAAATGTAGTATAATTTGTAAGTTGTGTGACATTGCCCATAAGGGATTCGTGGCTCTTCCACAGAGTCTGTTCGCAGTTCAGGACTTATCTGCGTTTCCTGTTTAGAGGGCGACTTAACAGGCCAGAGTACGGAAAACTAGGTTTTCTAAAGGAAATTATTTTAGTGGGTGGAATGTGAAAAACATTTTCCTGCAGGTGACTCGAGTCTATATATATGTTTGTCTCCCCTGTCTGAGTCTATATGTATGTTTGTCTCCCTTGTCTGTTTTTATAAACTAATGTTAATAGCTTGCTGCTATATTTTTTGAATCCTTACATTGTATAGCTTATGTGTTTCTGCATGTCTGTTCTGATGTGTATGTTATAAAGAAAAGGACTTGACTTGACTGGACTTGACGGTTATATGAATTTGATGTGTTATGTGAATTGATGTGTCTGTAATGAATACATACTGTTTTTTGTTCTCTTTAATGTTATGAGCTTTAATAGGGACCAATTGGAATATTTGTTCTCTGTGTCTGTAACTAACATTGTCTTCTTTGTTATTATTCTCATAGTAATTGTAGTTCTTTTGTGTATTTCTCTTTATGAATGAGTTACTCGGGTATAAAGATAATACACTTCAATTGTCTCTTTAAGTGTTCTCAAACTAACTTTACTTTTATTTTATCTTTATGGATCAAATTGGTAACTATTTTTCTATTTGATATTAACTATTATTTGTTATCTGACAAAACTAAGTTCCAATGGGTTATAACATCTAAAACATCCTCCTAGCTATTATAGAGGAGTGCTCTAAGTTTTAAAGCCCTTGTTAAGTGTAACAGCAGAAGGGATAAGTGGGACAGAATTCTGAGTATTCCTGGCCAGAAAACTATAGTATTCTTCCCTTTAGAACTTGAAAGGCTGTTATAACAGATAAAGCTTAAGTGTAAGGACAAAAATATTTTACTATACACATTGAATACATTTTCAGTTCATGAGAGTGCAGCATATGTGCTTGTGCCGCTGCTGCAGTAGAGAGAAAAAAATAATGTATGCTAAATGTGTTACTAGAGGGGATTTTTTAAATGTATTTGCTAGTAATGATTGATCCATATTTGTTCTGATATTAGAAGGAAACATCACAGGTTGTATTTGACAGTTTACACAATTAAATTTTCCCCAGACACGGTATTCCCCAGTTCATTGTCTTGGACAATGGAAGTCATAAAAAGAACCTATTAAACTCTGAGAGACATTTGCAAATGACACTGATATTAAGTGGAGTTGTGTCTTTGTACCATCCCACTTCCAACAACACAATTACTGGCAGCATTTGGTTGGATTTACTCCCAGCTGTCCTGTCAATTCTCTGTAACAATCCTATCAGCTGTTGTGGACTCTCTCCATTTGAAATAAACACAAGAAAACAAACGTCCTTCACACATATCATAAATACACAACCACTTCTCATTACTGACAGTTTGTACAGCTTCATTATAACACACTTGGTTACTCAGGTCAGTATTTCGAGAGAGCACCCGATATTGTCACATTTTCTTTTTGTTTCCAGGTTGATGATCTGATTTACAAGCAAAACTACATCAGTAGCTGTTGAGATTATCCACTATATCTCAATCCTTTTTCAATAGAACAGCTATCTCTGATCACAGCCCTCACTGAAGGACATTCTGCATACATACAAAGAGCAGTTTGCCATTCATATCTGTGATATTGGATCCATGAACTCTTAAAACTGTACAAGACTTCTGCATTATTTCTTCATATGCCTATCCACAGCCATGATGAACTGATGGACTGATGCCGAAGCGGGTTATTTTTAGTTTTAGTTTCATACAGTATTGAATATGCTATAGTTAAATTGTGTGAAATTGAAAAAAAAATGGAAGTTTAATAATGAAGTGGTTTCTCTGTATGTTTAGTTATAGATCAGTCATAAAAACAACAAAGGTAAAATTGTGTTCATAGCTATGAATATAGAGGTTATCCAAATAAAGAGCCATATAGACAAGGTTTTAGAGATGCAACAATAAGTATAATATTTCTAAAGAAGTGTTTAGTTATTTCAGATGATTAGATAATGTTTACAGCTGGTTAAACAACTTAATTGGAAGTTTCTTTAGGTCTATCCTAATCTTCCTAGTATTGGTACTTAATCTATATTTACTTGTAAGAATTATGCTTTAGGTCATAAGTTACTGTATCTCCTCCCCAGTTTCTGAGCTCATTTGATCTGCATATATAAGGTAAAGCTTATATTAGTTGGATATGGGGGTGGTTTGAAGAAAAAAAAAGACCTTTTGTTTAAAGTTGCATTATGATCTTTATTATGCATTATCATTAGAATCATGTTTTGTTCATATGCAAATATTTTAAAGTATCATATGCTTAGAATGATATCTATATGTTATACATGTTGCACCTATATACTTACATATAAACTCATTATTGTTAGTTTTCCTTGTTACCAACATCACTTGACCAAGACATTCCCTGGAGCAGGAAGTGAAGGCCGACCCCTAGCTCACTGCTCTATTTCATTACCAGTTTTCAGCTGCACTTCTGTACTTGTACTGCCAAAGTAAAGAACTATAGCTCACAGGTCACTGTCTTAATTATAACAAGCCTCCCTCGTTCTCAGGGGGCCCCTCTTACTCATATGCTAATATGAGGCGTACAGAGACGCCTCAAGAGGGGAATGACAATAAAATAATGATATTAACAATATAATAATGAGAACACCCTATTCCATGACGGGTAATGGCTGGTATTTAGGACTATTAATATAAATTAAAGATCAAGACCCCTTGTCCTGGTACATACAAAGGCCAGACCTAAGGCAGATAAGGGGGAAGGGAAGGCTGATGATAGTGGTCTCAGGTAATATGCTGACCAAAGGTCAAGACTCTGCAGACAGAAGTCAAACAGTGAGATACAGAAGTGTTGCTTCAGAACTGCAAACACCCATCCTGTCTCAAACTAGCAGACATATATTTTATGGTTTGTGTATATTGGAATCAGGGAAACATAAAATGATGTAACAGGTATTGCAATATTTACTATAATAAGCTTACAAGGAGGGCTTTTGACCATGTATGGTATTTCCGTGTATCCTTTGCTCTTATGGTAAATGCTCAGTAAAAAGGTATAAAAGCTTGTTGTAAGAGGAGTGTCTTTGGGAAGTTCTCCTGTCACACTTAAGTACTATGCTGTGGTGTGGTTGTGACAACTTCCTAGGCAAAACTCTTGTCTTGTTTGTCTTTGTCTAATAAATAACCTCACTTATTTGAATAGCCTTTTCTCTGAGTTTTGCTTTTATAAACGAGGTCTTGGGATACAAAATACCAACAATAGGCACTCGGGACAGCTATGGAATGAGGACGTTCGGCAGAGACTGTTCACAGTTAGCGGTGAGTAGTTTGTTAGTTCAGTCTCCTATGCAGAGACTCGCGATGCCAGTGGAGAGTGGATGCCTATAAGGGAGAGATCAACAGCACTGACCGACTGACTGCTCTCGCACCTCCCTTATCTAACCGGTTGTATGGCACCCAAGAACAACAGCGCAGACGCCTGCTTGCTCACTCGCCACCATTCTCCTTCAAACCCCCGGCATCAATGCAGCAATGTGAGCTGTACAGTAAGAGACATTGAACCATCGGTCCATCCACCTTCCACCCTTCTGCCCTTTCCCCAGACCCAGAGTACTGTTATCCTACCTAAGAATTTTAGAAAAACAGTAGCGCCTGACGCGTTTCGCTCGATAAAGCAAGAGCTTTGTCTAAGGCTAATTTGGCGACAAAAACAGTGCGTGTATAAAAAGACCATAGGCTGTCAATCAAATTCAAATGAGCCAATCACCAGAAATGAGGCGGGGCATCAGTGTGGTCATTGACTCATATACCTCTCTGGGCTTCACAATTGGTACAAGTCATCCATCATACAAAATCAAAACATTGAAACACAGTGTCACACAAAAATCGAAACAAAGTATCACTGAAATTCAGTTATAAAGTTGAAACTATAGAGTAATGAATGAAATGGTAGAAGTAACTTTGTGCCGGATGTAGCTAGATATTAGATAAGGGACAGTCGGTCCAACATAGCTAACAATCCTGACAGATTACACGTTAGTGACTCATATGAAAATATAATAAAATAAAAAATGCCGGTGATATTGGATCAGTCAAATAAAGACATTCATTGTAATGCTCTCATTCAGGCCCTGTGGACCTAAGGCATTCATCATAAAAATGAGTTTGCTTTCTTTAGTGAGGAGAGCTGTATCTAGGTTACCCCCGCAAATTCCTAGATTGATTTTAATTTATAATATAAATTTTTATTATTTTTATATTTTTTATTTATAGAATTAAATAATAAGCACCTAGTATGATGCCACTTCCATCTGGAAGAATTTTCAGAGGCATTCAAACTAGAACTGCTAGACACTGCAGACAAGCAATTAGAGTCCTTTATTCAATAATATCATAAAACTAACTGGTCCCTGCACCTGTCATTTTATGTGTATCCTTAAATGTTTTCTTTCACGTATAAATACCCCAAAAC
The DNA here is from genome assembly GCF_017654675.1 of Xenopus laevis. Taxonomy (NCBI): domain Eukaryota; kingdom Metazoa; phylum Chordata; class Amphibia; order Anura; family Pipidae; genus Xenopus; species Xenopus laevis. Next base: position 231,530,185 of record NC_054371.1, read on the forward strand.
TCTTATAAGGATGGAACAGAAATTATTTCACATAGACATACCCCCAAAACTCATATAAGGATGGAACAGAAATTATTTCACATATTATTTCATATAGACATACCCCCAAAACTCATATAAGGATGGAACATAGATTATTTCAAATATAGATACCCCCAAAACTCATATAAGGATGGTACAGAGATTATTTCACATATAAATACCCGCAAAACTCATATAAGGATGGTACAGAGATTATTTCACATATAAATACCCCCAAAACTCATATAAGGGTGGCACAGAGATTATTTCGCATATAAATACCCCCAAAACTCATATAAGGATGGTACAGAGATTATTTCACATATAAATACCCCCAAAACTCATATAAGGATGAAACAGAGATTACTTCACATAGAAATACCCCCAAAACTCATATAAGGGTGGCACAGAGATTATTTCACATAGAAATACCCCCAAAACTCATATAAGGGTGGCACAGAGATTATTTCACATATAAATACCCCCAAAACTCATATAAGGGTGGCACAGAGATTATTTCACATAGAAATACCCCCAAAACTCATATAAGGATGGTACAGAGATTATTTCATGTAGAAATACCCCCAAAACTCATATAAGGATGGAACAGAGATTATTTCATGTAGAAATACCCCCAAAACTCTTATGAGGATGGAACAGAGATTATTTCATGTAGAAATAACCCCAAAACTCATATAAGGATGGAACAGAGATTATTTCATGTAGAAATACCCCCAAAACTCATATAAGGATGGTACAGAGATTATTTCATGTAGAAATACCCCCAAAACTCATATAAGCATGGAACAGAGATTATTTCATGTAGAAATACCCCCAAAACTCATATAAGGATGGTACAGAGATTACTTCACATAGAAATACCCCCAAAACTCTTATAAGGAAGGTACAGAGATTATTTCATGTAGAAATACCCCCAAAACTCATATAAGGATGGAACAGAGATTATTTCATGTAGAAATACCCCCAAAACTCATATAAGGATGGTACAGAGATTATTTCACATATAAATACCCGCAAAACTCATATAAGGATGGTACAGAGATTATTTCACATATAAATACCCCCAAAACTCATATAAGGGTGGCACAGAGATTATTTCGCATAGAAATACCCCCAAAACTCATATAAGGATGGTACAGGGATTATTTCACATATAAATACCCCCAAAACTCATATAAGGATGAAACAGAGATTACTTCACATAGAAATACCCCCAAAACTCATATAAGGGTGGCACAGAGATTATTTCACATAGAAATACCCCCAAAACTCATATAAGGGTGGCACAGAGATTATTTCACATATAAATACCCCCAAAACTCATATAAGGGTGGCACAGAGATTATTTCACATAGAAATACCCCCAAAACTCATATAAGGATGGTACAGAGATTATTTCATGTATAAATACCCCCAAAACTCATATAAGGATGGAACAGAGATTACTTCACTTAGAAATACCCCCAAAACTGATATAAGGATGGAACATAGATTATTTCATGTAGAAATACCCCCAAAACTCATATCAGGATGGTGCAGAGATTATTTCATGTAGAAATACCCCCAAAACTCATATTAGGATGGAACAGAGATTATTTCATGTAGAAATACCCCCAAACTTCATATAAGGATGGTACAGAGATTATTTCATGTAGAAATACCCCCAAAACTCATATAAGGATGGAACAGAGATTATTTCATGTAGAAATACCCCCAAAACTCTTATGAGGATGGAACAGAGATTATTTCATGTAGAAATAACCCCAAAACTCATATAAGGATGGAACAGAGATTATTTCATGTAGAAATACCCCCAAAACTCATATAAGGATGGTACAGAGATTATTTCATGTAGAAATACCCCCAAAACTCATATAAGCATGGAACAGAGATTATTTCATGAAGAAATACCCCCAAAACTCATATAAGGATGGTACAGAGATTACTTCACATAGAAATACCCCCAAAACTCATATAAGGAAGGTACAGAGATTATTTCATGTAGAAATACCCCCAAAACTCATATAAGGATGGAACAGAGATTATTTCATGTAGAAATACCCCCAAAACTCATATAAGGATGGTACAGAGATTATTTCATGTAGAAATACCCCCAAAACTCATATAAGCATGGAACAGAGATTATTTCATGTAGAAATACCCCCAAAACTCATATAAGGATGGTACAGAGATTACTTCACATAGAAATACCCCCAAAACTCATATAAGGAAGGTACAGAGATTATTTCATGTAGAAATACCCCCAAAACTCATATAAGGATGGTACAGAGATTACTTCATATAGAAATACCCCCAAAACTCATATAAGGATGGCACTGAGACCATTTCATGTAGAAATACCCCAGTGCCTCCTGTACCACACTGTCAGAGCTGAACCCCACTGTGATCCACCACTTACCTAGGAGGATCCAGAGAGTGTACCTGAGGGAGAGGCGAAATCCCTGTGGAGTTATCTGCACAGCATTGATGGTAGGACACGAAGAGTAGCACATAGAACTGCTGTTCTGCTTCTTGTCTTCATCAATGCAATGAGCCACCCAAGGTGATTTCAAGAGCTGCACTATGTTTTTTTTTACTTAAAATTCAACTATTTTATTAACTAAATTGTACTCTATATACCAGGGATCCCCAGCCTTTATTATTCCTGAGCAACATTCAAATGTAAAAAGAGTTGGGGAGCAACACAATGCAACTAAAACCTGCCTCCAATGCAGGAATTAAATAATAAGCATCTAGTATGAGGCCACTGGGAGCAACATCCAAGTGGTTGGTGAGTAACATGACCACTTCTATAGACTGACACATTTGGCTAGAGGTAAGTGTATCAGGCAGCAGTAGACCCAGGTGATAATCTCTTTATTGCCTCATGTTAAAATGCCCCATACTTTAAAAACAAAGAGACTCAAGTCTCACATCCACATCATATTGATATTTCACAAAGATTGATATAAAGCAGCCAACTGCAATACTGCACAGTAAGATTAGATATGTAAGGCCATAATCTATGTGTATTGAATATCAGAGGAACATATAAAAACACATGTAGGGAATCCGTGCAAAATCATTGCACTTCTCCCAGTAAGGGCAGAGAACCTGTGTGTGTGCGGTAAGCTGTTACCTAGCAACCAGCTGTTCAGTGATCTCAGTGCAACAGGAAGTGACACAGCAGCTAGTGAGTGGCTGGCAGGAAGAGGAAGTCACAGAGACTGGCAAAAGAAGAAAGCCTGGCATAGAGAGCCGCATGGTGGACAGAGAGAGAGGCCAGAGAGCTGCTGGTGGGCCCAGAGAGCTGAGAGGCTGCACCACATTCATTTGGATCAGACTGGCACAGGGAAGCCACATACTGTGCCTGGAGAGACAGAGAGTGTGAGAGGAATCCAGACTGGAGGAACAACCAGCAGGAGATTCCTATCTGAGCAGGAGCTGGTAATCGCACTGTATGACTGACTGTGCTATACTCACCTGAAGAGAGCTCTAAAGTATCCAAAGAGGATTTGTGAGTATCCTGTTTAATGGGACAGTACCCTAAAGAGCGCTGAAGATAAAGACTGTTTATTAAAGGACATTAAAGGACTTTGCCTTTTTAGCTAGACAGATTGCACTAGCAAGTAAGTTAGTGAGGCCCTATTGCCACCGGTTAGGAGTGCTGCATGTATTAGGTGCCCATTTATTTTATACAAACGGTTATTTAGTTTAACCAATACTGTGTGTGTGTCATTAATGTTTTCCTAGTGGGGCCAACCGTAGGTGCATTCCCGGATCCCACTAGGTGGAGGCACTGCGCTAGTAAGTACCAGGTACCCAGTCTCTCCCCATACCACTGTGGAGTGGCTCAGGTTTGTCCCGTGTCATCAGGTAAGTGCCACACGTGGAGTGTAACACTGACAAAGGGGTGTCGATACACACATATCCACATTACTATGTATACATATTATCTCAGTGCTTGGGAATCATGGGAATAAAAAGGACAATGAAATGTTGATATATGTAACACCATTAATTAAATAAGCTAAATAAATATTGGCTTGAAATAAACATCCATTGTCACAGAGCAGTAAAATTGATTTTATTTCCTTAATTCCCCTATAGAATTATACTGATGTAATTATTAGTCTTTTCTTTTAGAAAAATCAAGTCCTCCCCACCCCCATATCATCATCAATTATTTATATAGTGACACAACAATTAGCAATAATTTATAGTCACCCAGACCAGTGAATAATTGAATGACCCCTGTACCCCCAGCATGATGGTTTGGGTTTGTTTCCCACAATGATGGGCCCTGTAAATCGGCAGATCTGCCACTTGGCCTCTCTAGAGAGTGAACAGAAACTTAAAGGTTAACAGGAAGCTAAAGTACAAAAAAAACCTTACCCCCACCCTGTATGAGAGCTGGAGAAAAAACAAGTTCCACTGGTTATAGAGAGAGAGAGAGAGGGAGAGGAAAGTTCAGGTTTATTTGTTGTTCCTGATTTCAGTGATGGCGGCTGCTGATCTGAGAGATGAGCTGAGCTGCTTCCTCTGCCTGAGCATTTATACTGATCCTGTATCCCTGCCGTGTGGCCATAACTTCTGCCATGGCTGCATTGAAAGGGTGCTGGGCACCCAGGAGGGATCTGGGGGTTATTCCTGCCCTGAATGCAAAGAGAAGTATCAGGAGCGCCCTGCCTTGCTCAGGAACAGAACTCTGGGTAACATAGCAGAGAGATTCCGTCCAACTGAGACAGAGCCGGGGGAGACTGGGATCTTCTGCACCTACTGTGTCCTCTCTCCTGTACCTGCTGCTAAATCCTGTCTCCTGTGTGAGGCTTCTCTGTGTGATACCCACCTGAGGGGGCACAGCAAGTCAGCAGAACATGTACTGACCCAACCCACTGACTCTTTTATGGAGAGAAAATGTTCTGTACACAATGAGCTCCTAAAGTATTATTGCTGTGAGGACTCTGGTTGTGTCTGTGTGTCCTGCTGCCTGGCTGGAGAGCACAGGGGCCACAGGGTGAAGCTGCTGAGTGAGGCCTCTGAGAAGAAGAAAGAGAAACTAAGGAAGGTTCTGGAGAAACTGAGGACAGAGAGAGAGGAGACTGAGAGAGGAGCCCAGAGACTGCAGGAGCGCAGGAGAGAAGTGGCAGAAAAAGCAGCTGGTGAGATAGAGAGAGTCACTGCCCTGTTAAGAGACATCAGGGAACAGCTGGAAGCCCTAGAGAAGCGACTCCTGAGTGACATCTCCAGCCAGAAAGAGAAGCTCTCACTCCCACTCTCTGATCTAATGGATCAGCTGGAAATAAAGAAGGACGAGCTGTCCAGGAAGATCCCTCATATTGAGGAGCTGTGCAACATGGCAGATCCACTCACTGTCCTACAGGAACGGGAATCACATGGAGCTGCAGATAATGAGGGGGCCAGAGAGAGACATGATATAAAGGTCCCTGCTGTAGGGGATCTGGATGTGGATCTGATCTCAGAGACATTACTCACAGGCTTAGCTGCCATTGTGACTTGGGTAAAGGGAAGGATCTATGGGCAGGAGGCTACAGACCTGTTACTGGATATAAACACGGCTGGGAATGATGTATCTGTATCAGGGGACAGGAAATCTGCTTCCTACTCACTCACAGACCAGTGTCACCCACAAACCCCAGAGAGATTTCAGTTCCCTCAGGTTTTAAGCACCAGACACTTACACACCTTCACTGCCACATTCACTGAGCCCCTTCATGCTGCATTTGGGGTAGGCAGGGTTAGAACCTGGGTGAGAATCATTAGTTAGGACACTGCCCAGGAGGAAACCCATTCCCAGAGCTGCCCTTACCCTGTGATGCCACGAAAGGAAGGGAGTTCAGGAGACATATTTATGTTATGTAGTCTTTATCTAGCTAGTCTCAATCATTTTAACTAAATGTGGCTGATTTGCAAACACAAGTGCAATTATTGATTGCAAATGGGTGGGTTTAAGTAGAATATGAACTATACAGTAAAAAAAACTTGACTCATTTGAATAGGCGTGGATGTGTATAATATATAAAATATGAAAATAATTACTAATAGTGTACACATTACTCAGCTCTAATGAGCAAGGCCTCTTTCTCCCTGTCAGCATTTATACGTAATCTGTAGTTGACATAAATACATTTTTAATGTACAGCACAAAAAAAAAATTCTCATGCTTTATTAAATGCTTCTTACAAATTCTAAATTATTTTATTGCCTTTCACCTTTCTATGGTCACAAAACCCCTTAGTCTTATCATTTACAAAAGGGAGTACATTATCCCTTATAATACATGAGTGATACTCAGAGTTCCCTGTATAACTCAGCCTGCAGCCTTGTGCCTTTATATGGTTACAGAACAACCCCTCAGTGACTTCTAATATCCTTATCATTTACAGTAGGGGGTACATTATCCCTTATAATACATGAGTGATACTCAGAGTTCCCTGTATAACTCAGCCTGCAGCCTTGTGTCTTTATATGGTCACAGAACAACCCCTCAGTGACTTCTAATATCCTTATCATTTACAGTAGGGGGTACATTATCCCTTATAATACATGAGTGATACTCAGAGTTTCCTGTATAACTCAGCCTGCAGCCTTGTGTCTTAATATGGTCACAGAACAACCCCTCAGTAACTTCTAATATCCTTATCATTTACAGTAGGGGGTACATTATCCCTTATAATACATGAGTGATACTCAGAGTTCTCTATATAACTCAGCCTGCAGCCTTGTGCCTTTATATGGTCACAGAACAACCCCTCAGTGACTTCTAATATCCTTATCATTTACAGTAGGGGGTACATTATCCCTTATAATACATGAGTGATACTCAGAGTTCCCTGTATAACTCAGCCTGCAGCCTTGTGTCTTTATATGGTCACAGAACAACCCCTCAGTGACTTCTAATATCCTTATCATTTACAGTAGGGGGTACAGTATCCCTTATAATATGATACTCAGAGTTCCCTGTATAACTCAGCCTGCAGCCTTGTGCCTTTATATGGTCACAGAACAACCGCTCAGTGACATCTAATATCCTTATCATTTACAGTAGGGGGTACATTAGCCCTTATAATACATTAGTGATACTCAGAGTGCCCTGTATAACTCAGCCTGCAGCCTTGTGCCTTTATATGGTCACAGAACAACCCCTCAGTGACTTCTAATATCCTTATCATTTACAGTAGGGGGTACATTATCCCTTATAATACATGAGTGATACTTAGAGTTCCCTGTATAACTCAGCCTGCAGCCTTGTGCCTTTATATGGTCACAGAACAACCCCTCAGTGACTTCTAATATCCTTATCATTTACAGTAGGGGGTACATTATCCCTTATAATACATAAGTGATACTCAGAGTTCCCTGTATAACTCAGCCTGCAGCCTTGTGTCTTTATATGGTCACAGAACAACCCCTCAGTGACTTCTAATATCCTTATCATTTACAGTAGGGGGTACATTATCCCTTATAATACATGAGTGATACTCAGAGTTCCCTGTATAACTCAGCCTGCAGCCTTGTGCCTTTATATGGTCACAGAACAACCCCTCAGTGACTTCTAATATCCTTATCATTTACAGTAGGGGGTACATTATCCCTTATAATACATGAGTGATACTCAGAGTTCCCTGTATAACTCAGCCTGTAGCCTTGTGCCTTTATATGGTCACAGAACAACCCCTCAGTGACTTCTAATATCCTTATCATTTACAGTAGGGGGTACATTATCCCTTATAATACATGAGTGATACTCAGAGTTCCCTGTATAACTCAGCCTGCAGCCTTGTGCCTTTATATGGTCACAGAACAACCCCTCAGTGACTTCTAATATCCTTATCATTTACAGTAGGGGGTACATTATCCCTTATAATACATGAGTGATACTCAGAGTTCCCTGTATAACTCAGCCTGCAGCCTTGTGCCTTTATATGGTCACAGAACAACCCCTCAGTGACTTCTAATATCCTTATCATTTACAGTAGGGGGTACATTATCCCTTATAATACATGAGTGATACTCAGAGTTCCCTGTATAACTCAGCCTGCAGCCTTGTGCCTTTATATAGTCACAGAACAACCCCTCAGTGACTTCTAATATCCTTATCATTTACAGTAGGGGGTACATTATCCCTTATAATACATGAGTGATACTCAGAGTTCCCTGTATAACTCAGCCTGCAGCCTTGTGCCTTTATATGGTCACAGAACAACCCCTCAGTGACTTCTAATATCCTTATCATTTACAGTAGGGGGTACATTATCCCTTATAATACATGAGTGATACTCAGAGTTCCCTGTATAACTCAGCCTGCAGCCTTGTGCCTTTATATGGTCACAGAACCACCCCTCAGGGACCCCTCAGTCAGTGTATTTTTGATTGATATTCTCAATGCTTGTAAACATCTGTTTTTAACTATATATGTAAAAGTAAAAGGATAAATGCACATTCTTTTATGCTTTTTTCCTTTGTACCATTTGAGTAAAAAAATCTTAGTAAAGGTGGAATGGCTGGGGAAACAAGTTATTATTATTGTGTCTGTGAGTGTATAGGTAAGAGGGGGGCACAGTGATGGACCCTTACTTGCAAAATGTTAAGGTGGCCATAGATGTAACAAATACAAGAAAGATCGTTGATTTCAATACACACGTGTAGAGCTGAATGGTCAGATATACATATAGAAACAATAGAATTCTACCTGTATCTGATGATTCAGAACTAACAATGGCCGATGTTTGGGTCCCTTCAAAGGCACCCGATCAAAAATTTTCTATCCATCCAGCCCGATCGACGAGCCGACCATACACGTATTGAAGATCGTAAGATATTATCAATATAATCTTTGCATTTATGGCCACCTAAACTCTCTTTCCCTGCTAATTGATAATAGCTAAATGGGAATCCCTTATCTAATAGCTTGTTGATACACTATGGGGGTTTCCCTTGTGTCCTCTTTTTTTCTTTTTAAGACCTCATTGTTTGGCTTACTGTCAAGAATTATTATTAAGAAATTGGAAATACATCATGTAAAAACTCCAAACCACATACATGCTATTATACACTATGGGGCAGATTTATTAAGGTTCAAGTGATTTTTTTCCTCAAAAATCAAAGCTTTTTATCAAAACTCACATTTTCAGTTTAAAAAACTTGACAATCAAATTTGTAATAAAAAACTTGAATATTTGAGATTTTGCTGCAAATTTTTTGAGTTTCGGCATGGGTGAAAGATGTGACCAAAGTGGTGATTTCTTGATGGGATTTGATCCATACTAATGGGTACTGTTCTTTTGACAAATTTTATTGAGACGAAAATTCCCACTTCAATTTCCAGGATTTTTTAACAGTATCTGGATATTATGGTCAATCAATCAATTCAATTTGTTTCATGATTTGATTGATTTTTTTTATTTATTTCCAGCTGGTTTTGATCTAGTTCATCAAATGAATTAATACATTTATGCATTCATTCTAAATGAACATGAATTTAATAATCATGTGCTTTTGATTTTTTCTATGGATTTTGGTGGTTTGTTAATTAATTAAGATGTGTAGTTAATAAAATTTAATGAAATGAGATTCAATCTTACAAGTGTGTTTTTTTAGACACTTTTTATAAATTGGATAGGGGGCAGGCAACAGGGGAGCACTGCACCTAGGTTCAGAGCCTACAGGCATATGGGTGGGGACCATCCCCAGCCCTCCACAGAAGGCAAGGCAGTGGCCAACACGGCAGTAGTGTGGGCATTTTTCACATCCGCTGAGGACCAGCCAGTAGCAGTGTGCCAGCTTTGCCGGGTGAGAGATTGAAGGGGGCAGGCAGGGTCACATATGGGAACATCGGCTTTAAGTTCCCATATGAAACGTTATCACAGGATGATGTGGGAGCAGCACCAAAGTGCCAGGGCATGGGGACAGTGGTTCTTCTGGTCCACCTCCGCCCATGTGGTGCAGAGCTTCCTGAAGAGCTACCAAGGGTTGGGTGACTTGTTGGAGAAGGCACATAAGGTATGTGGCTACTTTCCTTGGATGCAACAGCAGCAGCATCTGCCACCCACTGGCTGATCTGTGACCTCAAATGTGCTGTTATTCTACCCTGCACATGGTAGAGTGCCTTGTAGAGTAGCACTGGGTGGTCAGCAATTACCTGCTTGAGCACAGTGCCAGGGGTACTTGGGGCAGATTTGGGGTACTTCAATGCAGAGCAGTGGCAACAGATGAGGCAGCTCTGCTGAGAACTTGCCCCTTTTCAGCAGGCCACACACTTTGTTAGCAGGAACAATGCATGTGTTAGTAAGTTAGACCCCTGGTTTTCTTCTTCAAGCACACGTTGGGTGGCCTACTAGAGAAGGGGGGATGTGCATGGTGAGGAGGACAGCAGGCACTATAGGCAAGCAGAAGGGAATGGGAGGCAAGAAGAGGAGGAAGTTCTGCCCAATGAGGAGGATGAGGGAGATAAGGACTGGGTGCTTGCATAGCATGGGGGGTAGGGCACACACCACCCAACTGTCAGGGAGCCAGGAGCCCCCTCTGGGGAGTAGTCCGGATCTAGGAGGAAGCCCCTCAGGAGGGATCAGGGTCGTGGTATCCAGGGGTTAGGCAAGAGAATAATCAAAGTCCAAGCACAGGTCAGAAGGCAGGCGGAATACAACAAAGTCCAGGGCAAGGCACGGGGTAAAAGGCAGGCAGAGTAACAGCGAAGTCCAAGTCCAGGCAAGGGGTCACAACAAGGAATAAGGAACAGTGCAATAAAGAGCACTTAGCAGCAAGTTCTGCCTCTTCGTTTGCTTTCTCTCAGCTCTCTCTGTGATTTGCATATATCCTACACCTGGAGCGGGGGTGCTTCGCTGAGATTGAGAGCATAGCTGCCAGTTCCCCAGTCATCCTGTTATATTGTTCAAAAGGTCACAACAAGGAATCAGGCAGATATAAGCAGGGAAAAACAGCAAGGGAACCCAGGAATCTCTCAGGGAACAGGATCCTATTTTCGGGCGCCATCTTGGCGTCTCAGGCGTCCTTTTATCTTTGAATTTGGCGCCCTTGCGCCAGCGTCAGCGCGCCTGCGACCGTCGCGCCGTGCTGGCGTCACAACGCCGGCGTCGGAACCCACGTGGGTTCCCTGGGCGCCGCCATCTTGGATTCTTCGCCGCCGGGAGCGGACGCGACTCCTCGCGCTCCCGGCGGTCTTGACAGTACCCCCCCCCTCACGGGGGGCCTCAGGACCACCGGGACTTGGTTTCTGGGGAAACTTGGAGTGGAAATCTCTTACCAAACGAGGAGCATGCACATCACGGTGTCCCTCCCAAGAGCATTCTTCGGGGCCAAAGCCCTTCCAATGGATGAGGTATTGAAGGGACCCTCTGGAGATTCTGGAATCAAGGATTCTCTCCACCTCGAATTCTTGTTGACCCTCCACAGAGACAGCAGGAGGAGGAGATTGGACACCAGAGAAACGGTTGGAGACGGTGGGCTTCACCAGGGAGACGTGGAACACGTTGGGGATTCTCATCTCTGGTGGGAGTTGAAGTCTGATGGCTACAGGGTTAATTATCTCCAAGATGGGGAACGGACCCAGGAACTTCGGACCCAACTTGGGAGATGGCACCTTCAAGCGAATATTCCTGGAAGAGAGCCAGACACAATCACCCACCTTGTAGGGAGGAGAGGGCCTTCTACGGCGATCCGCGAAAGTCTTGTGGACTAGAGCACACTTCTCTAGATTAGACTTGGTTGCAGCCCAAATAGCAAGCATATGGGCTGCCAGATCATCTGCAGCCGGGACGTCCGACAACACGAAGTCCTGAGGAAAGGCTTGAGGGTGCTGTCCATACACCACCATAAATGGGGACCTTCCTGTGGAGGAATGACATGCATTATTATGAGCAAACTCCGCCCACGGGAGGAGGTCAGACCAATCGTCCTGGCAAAGAGACACGTGGTTCCTCAGGAACTGTTCTAAGGCTTGGTTCACACGTTCAGCTGCCCCATTCGTCTGCGGGTGGTAGGCAGACGAAAATTTAAGTGTTATTCCCAAGTCTTTACATAGAGAACGCCAGAACTTGGCGGTAAACTGGGTGCCTCTGTCGGAGACGATCTCCACCGGGAAACCATGCAGGCGGAAGATGTACTTAATAAAGAGTTGGGATAATTCCACCGCAGAGGGTAACTTCTTCAAAGGGATGAAATGGGCCATTTTGCTGAAGCGGTCAATGACAACCCAGATCACAGTATTCCCACCGGAGGGAGGAAGTTCGACAATAAAGTCCATAGAGAGGTGCGTCCACGGACGAGAGGGAACCGGCAAAGGCTGTAACAACCCACTGGGGCGGGAATGGCTAGGCTTAGAAGTGGCACAGACATTACAAGCAGCCACAAAGTCCTTTACATCCTTGCGGATATCAGGCCACCAGACTAGGCGCCTCAAGAGTTCAAGGGTCTTGGCCGGACCAGGATGTCCAGCTTGCCTGGAGCAGTGGGTTTGTTGCAGGATGGCCAGGCGAAGTTCTGGAGGGACGAAGGCCATGCCAATCGGAGTATCTTGAGGAGCCGAAGACTGCCCAGCCAGAATCTGGTTGGCAAATTGGGGATACAGAGAGGCAATGATCTTGACTGGTGGAATGATTGGTTCCTGCCTCTCAGGGTCACGGTCCACCGGAGTGAAGCTACGAGACAAGGCATCGGCCTTCAGATTCTTGGAACCTGGGCGATAAGTCAAAACAAAGTTAAATCGGGAAAAGAAAAGGGCCCACCTGGCTTGTCTGGGATTTAGCCTCTTGAGGGACTGTATAAACTCCAGATTCTTGTGATCTGTGAAAAACTGGACAGGAATTTCAGAGCCCTCCAGGAGGTGACGCCATTCTTCAAGGGCAAGCTTGACTGCTAAGAGTTCTCGATTTCCGACATCATAGTTCTGCTCTGCGGATGAGAACTTCTTGGAGAAAAACGCACAGGGGTGCAATTTTCCATCAGTGGAGTGTCTCTGAGACAGGATAGCTCCGGCTCCGACTTCAGAAGCATCAACTTCGATGCAGAAGGGTAGTGCAGGATTGGGATGTCGGAGAACAGGAGCGGACGTGAAGGCCTCTTTCAAGGACTGAAAGGCTTCTATGGCAGATGGAGGCCACAGGCTGGGTTTACCCCCTTTCCGGATGAGGGCCAGGATAGGTGCAATGCGGGAAGAGAACCCCCGGATGAACTGTCGATAATAATTAGCAAATCCGATGAATCTCTGGATTGCCTTGGTACTCAGTGGGAGAGGCCACTCCTGGATGGCCGACACTTTCACGGGGTCCATCTCAAATCCCTCTGGAGAGATAATGTATCCTAGGAAGGGGATCTTGGATACCTCGAAGACACACTTCTCCAACTTGGCGAAGAGAGAGTTCTTCCTCAAACGAGAGAGTACCTCCTTCACCTGGGAGCGATGACTTTCAAGGTCCTTGGAAAAGATCAGGATGTCGTCCAAGTATACGACTACGAACCTTCCTAGGAGATCTCGGAACACATCATTAACAAACTCCTGGAAGACGGCAGGGGCATTGCAAAGGCCGAAGGGCATAACAAGATATTCATAGTGCCCATCCCGAGTGTTGAATGCCGTCTTCCATTCGTCACCCTCCCGGATGCGAATGAGGTTGTAGGCCCCCCGGAGATCCAACTTGGAGAAAATCTTTGCCCCTTTCAGCTGGTCAAAGAGCTCGGCAATCAAGGGCAGGGGGTACCTGTTTTTCACGGTGATATTATTCAGACCCCGATAGTCTATACAAGGCCGAAGGCCTCCGTCCTTCTTCTCCACGAAGAAGAACCCAGCCCCTGCAGGAGAGGTAGAAGGGCGGATAAACCCCCGCTGGAGATTTTCTTGGATGTACTCCTTCATAGCGGTAGTCTCTGCAGGAGAGAGAGGGTAGGTGCGCCCTCTGGGGGGCATAGCTCCTGGCAGGAGTTCAACCGGACAGTCGTAGGAGCGATGTGGGGGAAGGAACTCTGCAGACTTTTTACAAAACACATCAGAAAACCCCTGGTAAGTGGAGGGCAAAGTCTTTAGTTCCGCAGTGGAGACATTCACCTTCTCGAGGGGTTTTGGCGGAAGGCAATGTTGCAGGCAAAATAAACTCCAACGAGAGATCTGCCCAGTGGACCAGTCTATGGTGGGGTTATGCAGACGTAACCACGGAAGACCCAATATTACTGGAGTAGAAGGGCAGGGAATGATGAAGAAAGAAAGTTTTTCTTGATGCAGCGCCCCAACTTGTACGGATAGTTCCGCCGTGAACATTGTGACGAATTCAAACTCCAGGGGTTTGTCATCTATGGCGGTAATTCGCAGGGGTGAAGACAATGGAAGCAGGGGAATCTTCATGCGTTCGGCAAAGAAGGCGTCCATGAAATTGCCATCCGCTCCGGAGTCGAGGAAGGCCCTTTCGAAGATAGATTTACTTGCCAGGTGAATCTGCAAAGGAAGGAGAAGTCTGCGTGAATTTTCTTGATACTTCTCCTGAGGCCCTCGAGTGATGCCCCCTACATGAGAAACCTGAGACATACCTCGGGGTACAAAACTCTTGGCTTTGGCAGGACAGGCGTTGGCAAAATGGGAATGCCCACCACAGTACAAACAGAGACCTGCCATACGTCTTCGGAGTCTTTCCTGCTCGGAGAGGCGAGCCTTTCCTACTTGCATAGGTTCCTCCAGGGGAGACGTGGACACATGAGTCACAGGGACAGCGGATGCTTGCAGAATCGGCCTTTGAAAGCGAGGGGCCAACATGGGAGAAAATCGTCTGCTGCGCTCTCTCTCCACCTGGTGTTCTCTGAGACGGGTGTCAACCTTAATGGATAGAGCGATCAGCCCTTCCAGGGTGTCAGGAGTCTCTCTGGAGACGAGATCATCTTTGATGCGGATGGATAGGCCTTGGTAGTATACGGCCTTGTAAGCGTCATCACACCAGGAAGTCTCCGCCATCAGAGTTCGGAAGTCTATAGCGTACTCATTGACACTGCGGCTTCCCTGCCGGAGCTGCAAGAGACGAGCAGGGGCGTTCGTAACCCGACCTGGAGCATCAAAGACTATGCGAAAAGCTTGGAGAAATTCTTTAACATCATAAGTCACCGGGGAATTCTTCTCCCAAAGAGACGTTGCCCACTCCAGTGGCTTGCCTTCCAATCGAGACATCACATACCCCACCTTGGAACGCTCACTTGGAAACTGTGTGGGTTGGAACTCAAATTGAATTTGGCATTGTGTGGCAAATCCCCTGCAGGCTTGTGGGTCCCCACTGAAGCGAGGGGGAGGTGGAATGCGAGGCTCACCTGTCGGGTAGCTTGCGTTCGTAGAGGCTGCCGCCATGGGGGGATCTCCAGTAGGTGGAGCAGCGGAGGGCGCAGAAGGCACTTGAGCTAACAGGACATCGAGTGCTTGCCCAATGCGAACCTGCTGGTTTTCGTAGTCCTCCATGCGGGATGCCAGACCGCGGAGCGCTCGTCCGACATGAGGTGTGGCTTCCTCAGAAGGATCCATGGCCCGAAAATAATGTCAGGGAGCCGGGAGCCCCCTCTGGGGAGTAGTCCGGATCTAGGAGGAAGCCCCTCAGGAGGGATCAGGGTCGTGGTATCCAGGGGTTAGGCAAGAGAATAATCAAAGTCCAAGCACAGGTCAGAAGGCAGGCGGAATACAACAAAGTCCAGGGCAAGGCACGGGGTAAAAGGCAGGCAGAGTAACAGCGAAGTCCAAGTCCAGGCAAGGGGTCACAACAAGGAATCAGGCAGATATAAGCAGGGAAAAACAGCAAGGGAACCCAGGAATCTCTCAGGGAACAGGATCCTATTTTCGGGCGCCATCTTGGCGTCTCAGGCGTCCTTTTATCTTTGAATTTGGCGCCCTTGCGCCAGCGTCAGCGCGCCTGCGACCGTCGCGCCGTGCTGGCGTCACAACGCCGGCGTCGGAACCCACGTGGGTTCCCTGGG
Organism: Xenopus laevis; assembly: GCF_017654675.1. Taxonomy (NCBI): domain Eukaryota; kingdom Metazoa; phylum Chordata; class Amphibia; order Anura; family Pipidae; genus Xenopus; species Xenopus laevis. The sequence continues at coordinate 231,546,202 of NC_054371.1, forward strand.
CGCCGCCATCTTGGATTCTTCGCCGCCGGGAGCGGACGCGACTCCTCGCGCTCCCGGCGGTCTTGACACCAACCACCCCAGCTATTGTCCATGACTGGGAGGGCACAGGGCAGGTGGAGGATGAGGTAGATGACCTACTGCATCTGGAGGGCAGTCAAGAAGAGGTTACCTATATGCAGACTTGCCTCCAGAGTGATCCTTGGACAAGGACCATGGTACAAGGTAAAGGTTGTGGAGTTCCTTGTACCCAGCCAGAGAGAGAAGAGGGTGGGTCAATTGAAGAGGGCTCAGTGCACAAAACTGTTGGAGGCCTTCCCCCAAGCTGACTCTTCTCAGGCCTCCACTACTCCATAAATCCAGCAGTAAAGGCGATGATCTCATGGGTGTGTGGAGGATGCCATGTGCACTGATAATGACCCTATGCATTTCTGGGTGTTGTGGTTCAACCAGTGGCCAGTACTGACACTGTACACGATGGAGGTGCTGGCTTGCCCCCTTGCCAGTGTCCTGTCAGAGCATGTCTTCAGTGCTGCAGGTGGGATGGTTACTGAGAAGCGGACATGGCTATCCACTGGTAGCGTGGATTTGCTAACATTTATAAAAACGAATGAGGCATGCAGCTAAACCAACCTGTGCTCTCCATTCCATCATTCCCAACCGAGCTAAAATGCATTGAAATGTTCAAATATCTGTGAGTGTGGGTCAGTGTGAACCCATATAGATAGAGAGTGTTAAACATAGATCCGGTGTTATAGCAGCTAGTTTCTAACTTCATGCACTGGTCGAACCTTCAACTCTACTTATTGGAACGTGTCAACCTCATAAAAATGGTGGTGCTTCCCAAGATATTATATTTATTTCATAACTCCTGAATCCTACTCCCAAACAGCCTATTTACCAGACTTGATTCCATGATATGCTCGTTTGTATGGAATAATAAACAACCCCATGGAAGCCTCCAGACCCTAACAGCCCCCAAAAAGAATGGTGGTTTGGCATTACCATACTTTTTCCTATATTACCTAGCTGCCCAACTCGTGTATGTAGCCTGGTGGTTCTCTCCCTTGGCTGAAAATGCTGCCTTCTCCATCTCAGCAGAAGCAGCAGGGTTAATTGAAGCATTAGCAAATACCTCATTAAACCGAGCCCTTCTCTTCCTTTCACCATTACTATTGATAGCATGACTATTAACCTGGTTAACTCAGCACATTGCTTAGGGGTCATCTTTGACTAGTCCCTCTCCTTCTCTAACCATATTAATAATACTGCCAAAACCTGTCGTTTCTTCCTCCAGAATATAGCCAAGATACGCCCATTTTCTTTCACAAACAACAGCCAAAACACTAATCCATGCCCTTATCTTATCACATTTAGGGGCACATTTACAAAGCTCGAGTGAAGGATTCGAATTAAAAAAACGTCTAATTTCGAAGTGTTTTTTTGGCTACTTCGACCATCGAATGGGCTACTTCGACCTTCGACTACTACTTCGAATTCGAATCGAACGATTCAAACTAAAAATCGTTTGACTATTCGACCATTCGATAATCGAAGTACTGTCTCTTTAAGAAAAACTTCGACCCCCTACTTCGGCAGCTAAAAGCTACCGAAGTCAATGTTAGCCTATGGGGAAGGTCCCCATAGGCTTGCCAGCGTTTTTTTGATCGAAAGATATTCCTTCGATCGTTGGATTAAAATCCTTCGAATCGAACGATTTGAAGGATTTAATCGTTCGATCGAACGAATAATCCTTCGATCGTTCGATCGTAGGATTAGCGCTAAATCGTTCGACTTCGATATTCGAAGTCGAACGATTTTGGTTCCTAGTCGAATATCGAGGGTTAATTAACCCTCGATATTCGACCCTTAGTAAATCTGCCCCTTAGACTATTGCAATCTCCTCCTAACTGGTCTTCCTGACTCCCATCTCTCTCCCCTTAAACTCTGCTACCAGGATCCTTCTGCTCTCTCCTAAAAGGGAACCTGCTCAACCCCAACTAAAATCCTTAGTGTGGCTACCTGTTAAGCAAAGGATAGCATATAAAACCCTTCTACTAACAAAGCCCTTCACTCCTCTGCTCCTCACTACATTTCTTCTCTTGTCTCACTATACAGTATGTTACTGGTCATCTTCTCTGCTCTTCTCAGAGCCCCTTCTCTTCACACAATCCATAATAATTATTCTAATAACACATGGTTGGCATATTTCTTCTGGTTGAGACCAAACAAGGCTTCTAATAATTTTAATTCTAATACTGATGCATTCTTGACAAATTTCATCTGGTTGAGGCCTACCTCTTCTAATTTTAATAATGTTGCTTCTAATACTGCCACATGGTTGGCAAATTTCTTCTGGTTTCGCCCTACCTCTTCTAAATTTTACTTCTAATTTTACTTCTAATACTGCCACATTTTCAGGTTGGGGCCTATCAAGACTAATGATAGTGTTACTTCTACTACTGCACCATGGTTGGCAATTGTAGTCATACTATTACCCAAAGTCCTGATAAGTGCTGCCTCTATGTAAGATGTCTGTAAGTATACAAATGAGGTCTCTAAAACGAGTACTTCCAAAAGTCCTGCTACCACAAACAAAGTAATAAGGGGAAGGTAAAGTGTAAGGAAGATCGAGACCTATAAGGTAGGTTAGTCTTAGCAACATGTTGGTGCTTAGTATACATTTTAGTAAAAGGATTACTGCAATTAACCTTGAAGTATGAATCATTTCTTCCATCAGTGCTGAACTTATCTAGCACTAGTGAGGCTGATTCATAATTAAAGGCATACTGTCATGGGAAAAAAAATTTTTCAAAATGAATCAGTTAATAGTGCTGCTCCAGCAGAATTATGTACTGAGTCCATTTTCAAAAGGGCAAACCAATTTTTTTATATTCAATTTTGAAATCTGACATGGGGCTAGACATTTTGTCAATTTCCCAGCTGCCCCAAGTCATGTGACTTGTGCCTGCACTTTAGGAGAGAAATGCTTTCTGGCAGGCTGCTGTTTTTCCTTCTCAATGTAACTGAATGTGTCTCAGTGGGACCTGGATTTTACTATTGAGTGTTGTTCTTAGATCTACCAGGCAGCTGTTATCTTGTGTTAGGGAGCTGCTATCTGGTTACCTTCCCATTGTTCTGTTGTTTGGCTGCTGGGGGGGGTGATATCACTCCAACTTGCAGTACAGCAGTAAAGAGTGATTGAAGTTTATCAGAACACAAGTCACATGACTGGGGGCAGCTGGGAAATTGACAAAATGTCTAGCCCCATGTCAGATTTCAAAATTGAATATAAAAAAATATGTTTGCTCTTTTGAGAAACGGATTCCAGTGCAGAATTCTGCTGGAGCAGCACTATTAACTGATTCATTTAGGAAAAATTGTTTTTTCCCATGACAGTATCCCTTTAAGGTCCCCTGGGTATACATAATTAGCTGAAATGTTGATGCAAAGGCCATCAGAACATAAGTGTACCGACTTACCAATATCCTTGGACGACACAGTTTTATTTAAACACCCTACTGGTGGTTTACTGAATCCTGAGATGGAATAAGTGTAGTGTTATACTGGAGAAGTATAACATTACCTTGTGGCATATTAACTATATCCTGAGGGCATAGAGGCTCTGCTATGTATGGCACACTGAGCTATGAAAGGAGAGTTTGTGCATATCCAACAATCAGTAATATTGAGTGTGGATGCTGCCATAACATGCATTTTAACAACAGCATTATCATTAGGCTCAAACAGTTGTGCATATGTCTCTTTTGACAACTTTAATGTGAGCTGTTGATGAAACATTAGCCCCAGGTATTGAAGCTACTGGTGAGGCTGCTGTCATGTTGACTTGTAACTTGTCATCAACTGCAGGCTTTATGAGTGCTGTAATCAGCACAGCAATGAAGATAAGGATGTGCAGCAGGAAGACACAGATGATGTCTGTCCGGCTTTGGGCCAAAACATCTGGTCAACAAAGACATGATGCTGCTGAACATTTGTCCTGGTGCTTGATCTTCACCCGATGGGGACCTACTTTCTTTAGCACTGGATGTTAGGGTCCCTGGGACTTAGGTGGTGGTGGGAAAGAGGCATTATTATGTCCTGCAATTCCCCCACTTACACAATAGGTGGAAGTTGAGTTTCCTTACAGTGAGATGTGTGGATCCAATTCGGTCTCCTTTCAACCTTTACAGCTGTGTCTGTGATGAGGAGTACCTGGAATGGTCCTTCCTAGCGATGCTGAAGAACTTTGGCAATGTGTCTCTTGAGGACCTTATCTCCTGGGATGAGAACATGTAATGCCGGAACATCCGCTGGATCTGGTAATGAAGAATAAACTCTAGAATGCAATTTGGTCAGTTCTTTATGTAACTGAGTAACATATTGAGTCATTCTTCCATAGTTCATGCAAAGAAGATCAGCAGGAGGAAAGTACTGAGCCATGCATGTTGGTCTCCCAAACAATATTTTATTTGGGGAGAGTTTAGGTAGACTTTGGGGATTGTGCCTGACAGACATAAGCGCTATACCAAGGGCATCTGGCCATGCAAGTTTAGTTTCTGCACATACTTTACTCTGTTTTTAATAACACCATTATGTCTTTCCACTTTCCCACTAGCTTGGGGATGGTAAGGTGTGTGAAACATTTGATGTATCCCAATGTCCTTGCAGATTAATTGCATTACCTGTCCTGTGAAATGTGCACCATGATTGGAGGATAATTCCTCAGGCAGTCCATATCTATAAACAATCTCTGCAATCAGATTTTTAGCTATAGCTTCAGCTGAAGCTTTTACAATGGGCCAGGCTTCCGGCCAACCAGAGAATTGGTCAACACAAACAAGTACATATTCATAAGTACGACATTTAGGTATGTAATCTGCAATCTGCAATATCTGAAATGGGTAGTGATAGGCGAATTCGCGAAACAATTTTTGACGCCGGCGCCCGTTTTTTCCACGGCGGCGCCCGTTTTGAACGCCGGGCCCGGTTTTGCCGCGAATTTTCGTGGGCGTTTCGTGAATTTATTCGCTGGCGACGAATCGCGCAAATTTGCCGCAAATTTGCGGCTGGCGAATAAATTCGCCCATCACTAGAAATGGGTACATTGCTTTAGGAAGGTGTTTGGTAGGTGTTGGAACCATTTTACCTGGATTGTGTTGTACACAAATGAGACAAGATTGTACATATTTGGCTGTGATAGACGAGAGCCTGGGGGCAAGCCACACTCTTGATACTGCATCACACCTCCCCCTTTTTAAATGTGGGTGAGACCATGTGAGGCAGCAACCAAATATGGTAACAGAGCATGGGGTGTGACAGGGCAATCGCCTAAACGCCAAACAGAAACATTACCATCTGGAGTTTGTGAACAACCGGCTTTAAGCCAATGTTCCTTCTCTTCAGGCTCCAGTTGGTCATGAAGGGCTGATAAAACAGCACTAGAGGGAACAGGTAGAGTTGGTTTTTTTTACAAAACCTGTTTTAAACATTATATTATACAACGCTGCCTGCTTTGCAGCTACATCAGCACAGGCATTACCTTGTGCTACAGAGTTAGAGGACCCGGTATGGGCTTGGTACTTACTTGGAACTGCCTGTATCAGAGCTGCTATTTTCAGCACTGAAAGATAAATTGCCTCTTAGATGTTTGACTTTTAGGTGTTATTTCTAACTATTCTCTATTTTCTGACGTATCTCTTCCTTTAGTAGCTTTTATTGTTCTTGTCTTTTTCTTTCTAGCTTCCTCTGATTCTATGGCACTTTCCTGATACTTGTCCTCACCTTTTCTGCTGCCTTCTCTGATTCCTGCTCTTCCTTGCATTTAGTTATTATGGGAAACATTCCAGACTATGGAGCTGATGGCTATATGTATGCCTTATGAGTTACTTAACTTAAACTACTTAAATCTGTAGGGCTAGAGCATTTGCTATATGAATGGTGTACTGTTTATTTATGTACTTAGATGCTTGTACCCCTGTCTTGTGATCTCATGTACCATTTGGAGGAATAGCAAAGGACTTTCCCTGTGTAAGTTACTCCACTTAGACAGGTAAGACACTATAGGGCAAATTTACTAAAGGGCAAATTGAAAATTCACCAGTGTGATGTCATTCTGGTACTTTGCCGATTTACTAACAGTCACTGGCATAACTTTGCAAGTGAAGGAGATAGACTCTATTGGCACTTCGCTCCCTAACACCTGGTGAATTTGCGCTCTGGCGAATGGATGTAACTACGCAAATAAACTAAGATGCAGATTTTACTGAACATTATCTCTTGCGCCAGACTTGCCTTCACCACCTCAGACCAGGCGAAGTGCAATAGAGTAGATAGGACTTCCTCAAAAAAAAGTTGAAAAGGTGATAGGCTGCAAAAGATCGTAAAATTTTTTGGGGGTAATCAGCTTCCCCCCTACATTTCCTAACATATGGCACCTAAACTATACATTGGGCTCATGTGTAGGACAATATAACAACTTTATTTTATTAAGGTTTCCCGGGCTTGTGTAGTGTAATGTATTTGCTGCAACATATACGTCCATTCAACTTTAACTTCCCGCCGTATGCAAATTAGCCAATGCTAGCGCAACTTCACTTCACTTGGCACAGTAATGCTAGCACAACTTTGCCAGCGTTCTGCGCCCTGGACGCAATTTTGGATTTGAGTGAATTAGCGTTGTCCTGGCGAATCTACACTTGGTGAAGTGTTGCAATGTCAGTGAAGCCGTCGCTGGTGAATTTCCAGAGGTTAGTGAATTTGCCCCTATGCCTTTACCATACTCATCTGCTATCACCTTCCCAGTGAATGCACAGAGGTGCGAGATGCTCCTAACAGAGGCTTACTCTCTTACTGGCTAACCACCTTAATGAGTTTAGAGCCCATCTTAAAAAATGGCCTCTTCCCTCAAGTCCTTAGACTAATGTTGGGGTGCATCTGTGGTACCACTGGTTTCTTACGAGGTGGGTTAGTACAAGTCTTATAAGCCGCACAAGTATGGAAGAGTTGGAACTATTTCTCTTGGCAATTAGTTCCCAGTCACACCCACATTCATACAGGATACATGGTTAAGACAAACACAGATACCTCAAATGATCTCCTTGGGTCAGGCTGCTTGCACAGCAACACCCAGTCTGTGTGGAACCGACTCAGCAGTTGAAACTGTTCACTCCACTAAGGGGGGCCAAGCATGACCTGCAAAACTTTTCCTCCACACAGCTGAATGGATCCAAGAAAATAATGCGGCTGCAGAAGGGCCAGAGGAAGAGGCAGTAAAAACTCCAGCATCTCTGCCTCCTTCTCCAAAATAGGCTTCCCAGCTATCAGGAGAGGTCATCGGCTTGGTAGCAGCTGTAGCAGCTTATGGTACAATGCAAAAAGAGTGCCACCACCACACTGCCCTGCTATCTAGCCTGGTCCTATAGGTAACTGAAATGAGGAAAGAGTTGCAGGATATTAAAAGAGATTCTGCTTATATTGGGGCATAACCAATTTCCTCCTCCAGTCTTATAATATTATTATTAAGAACTGTTGTGCTTTTCGTTTTTTTTTAATTAAAAAAACTTCAAAACCTGTATATTTGGAGTTTCTTTTTAATTTAACTGCTTCTTAGATGGTACTTGAAGTTGTAAATTACATAGTATCATATCATTTCCCTTTAGACTACTCTATTTTCCTTATTCATCTATAGGGTTGCCACCTTTTAAAAAACAAAATTACCGGAAAGTAGTGATGGGCGAATTTGCGCCGTTTCGCCGAAAAATTCGCGAATTTTTGCCGCGAATTTTCGCGGGCGTTTCGCGAATTTATTCGCTGGCGGCAAAACGCGCAAATTCGCCGCGAATTCGCGCCTGGCGAATAAATTCGCCCATCACTACCGGAAAGTGGTGGGGGCGGGATTTAAGGGGCGGACCGTGATGCAAAAAGGGGTGGAGCCGGTGGGCCATGAAGCAAAAAGGGGAGGAGCCATGTGGTATTGCTGCAAAAGGGGTGGGGCTACATCACCCAAAGCCGAAGAAAATTTAATTTTCCAACAGCAGGAAAGGGCTTTTGTAAATGGTATTACAAATAACGGCAGCTACATTGCCGGTAAATTTGTAATATCGGCCCCGGCCCTGGCAGGTGTTTTACCGGCTAGTCCAGTAAAATACCAGCCGGGTGGCAACCCTCTTCATCTATCTGCCCCTATTTTTCTATTTTCCATGTCTTCTCTCTTACCTTCCTTTCAACTGTCTTCTATTTTCTTCATCATGTTGAAGTTTATAGAAATACAGTATATATGCAACACTATTATCCATTATACAGATTAATTTGACTAATCCAAAGGAAGTTCCATCTTTTAATTTACAGGTTTTATGCATTTGTAATTCTGTTGTAAAATGAATATGAATATATTTCCATTTTCCAAATATCACCCTTATAGAATAGATTTGTATCCAAAAGAGAGCACATGGTCAATTACTATATATGATGAGCAGCAGTATTATAAAGTTCTTTGATTTTTTTGTAGGAAAAATGTATTCTACAACTTCTGTCAATACACCACCTTCATCTAAAATACACAGAAAAAGGAAAAACATTCATGTGATTGGGAAATTGACCTAACTAAAGTGAAAGAAACAGTACAGAACGTGGACAACAAAGTGGACTTTCTGCTTCAAAAAATTGATCTCTTATTTAAGTTTCTTTTGTAGCCCAGCAAGATATGGAGCAACAGTCACAAGTTTAGAAAAAATCTATTATTGTAGTTATTACATTTTATTTTTTTTAAGATAAAGGGATAGTGGCACATTCCATGTTTTAACTAGTGATGGGCAAATAAATTTGCCTGGCACAAATTTGCAGCGAATCTCTGTGTTTCGGCGCCAGCGAATAAATTCACAAAACTCCCACAAAAATTCGCCAGTGTCAATTTCCGTTTTTTTCCGTGAAAACATACGAATTGCTCGATTTTTCAATAAAAACGTTTGAATTGCTCGATTTTTTTTGTGAAAACATTCGAATTGGTCGATTTTTTTGTGAAAATGTTAGGTTGGAGGACAATGTGGAATGCGTCACTATTCCCATAGTGATATATGTTATATAATTTACACATTTGTGACACATTGCTTAAAGAATCATAAGCAGCCATAACCCTAATTTGGTTACTGCCTCTTTAAATAGCAATTTACCCTTGGAAATCCAGGGGCCCCGAGTCCCTTTTGCATATGAAAAGTATTGGGATCTGGGAATTACAGTGCAGTGCCTCCACCTAGGGAACACTGAGGAACACACCTCAGGGGGATTCCACTACGAATAATAAAACACACAAAGTTTGCAAATGAAACAAATATAAACTTTATTTAAACTGCAGTAAACTTGGGCAAACTAATACACCATGCACTTCTACACTGGGGACATGTGGGACACTACCTAAATCACTATTAGGTGCTTAACTGTTGCTCCAACACAGTCCCAATCCTCCAGATGGGGTTAATAACCACACAGTTCAAATGAAATGTCCCTTCCCCAGAGCTCTTATTCCCCAGGTAGCGCTACCATTTCCCAAAAGTACCTTTCCCTTTGGAAGCTAGCAGCAGCTTCCAAGTAGCAGGTAAATGCACAAGACTTGTCTTCACTTTGGGGCTCCACACTCGTATCTGTGCAAGTATCCTCCCTTGGGTGGCTCACTCACCGGGGGGCTCTCAGAGGCAGTCACACTGGAGATTATAGGCAGCTCTGGAACAGAATCAATCTCATCAGTGGCACTTTCTCCTTCTGAGTCTCTAGCAGCTTGGCAGGAGATAGGCTGGGTTCAATCTGTACCTCCACGGATTCCACAGATTTAACAGCTTCTCTGTACTTGACAGTCTTACAGCTACATATAATGCAAAAATTGTAGCTAGTTAGATAGCGATCAAGCTATCTCTCTGACAAAACTGTTTTATCTAGCTCTATGTTTTATGGAGCTACATAAATTTTGCAGATTCACTAAAGGGCAAATTGTTATCAGTGACTGCTTTGCATATCTTGCACCACTTCGCCAACACCATTCACAGTGTGAGCACAGTAAAGCCCATCCAAATGGCATCCATCTCAAGAAATCTCTCTCTCATCCTGGGCAGCATCTCTCATGAATATCATGGTCCAGTTATCCCTGAGCCCACACAGGGCACCACCAAGCCTGTGGTGTCTCTCCATAGCCTGAGGTCTGCCCTGCAGCATGCCAGCCTACAGTCATACCATTGTGCATCAAAGTGAATCTAGAAAATATCAATGTGTGCACATGGCTCTGTATATATCAAATGGTTGTGCAGAAGTGACACCTTGTGACACCCTCTGGTATCTGCCAGACACACTGCATAGGGACAAGGCTCCAGTCCCTCCCAACACACTAAGTTCAACCTATAGCTGGAGAAACAGGGGATTTCTACCATGTGGTTTCAGACCATAGGGGTCCCTACAAATGCTTTACCATACCTGAGTAAACAGCTCTAGAAACTCCCTCTGTTTGTTTAGGATAGCACCAGCCATATTAGCTTGGTGTGACATCACTTCCTGCCTGAGTCTCTCCCTGCTTACTCATAGCTCTGGGCTCAGATTACAACAGGGAGGGGAGGAGGGAGGGGGGAAAAGAGAGGGAGAGAGGGAGAGAGGAGCAAACTGAGCATGCTCAAGCCCTAGCCCTGGAGTTTTAAGCTGAAACAAGGAAGTCTGATACAGAAGCCCATATGTAGACAATAGAAGGAAAGTAATTTGTTGTTTCTTTTGACAGAGGACTCAGAGCAGCATTACTTTAAGGGTATACTGGTGTATTTATATAGACCTTTCTGATAAAGCTTACTTAGTTTTAACCTTTCCTTCTCCTTTAAAGAAATTCACAAGTAAAATAAGGACATTGATCAAGGTGACTCAAGGCCACAAGTATAGAACAAGTAGCCACAATGATCCTGGTAGTGAACACCTAATAGGGGAACTATTGCCTTAGCACTAGAACCTGAGGTCCCTAGGACTTAGGTGGTGCAGGGACAGGAGTCTTACCACACACTTGTGAAACAGATGAAAGCTTGGTGTTAGTGCAATGGAGGCTAGAATCCTCTTTAAATTTCGCTACAGTCTTCAGGGTTAGCAAAACTATGTAGTCCTTCCCAATATAATGGGAAGGTCATAGCAATATGCCATGCGACAAGGACTCAATCATCTGTAGAATAGGCATGAGTTCTTGTGGCATCTGGTGAATCCAGAATGGAAAAGTAAACTCAATCCTTTTTGACACCCCTTTGGTCATGTTACAATCCGTACCTGGTACTTACTAGTGCAGTGCCTCCACCTACTGGGATCCGGGAATGCAATATACAAAAAGGGGGGTTGTGGGAGCACTCAAAGGCTAAGTTAAAACATATTTAAGTATAATGGAAGTGCTACTGATTTGGCCAATCAATCAATGCACATTCCTTGGTCCCATCTCACAAGTAATTCAGTATATATGCAAGTGCGTGTGTTTACAAAAATAGGGGTTTTTAGTTACAAAGTTATGATTATAAAGTTGATAAGCAACCATACCATGTCAAGGTAAACCCATACGTAAACCCCATAACTTGTTTACCTCCAGGAATGCACCTCTGGGTATCCCCACTAGGAACACAATAATAAAACACACACAGTATTTAGTGAACTCAATAACTTTATCTAAAATAAATGGTGAAATAATACAGGCAGCACTCCTAACCAGCGGAAATATGCCCTTACTGTCTGACTAAGTAGGAGCTAACTATCTGCCTAACCAAAGGAATTCAAAGTACTTTAATGCATTCCCAACAACACACTCTCTGAATCTTCAAGCACTCCTTTAAGGTACTTTCCCTTTAAACAGGATGCAACTCCAAAAGTCTCTTTGGATGATTCACACAGATCCTTCAGGTGAGTCTAGCACTTGCAGCTCTGAAGTGTGACTACAAGTCCCATTGGATATTGAGATGGAAATCCCCTGCTGATGCTGGTTGCTACTCCAGTCTATATTCCTTTCATACTTTCTGTCCCTCTAGGCACAGTATCTGGCTTCCCTGTGCCAGCCTGATCCAAATGCCGCTTTTGGTGGAGCCTCTCATCTCTATACCAGCAGTTCCTTTTTCTCTCTCTCTGTCCACCAAGTGGTTCTTTCTGCCAGGCTTTTCTCTTCTGCCAGGTTCTACTACTTCCTCTTCCTGCCAGCCACTCACTGTGTAATTTCCTGCTACACAGGAACATCACTGAACAGCTGGTTGCTAGGTAACAGCTTAACACAGGCTCTATGCCAGCTTCCTTACAGGGATAAGTGCAGGGATTTATCACTACTTCCCTACACAATAATGCAGTTTGCTCAGTTCCTTATGTAACCAAAATAATATTGAGAGAAAGTTATATAGAGTCCATAGTCTATAGTTCATGTGTAGTATATCAGCAGGTAACAATAAGTAGAGCAGTTATAGATTATGCAGAGCACATTATCTTACATTGTGACTGTTGGCAAATACACAGGCACATATCAATACAATGCATTCCTCAATGTAAGCAGAAAAGTCTGCTGTTTGTACCACTGGCAAAACAATGGGAACATTTGCCTTCAATAATATTTTAGCTTAGTGATCTATGTAAGAGAGAACTTATTAACAGGAAGGTATTGAAATAAACCTTGAGCTTAATGGAACAAGAATAAAATAGTTATACTAACACAAACGTTTTATCATCAGTAAGGGATCTGCAAATGGAGGAAGGTTATAAATTGTTAAACACCCATTGTGATCAGTATTTGGCTCTGCCATGGGAGGATTTCAGTGATTTAGCAGTAAATGGCAGTGGCAATAACAGGAAGGTATTGCAACAAACCATGAACTTAAGGGTAGGGACACACTTGGCGATTTGGGGAGATTTAGTCGCCTGGCGACTAATCGCAGCGACTTTTCTCCCCGAATGCTTCCCCTCGATCTGCGCCTGGCTAAAATGAAAAATCGCCTGCGCTAATCACACGCGGCGATTCGTTTTCCGAAGTCACCCTAAGTTGCCTCACGAGGAAACTTCGGGCGACTTCGGAAAACGAATCGCCGCGTGTGATTAGCGCAGGCGATTTTTCATTTTAGCCAGGCGCAGAGCGAGGGGAAGCATTTGGGGAAGATTGGTCGTGGAAAGTCGCGGCGATTAGTCGCCAGGCGACTAAATCTCCCCAAATCGCCCAGTGTGTCCCAGCCCTAATGGAACAAGGATAAAAGAGTTAAACTAACACAAACCCATTACCATCAGTATTGGATCTGACAAGGGATGATTTCAGTGATTTAGAAGTAAATGGCAGCGGCAATAAAACATTGGCAGTATATCTATCTAGGTACAGTAGTCTGAGTTAATTATAGATACAGAGACCAAACGTTATAACTCCTACTGCTACATGATCAACACTGAGTTGGTGGTACAGGAGCCATCTTGGTTATATTAACACAATAGCACCTTCAACATTTATCAAATACATTTCCTTCATGTTGCTTCTCTCTCATCCAAGTTGAATATGCTTAACCTTTATCACTTGCAACAACTTATAACCGATTTTTTGTCAAGTTTAATGATGCCCATGGGAATGCACCCATTTGACGCCCATAGACTTCAATGCATTTCAGTGAGTTTTCACCATTCTGTGAAATAACTTTCAGTACAGGCAATAAAACAGGCAGTTTTCCCTCCTCGAAAAACAGATGAGCAAAATAAAGGGGGAATGGTGGGATATTGTCCCCTGTGCAACTTATACCAACAATGTGGCACCAGTTTACAAAACTTTCCCTTGACTCTTAGGTCAGGTTATGGCAGAGTTTTGGCACTAACAGCTCTCAGTGGGGCAAATTCACTAAACGCTGAAGCGCCTAACGCTAACGTGAATACATTTTCATGAATTCACTGATTCACTAACAGACACTGGCGTAAATTTGTTAGTGTTACGTCGCACACTTACGCCTGGCGAATTTGCGCAACGGAATTCACTAACGCGCGCAGTCTACTGAACGCTACCTTTTACGCCAGACTTCCTTTGCCACCTCAGACCAGGCGAAGTGCAATAGAGTAGATAGGGATTGCTTCAAAAAAAGTTAAACATTTTTCTAAGTCCCAAAAAACGCTGGCGTTTTTTCATTTTTTATGGGTGAGAGGCTGAAAAAGATCAAAACATTTTTTGGGGCTCCCCTCCTTCCCCCCCTACATTTCCTAGCTCATTGCAACTTAACTATACAGTGGGCACATGTGTAGGGCAAAAAAAAATTTTATTTGATGTTTTGAAGGTTTCCCAGGTTTGTGTAGTGCTGCTACATATTCCTCCATTGTAACTTCAATTTGGCGCCATATGCAAATTAAGCATTACTAGCATAGCGCAACTTCGCAACCTTATGCTTTCCCTGAGCGCAACTTCAGATTTTAGTGAATTTGCATAGCGCTGGTGAAAATATGCCTGGCGAAGTGCGGTGAAGCGCGGCGAAGTGGACGCTGGCGCAATAACGATTCTTAGTGAATGTCCCACACGTGTCTCTCTATCTCTCTCTCCTGATTAATCAACTTAGGCTTCTTCCTCTCTTACACATACACTCACACACATACTCACCCACTCACACTCTCAGTAATAAATATGGGAACTGGGGGTGACAGAATATACAGGTACCTACTCCCAGCTCCCAGTCCCCAATTAATATGAATCACTTAGTCCCAACTGCAGAATAGAGAAAAGTGGCTTCAGTACAATTGTTATACTGTAAGAAGGAAGGACAAGTGATTCTCTCCCAGGAGCCAAACTCTATGTAGAAGGGGCAGAAGAGATGAGAAGTGGTGGATGGTGCAATGTTTGCAGTTCTAGTAGGTACCCCTAGTCCTGCTCATTGCCCCCCTCCCCTTCATTTTACCAACGATTTATCCAATCCAATTTATCCAGTATGTTGCCAATACTGGAGCAACTTTAACGTTCTAACCTTGAGTTAAACTATGTACTGATAAAATGAGATCCAGAGGCTGAAAAGCAATTTCAGCTTTATGTTAATTTCTGGCTGTAGCATTTGCCCCTGGGGCAGGATTAGGGGCTGAACTGTTAAAGGGGAGGAACAGCAAGTTGTGTTTTTAAAAGTAACATTTACGCTGTGGAAAAAAACGACAGCATTGTAGATAGGAAATGTCTGGCTATTAAGTTGATCTCTAAAATATTATCTTTTGGGTTCCCACTTTAGGGCAATGACTGATCCATCTCCAATTTTCTGGCTAAAGACAGATATAAGATTAACAAGCTATTTTTATTTTCAACTTTTTCTACTGAGCAAAGGGCAGGAAAGCTGGAAGACAATTCTGATAGTGTATCTAGTCCCCTGTCCTGAGGCAAATTCCCCAGCAATTCCACCATTACTTTCACTCAAGTGGTGAAAAGGAGAAACGCATAAAAGATCAGATTGTGCATTAATCCTTTCAGTGTTACATAAATAGTTAAAACAGATGTCTACTCACAAATAAAGAGACACTATAAGCGGTGAGAATATCAATCAAAAAGACACTGACTGCTCCTGACTTCTAACGCTTTTTGTCAACCTCCGCCCCCACTTCCCCAGAGAATAGGAGTGTCAGCTCATACAGCGTCTTTAATATGCAAGTACATACAATAAACCTACTGTGCTGGTTACCAGGATCTCTCAACAGCAACCACAATACATAAATAACATCTTATCAAGGGCAATTTTTTTTATAAGGAAATCTCCACAAGTCTATTGTGCGTATATGAAATTGCCTATGTACAAATAAGCCATAAAGGTATAGTAAAATTTAGACGTACCAATTAGTATTATTAATAACATGTATTTTTAGAGCACCAACATATTGCGCAGTGCTGTAAAATAAATGTGTTTATACAAGAGATATAAGCTTTACCCAATATTTGTGCTGGATCAGACTCAAGACACAGAATACACAGAGATTCTCCCAAGTTTCATTCTTTACTAGTGATGGGCGAATTTATTCGCCAGGCGCGAATTTGCGGCGAATTTGCGTGATTCGTGGCAGACGAAAAAATTCGCCGGCGGCAAAAAAATTTTTTCCGAAAAAAGGGACGCCGGCGTCAAAAACGGGTGCCGGCGTCGAAAAAAACGGGCGCCGGCGTCAAAAACGAGACGCTGGCGCCGTTTCGCTAATTTTTCGCCGTTTCACGAATTTTGCGCGAAATTCGCGAATTTTTCGTCGAAGCGAAATGGCGCAAATTCGCCCATCACTATTCTTTACCCTAAGTTCAGCTCCTGGGGGTCTCCCTAAGCATCACATAATCATATATCATGCAGTTACCTGTAGTGATGGGCAAATTTATTCGCCAGCCGCGAATTCGCTGCAAATTTGCGCGGTTCGCTGCCAGCAAATAAATTCACGAAAACGGGCGCCGGCATCAAAAATTTTTCGGCGAAGTGAAACGGCGCAAATTCGCCCATCACTAGTTGCCTGTTACCTACACCTAATCCTCCCAAGTGTGCATCTTTGTGTGTGTATATATATATTTATATGAGTGTGGATGTATGAATATGTGTGTATATATGCAGTAGCGTAACTACCCTTTGTCAGGCCCCACTGCAAAAGAAAAACTTCAGTAGGGGCTGTGGGTGAGCAAAAAATTCACCTTAACATGACAAAGATGTGAGTAGACACTATTTGGAAACATCCCATGAGTAATGTCATTTCATTTACTGAATAATATTTATAAAGGATAATTAAACGAACAGCAGGATATGAGAGAACTAGAAGCTGTGCATAATATCTCCTCCTTACAGAGATCTAATAAAGAGGTTGGTGATTGTGGAACCTAAAATGTTACTTTCTTTACACAAGGGTGACTGTGCTGGAGTTAAAGTTGTGGAAGTTAAAAAGCTGCAGCAATAAGCCACCCCAGGTCATTTACAAGAACTGATGATTTTTTTAAACTTGAAATTCAACTATTTTACTAGCTAAATGGTACGCTCCAAACTGGCAAATTTGTCTGGAGGTAAGCGTATCAGGCAGCAGTAGACCCAGGTGCTAATCTGTGGCAACGAGGTAACTGTTTATATGGGAGATATAGTGAAGGGCATCTATGGGTGAAACATTGTTTTCCCTCGGCAGCAGCAGTGCAGGCTAATAGAATACACACAAGAGCTGGGAAATGAAATACCCACCACCAGCACTGGACCAACTGTAATGGAGTGAGCTCTCTTTAAGGTCAGGGCTCCACAGACAATTCCGCCAAGAGCCAACGAGCTGCACAAAAATGTAGGCGTCACGTCGGATGCAACGGAAATAATTCTATTGTCGGATTGTGTTGAAGAGTTGATGCGACGCAACACTATTGTCGGATGCAGACGCTGCAACACATTCCAACAATAGAATTACTTACCTTATTTCATTCGCATCCGACACGACGTATGTGTTTTTGTGCAGCGCGGCGGAATCAACCGTGGAGCCCTGCCCTAAATAACAGTATTGTTTCCCTGCAGTATTGTTGCACCTCCAGTGAGGAATCAGTGTATTACTGATAAATATCCTTGAAGGAGATATTTGATAACTTTGTATAATTACTATTACTTCTTCGTCTACAAAAAAAACTGATAACTTATTCACAGTAAATCTCCTTGATGATGTTTTTGGCCAAAATATGTCCACATGCCATGTCAAGGCCCCCTATTGTACGTGAGTCCTTAACTATACTAACATTCTAAGTTTGTAGTATATTTAAAATCAAGCCCCCCAGAAAACAATGTGTTATTTGTAATAATTATTTTTTAAGGCAAATTAAAGGCAAACCATGCACTGGTACTCTTTCTTCTTCCTCTTGTGTACAAATATTGGCTTTTTATCAGTTATAGCTGCTGGTGAACTGCTGGTGGGTTAGACCGAGCGCTGGTGATATCTTCCTTTGTTTTGTGTACAGTTTGTTTATTGTATCTCTGCGTGTATATGGCAGTTGCTTGGGAGGTGTCCTAACAACTGCTTGAATTCAAAGGAACTCTATCTGCTGACACTCCTATGCCCTGGGGAAGTAGGGGCAGAGCCTCATGGAATACGTTGGAAGCCAGGAGCATTCAGCAACATTTTGATTGATATTCTCAGAACTCTCTATTATCTCTATATTTGTAGACATCTGTTTTTAACCATTTATGCAATATTAAAGGATTAATGCACAATTGGATCTTTTATGCTTTTCTCCTTTACATCACTTGAGTGAAAGTAATGGTGGAATTGCTGTGAAAACAAACTTTTATTATTGTGTCTGTGAGTTTATAGGTGAGAGGGAACACAGTGGTAGACCCTTACTAGCAAAATGTTAATTAATTAATTAATTAATAACAGCTAACTGGGAATACTTTATCTAAGAACTTATTGATACACTATGGGAATTTATTTGTGCTCTCTCTTTTTTCTTTTTAAGATGTCATTGTTTTGCTTACTGTCAATTGGAAAATACATCATGTAAAAACCCAAAACCACATACATGTTGTTATACATTACATGTAATTTCATGTTGTTTCATTGGAGGAAAAGCCCTTACTCAATCAGTTGATTGGAAGGAGCACACCTATGGCCAATGCCTTTTTAATCTATTTATTGCAGCAGAAAAAACAGCACAAGCTTTCGGGGGATACTCCCTTCCTTAGGTGCAATCCACACTCAATGGAACCATATATATACTTAAATGCATTCCTTAAAATGTAATACCATCATGTGATCCATTACCCCTTAGTGTTTTAAATTGCATAACACATTGATATTTAACACATAGTCCATAGTTCAGTCCAAAATCAATCATCATGGTACTGTATATCCAGTAGATTATTCATTTTAGTCCATTATCTAAAAAAATACCATAATAATAAGTTATCTAAAACACTGCTTAATTAATTTTGCATAACAAATCCACTCCCATTAGTGATGTGCAGGCTGGCCCAATACCCGAGGGTCTATCAGGTTTGGGCCAACCTCACACCCCCTCCTTGTGGGTGGTGGATGGGTCTGAGTCAAGCTATTCCTGTCAGATTTCAAAATTGAATATAAAAATAAATCAGTTTGCTCTTTTGAGAAATGGATTTCAGGGCAGAATTCTGCTGGAGTAGCACTATTAACTGATGGGTTTTGAAAAAAACATGTTTTCTGATGACAGGATCCCTTTAAGGGAATGACCACCAATTAGCTGTCTGGATTAATTAACTCCTACCAATAAGGTAGTTAGTAGGGAGTTAATACATTATGATGCAGATTACATCATAGACACCATCTTGGTGCTCTCAGTTAATGTTAATAAAAAGTTAACTTTAATATCAAAGGAATTTTTAGTGTCTTATCAGAATATGTGAAAAGCTACTTATAATCAAACTGGAGGGGATTCAAAAATAACAGATAACATCATATTAGTTATTCATCCCCAGGTATAGATCCATTTTGTTTCTAGATGGAGCCTTTTCTTAATTATATCACTCCCTCTCTGATTGACATACACATATCCACATGGGCATTTTATCAAGTAAATAACCGCTGAACTATTGCATGTAAAATGTCCATTGATTTCAATTGGAGTGCCCTTGGTTGGGTGTACTGTAATGTCCCCATGAATGATACCATTGCAGTGTGAGCAATCACCACAACTAAAAATACCCAATTCCAATGGTGCCATTAAACCCGTTTTCTTTTTCTTTTGCACCCAGGACATTAGGCAGACCTCCTAGGACATAAAATTCCCTTTTCACTTTCAGCCAATCCTGTCTGGTGTTGGGAAAATTGATAAATAGATGACATCTTGTAGTCGTAGAACTTGAGTCAGTGACTGAGAGAAAGTGGACAGGCTACTGAAAAAGCTCTTCTGATGACTGAAAACTGCCAGATGCCAGAAAATGACAGGTTGCTAATAACTTGGTGAAGCCGGGAACTGCCCTATTTGTATGTCTCAGAGGATCAATAACATTTTGGATAAGCTCATAGAGATTCACATGGTACTGGCTATTAAGTTGATATTTATCTATGACTTCAGTCTCCTCTAAACCAGCCAGGAAGACCCCGAATCTATATATCCTTGGAGACATTGAGGGACAACAAGCAGAGATGCAGCAGCAACTACCAGGGGATCATCTGCTGAGTGGTGAGATGCAGCAAGAAAAGCAACAGCCCTTCCAACCTGCAATCTTAAGTGAAGTTTCCTCACTCTTCTTAGTTGTTTCCTCTGCATCTGAGTGAGAAAGTAGTCCCTAAATTCTCCATTGTAGTGAAGGGTTTTTATAGTTTTATCTGGCCAAATTTAGCACTAACACTTTCAGATCTGGGTCTTAAATACAACATTGAAAATGAGCTGTAAAGGAAATACCTGGTGGTCTATGGGGCACCCACCACATCATCTTCCACACACTGAATCCTCAGCGGGTGCCGTGATTGCCACTTATGGGTTATGTTGTGGTGTGGTGCATGCTTCATCGTGCACTGGCATGAAATTCAAATATTTAAAGTGCCCTTGTCTTCTAACTCATTGCCCAATGTAAGTTCTATTTCTTAGTTCCTGGGTATGTTTATATAGTATTTCTGATCTCTTGTGACCCTACCTGTCCTTGACTTTGTCCTGATTGCTGCCTTTCCTGAATTCAGCCTTGTTTGACTATTCTATTGGAGCCTGTTCTGTACTGTGTTTTGGTGTGAGTGACCTGGCCTGTGACCCCGACTATTCCTGTTATTGAAATGTATTGTCTGACTTTTACCGACCCAGCCTGGCTTTTAACTATGCTTATTGTTCCTCGTTCTATTACTTCACACTTGGTTCCCTTGCTTGCTCAGACCACTATCCTTGGGCCTCTCACAGTAAGACCTGCTGGCATCCAAGTAGCAGAGGGCTAATCCCAAATCCAAAGGCAGCTGTTATAGGCGGGTCCGTGGGGTCTGTTCTGAGTTTGGGCTACCCTGTGTTACATGAGCTTAGCACATTAAACTTGCAATGATGAAGGGTTAAAAGTCATGTGCAAACAATTGTAGATGATTAAATGGTTTACATGGTGTATTAGTGAACAGGTAATGACATTGGTTGAAAGGCCTATTTAGGATCTGTGCGGAGATGTTTTGGTTAATATATAAGATATACATTTTTGAATCAAATCAATATCTTTTGTCTTGATACCTTTAGAATATGACCAATAACCCAGAAAATGAAATATATTGCGGTGTGAGGTAGAAGATTATAATATTATTGAAAGCTAAATAGAAATTATAGTTGATGTGAGGCTCTTTCCAAAAGGGCAAAAAGGCTTTAGTGATAGGAGGAAGAGCATTTCACCAGATCAAACTGGCGTAATAGTAATAGTAACTAGTTAGTAAGTGTTAAGCACAGGGAATTGAATTGCAAACCTACGAAAAGTAGCACTTATCATACAAAAATGACTATATTGTATTAAATCAAACCCAAAAAATGATGACTATGATAAACTGGATAATGTAAAAAAGGGAGCAAAATTTAACATTGAAACCATGTTGATACAGCTAACCATGAAAAAATTCAGTCCAGTGGGATTTGTAAGTAAACCCTTTATTTGCTTAACTATAACTAAGGGGCAGATTTATCAAGGGTTGAATTGAAAATTCAAATTTCAAATTTGAATTTTTCTAGTTTTTTTATGGTCAAAACTGTCAAATTTGACTAGGGAATTGTTAAAATTCGACCTGAGTATTTTTAAAAATTCTAATTTGATTTTTGAGATTTATCATACACTGGCCTTTAAGAACTCGAATTCAACGATCCATCACCTAAAACCTGCCGAATTGCTGTTTTAGTCAATGGAAGACGTCCTTTGATCAATTTGGTTATTTGCAGCCTTCCTGACATTCAAGTTTTTCTTGAAGAAAAGACTCTAATCGAGTTTTTAAAACTTGAATTGAATTTCTTTAAATTTTTTGGGTCGATCCTATTCACTAGAGTTTTGGAAATTAGATTTTTTAAATAAATTTTGATTGGTCAAATTTTGACTTCATGTGAGTTTTTAAAAACTCACATGAATTTGAAATTCGACCTTCAATAAATGTGCCTTTAAGTGTTATTCTACTGTTTCTTCTTCTTTATAAGTGGCATTCATGTACTTAAAATGCTATGTTGACTATATTATATAAACCTTACTGGCTGGCAGTGAGATAGTCTAACATGGGGAGAGTTATTTACTAATCCAAATTCATAACATTTTTTAAATTAAAAAACACAATCAAACTCCAAAACCCGATTTTACCTTATTTATTATAAAAAAAGCATTATTTAATTGATTCGTGTAGAAACTCAATAAAATTGAGCAAAAAACCAAATTGTACAATTTTTCAGGGTTTTTTTCCTGAATCGCTCAATTTTTTTGGGCTTTTGCTGAAAACCCCAAAATAGATGGATTTTCAGGCTAATTCCAATGCAGACCATAGAACACAGAACATATAGTCACTCAACTATATAACTAGCTATAACTTGATCGATGTCTTTTTTCACCCTTATCTACTGTTACTATAAAAACCATCAGCAGTGGGGACTTTTGTGCAATATAAGAAACTTTTCTGAGGCCATTGCATTCATTGATTGAGTATTATCTTCCAGCTGACAAAAGAAAAATGCTTAACGGGTTTGCATATCGCAGGCTTGCAAAAGAAAAAGCTAGAAGGCAATACACTTCAAGCTATTTGTGTTATTGATTTCTGTATTCCCCAGTATATACATTGGTTACATTTGATATAATTGTCTATGTTTTAATATACAATTATTTCCAGTTTATTGTCTGTTTTTATTTGGGTTATGATTTGCTTCTGGGGGGGAGAGGGTGACACAGCAGCTGGGCCTAGGGAAGCACAAAAGTTAAATCTGGCCCTGCTAATCTGATGGGTCCTGTAAATGGGCAGATCCACCCAGAGTTAATAGGAATTAAAAGGTTAACAGAAAGCTAAAGTACAAAATAATCTTACCCCACCCTTTTTGATAGATAAAACAAGTCCAACTGTTATAGAGAGAGAAAAAGAGAGAGAGAGAGGAAGGTTGTTTCATTTCTTGTTCCTGATTTCAGTGATGGCGGCTGCTGATCTGAGAGACGAGCTGAGCTGCTCCATCTGTACGAGCATTTATACTGATCCTGTATCCCTGCCGTGTGGCCATAACTTCTGCCGGGACTGTATTGAGAGAACATGGGACACCCAGGAGGGATCTGGGGCTTATTCCTGCCCTGAATGTAGAGCAGAGAATCAGGAACGCCCTGCCCTATACAGGAACAGAGCTCTGGGTAACATAGCAGAGAGATTCCGTCCAACTGAGACAGAGCCGGGGAGACTATGTTCTCTGCACAATGAGCTTCTAAATTATTACTGCTGTGCTGTCCCTATTTGTGGAGCATGTGGCCTGAGAGGAGAGCACAGGGGCCACAGGGTGGAGCTGCTGAGTGAGGCCTTTGAAAATGAGATAGACAGACTGAGGAACATTCTGGAGAACCTGAGGCCAGAGAGAGAGGAGACTGAGAGAGGAACCCAGAGGTTACTGGAGTCCAGGAGAGAAGTGGCTGATAAAGCAGCCAATGAAGCACGGAGAGTCACTGCCCTGTTTAGAAACATCAGGGAACAGCTGGAAGCCCTAGAGAGGCGACTCCTGAGTGACATCTCCAGGCAGAGAGATAATCTCTCACTCCCATTCACTAATTTAATCCAAGAACTGGAAATATATGAGGCCGAGCTGTCCAGGAACATCAGTCACTTTGAGGAGCTGAGCAACATGGCAGATCCACTCACTGTCCTACAGGAACGGGAATTACATGGAGCTGCAGATAATGAGGGGGGCAGAGAGAGACATGATATAAATGTTCCTGCTGTAGGGGATCTGGATGTGGATCTGATCTCAGAGACATTACTCACAGGCTTAGCTGCCATTGTGACTGGGGTAAAGGGAAGGGTGATCCCTGGACAGGAGGCTACAGACCTGTTACTGGATATAAACACGGCTGGGAATCATGTATTTGTATCAGGGGACAGGAAATGTGCTTCCTACTCACTCACAGACCAGCATCATCTACAAACCCCAGAGGGATTTCAGGAATATCCTCAGGTTTTAAGCAGCAGGAGTTTCCCCTCAGGGCGACATTACTGGGAAGTGGAGGCCAGTGAATTAGGAGGCTGGAGGGTAGGGGTGGCCTATCCCAGTATAGAGAGGGGAGGGTGTCAGTCCTGCATCGGGTATAATAACAAGTCCTGGTGTTTGTGCAGGTGGGATAATAATAAATATTCAGTGACACATGACAGTATAGACACACAGTTACCCCACGTCCCTTCCTGCAGGAGAATCAGGATCTCATTGGATTATGAGGCCGGACGTCTGTCCTTTTATGAGCTGAGTGAGCCAATCAGACACTTACACACCTTCACTGCCTCATTCACTGAGCCCCTTTATATAGGATTTGGGATAGGGATGGATAATACCTGGGTGAGAATCATTAGTTAGGGTATTGCCCAACAGGAAACCATTTCCATGTCTGCCTTTAGCCCTTTGATGTCAGGAAAGGAAGGAAGTGCAGGAGACATATTGATGTTGGGCAGTCTCGAGCACCATTTTAAATGTGTGACTGATTTACAAACATAGGTGCTAAATTGCATTAGTGCAGTTGCCAATAGCAACCAGTAATGTTTTTTTTTTCATTTTTCAACTTTTAGCAGAATGCTGAAATTTAATTGCTGATTGGTTTGCTCTGGCAACTGTAATTTAGCACCTTGGATTGACATTTTTTTTTTACTGTTAACACTATTTAGGATCTTGATTCTTGAACTATTTAATCTTTATTAAAACATTGCCTTTCCCCTTCTTATACAGAAGAAGGGGAAAGGCAATCTTCTAATAAAAGTGAAATAGTTGCCTTTCAAGTAACAATTCCTTGTAACTCCCAGCACAGCATACTGTTATGTTAGCTAATGATTGCATTTATTGTTTTGAGAAATGTCTGTTTAAGTTTATCCTACTTTATCATTGTAAATACAGAAAATGATCAGTATCAGCACCACCGGTATATAGTTCCCAGCTAGAGAAGCAAATCTGCAGTAACCCTTCCCCATCCAGACTTGTAGCAGCAGCATTGGTAGCTATTATTGATCCTCAGCACTGTTTTGTGATACAGCTGGTTATTTTCTGTATCTTAACTTTGTACTATTTTATAATCTGCTTATATACCACTGTTTCATGGTACCTCTATATCTTGTGGTTATAGTTTCACACAGATACCTTTTACCTTATGCACATTTATGTATAACTTTATGAGTGAACCCTCCATAGTGTATTAATGCAAATTGTAGTATATAATATGATGTACAGTTTTAGTAAGTACTTTTGTTTTCCTATATTCCTAGTTTAACCTTCTCCTTTGTTAATAAAGCTAAAGCTCTTTAATTTTATCTGAGCATAGTATATAGACATGCTTATCATAGAGGTTTATCACATGAGAGTTACAGTTGCTCCTGCACACATCCACGACAATGATTGATCATCTGTATTTTCCATCACATTTTTCACAACCTGTTTGTTTGTTCTCCTGTGCATTATCTATTACATTTTTGCAACTAACCTGATTAATAAAGAAAACTTTGTAAACCAAACATTAATCTGTGCATTTCTATCATTTTTTTTTTCTTTCCTTCCAGGGAATGGGGGTACCTTGTAGTCATTTATATTTACATACAGTAGTTACATAGTTAAGTCTATGAAGCTCAATCACTCCAAATGAAACCCAGAGCCCATCCATACACACACTCACAATGAATATGGGCATCCACAGCAAATTTTCCAGGGAGGCAAGGAAGAAAACATATTACACAAATTACTTGTACCCATATTTTGTTTTCCACAAACCTAACAACAGCTTTTCTATAAACATATAAAGTAGTAACTGTTAAACATTACCATTCTATTAGTGACACAAACTCATTGTTTACCAGGACAGCACTTGGTCTTTTCTACTTACTTTGCAGAATTACTAGCCAGTAGTTTATTGAATGTTATTCCCTAGTTGCAGCTGATACATACAGTGACACCTCCATTTTACTTACCCTAATTTTTTTTCTCTATGTGTTGTACAATTTGTTGTGGTCCCACCAATTTATAATGCATAATACATTTTCCTGACTTTACACCATTTTTTATGGTCCCATGAAAAATATAAAATGGGGGTTCTATTGTACATAAAGTAGAGTAACAACAGCAGTAAGAGATGAACATGCCACAACATGTTACTAGCATAGAATCTATGTTTATACATTATTTTTTAATCTAGGGGAAAGCTGCTTTGTTCCCAAAATGGCAGAAGAGTTAAAAGATAAGAGTCATCCAAAAAGAAACAATGAGGTGGGTACAGGACAGGAGCAGGAGAGGGGGTGAGGTGCAAAAAAAATATTATAATATTAAACATATTTCTATCTATACAGATATGTAGAAGGGAAAGGGTAAAAGAGTACAGTAAATAGAGTAAGGCCATGGATAGGTGGGAGACCCAATGAAGCAGCAGGGCAAGAAACTGTAGGGGTTAATGTGTTTTACGGCAAATGCACTTGGAGAATGGTGATAGACAAAACCAACTGCCAACCTTACCTATAAGATTGAATAAAAAATGTAGTTACACAGCTATGCACAGGTTCATTATAGTCTCTATAACTCACACAGGACCTTCTTAAAACACAGTCACCCTTACACACATTAATACTAAGGGTTAGTTTTACACAGAAATATACACACAAACACAAACATTGGCATTGACACACACACATTGACTGTCATTCACAATCTAAGCTTAAAACAACAGTTTCATACTCATCTGCCCTGGGAAAGAATCTACTTCACCAGGAGAAGATACTCTACTGTGATTCTCTCAATCCTCACACAGTTGAGGAGCAGGAAGTGTCTCACAGAGAGAAGAATAGTAGTAAAGAAAAAGCTGGCTCTCGCACACCCAGAGTAGAGATGCGAAGTCTGGTGCTCAGTGGTAGAGGTTCGGCCACCTCACAGTAGAATCCAATAGGAAAGAAATCCACGGCACACAGGCTACTGCAAGCAAGGAACCCCTTGCACGTTTAATGCGGAAGTGAGCAACGTTTCGGGGTCACGCCCCTTTGTCAAGCCTGTCAAGCCTGCCCCTTTGTCAGGCTTGACAAAGGGGCGTGACCCCGAAACGTTGCTCACTTCCGCATTAAACGTGCAAGGGGTTCCTTGGTCACAGAGAGAAGAGGCAGAGCTAAATTGGACTGCTATTCTGAGCAGTAGACTAGGCATTGGGACGGTCCATTTTTTGAAGAGGTGCTGACCATAAGATGGAAGCCTTTTATAAGCTTATTGCAGGTTTTTAATGGTAATTTTAAGAAATGTGTTCATATACAAAAATAACAAAATAATATATATTCATATGGCAAGGGAATAGCCTTTATTATGAAGTACAAGTCTAGAGAGGGGCAAGTACCCCCCTTGCCCCTATCTGTGGATGCCTATGACACTAGCCCCTCCATACCCTCACATCAACTATACATACCCATATCTATATTTATTTTAGATTTTAATACCACTGAAGTCTTGGATATTCTGCTTGTCCAAGAAATCATCCAAACCCTTCTCTAACTGAACCAGCCATCACACCGTTATCACCCAGCAGTGCATTCCCCAACCTCACTGTTCTCATTGTGAAGAACTCCCTACTCTGTTCCTATAAATTAAACTTCTGTTCCTCTAGTCTGAAGGGGGTGGGGCAATGATCCTCTTTATGGGAGAAAAAGGTCCCCTGCTATTTGTCTATAATGTCCTCTAATGTCTACCCTCATCAATTAATCATTAAACATCTCTGCACTCTCTTCAGCTCATTTATATCCCTCTTAAGGAGTGGAGCTCAAAACTACCCCTATACTCCAAGTGAGGCCTTCCCAGGAACATATAAAGAAGCAAAATGATGCTTTATCCCTTGAGTTAATGCCCTTTTTTATACATGGCAGAACTTTATTTTTTTAGTAGCCACAGAATGACACTGCCTGGAATTAGACAACTTGTTATCTACAAAGACCCCAAGATCCTTCTCATTTAAGGAAACTCCCAACACACTGCCATTTAGTGTATAACTTGCATTATTTCTGCCAAAGTGCATAACCTGCATTTATCAACATTGAAACTCATTTTCCAGTTTGCTGCCCAGTTTTCTAATTCTTGACTTGACCTTCCTTCTGTTTTCTGTCTGGATTGACCCTTGCCTGACCTGACTCTGCCTCTGTTTATGCTCGTTGATACCTCACTTGTTCCCAGAAGTGGTTGTGGTTTTTCTGGCTTTCTGATCAACTTTCTCTGAATCCTTACAAGCATGTTTGCCTCTCTGCCACTGTTACAGCCCTGTCCCCATCTCAGGACCCTCTTTTTCATGGGAAATGCAGGAGAGACTTAACCTTCAACCTACGGCTCTAAGAAAAAGGTACTTGTACCATAACAGTATCACTTTGCCACATGGAATCTGCTGTTGAAGTATCTGCTTTCAAACAGCTTACTCAGCAGTTAGCCTCTCTGACTCAGGTGGTACAAGACCTCCAGGGGGGACACCAGCAGATACAGACTCGTATTCTGAGTTTGTCCCCATCTAGAACTTTATCTGTATCCCCAAACTGAGGCAGACTCATCTGCCTCAGTCTCTTGCTTGTGGTTTGTCCCTGAACTGAAGTTTCTAATGCCTGAATGCTTCTCAGGAGACAGGAAGCTATTCTGAATTTTTGCTAATAGCTGTTATCCTCTCTTCTCCCTCAATCCATGTACTTATGCGTCTGAGCAAGTAAGAGTGGGACTTATGATTTCATTGTTGTTCAGTGAACCTCAAACCTAGGCACACCATCTCCTAGTACAACAAAGCCCTCTTCTTAACAACATGCAATGCTTTCATTGGGCCATGGCAGAGCAGTATGATGGCCCTCGAAGAACTACTACCACAGAGGCAGAACTTAGAGGGCTCCAACAGGGTCATAAATTCTATCAAGGATTACATCTTTGAATTTCATGGTTCTGACACTAAGGGGCAGATTTATTAAAGGTCGAGGTGAATTTTTGAATTAAAAAAATTCAAATTTTGAGCTATTTTCTCTGACTAGGGAATATTCCCAATTCGATTCAAATTAAAAAATTCAAATATGAAAATTTATCATGTACTGTCTCTTTAAAAATTTGACTTTGACCATTTGCCATCTAAAACCTGCCGAATTGCTGTTTTAGCCTATGGAGGACCTCCTAAAACCTATTTTGGAGTCAACTGGTTTTTGCAGTCACCTGTCCGGGCGGGGCAAGGGACAGACATCCTAAATAACTATAGTGATATCCAGGGTAGAAACTAGCAACCACCGGAAACTCATAGACTTTAAATAGTAGAACGTAAAAATACCTTATCTCCAGGATTGTAGAGTTGACTTTGCATTGAAAAATCAGCTGTATCTAATTAGTAATCCAGTAGAAGGCCTTCTCAACTTCTTTTTTCCAGCTTCCAGAGGTAATTCCCCACATAAACACTAATACATTTCTGACACAGGAGATAAGTCTCGATGCCTTTTTTTCGAAAACTGCCTCTCAACATCCAATTCCATGTCGTATATCTGATGGCCAGAACGCCCAAAACAGGAAGCACTTTCTGACCATCAAGAGAACACAAGAGAGAGCTTAGTTTTGGGTGATATCAAATTGGTCAGCTAACGGCTCTTCCACAGACAATTGTGCTTTTTCTTGGAAAGTGTGGATTTCTGAATGGAGTGCCCAAAACATAAAATGCCCAAAACAAAAAGCACTTTCTTAATAATTGAAACACAAGAGAGGGCCTAGTTTTGGGTAATGTAAAATTGGCTTTGCGTTGAAAAATTAGTTGTATCTGTCACATTATCAATCCATTGGAAGGCTTTCACAACCTTTTCATCTTCCAGGATTCATTTCCCGTATTAACCCAAATGATACATTTGTAATCTGAACCAATTCCCCTTATAAAAACCTTTGATGTATTTCTGATACATAGATCACCCAAAACAGAAAGCACTTTCTCACCATCCCTGAAGGTCAAAAGAAGAGAGCCTTGTTCTGGGTGATGCATAATCAGCAAGTAGAAATCTTCATTCCCTTTTCAATGTTGGTTCTTCTATTTTGCAGAGGATTTTTTTGCAAGGCCCTTGAAGATTTGACTCCAAACCCATTGGAGTAATATTGGAGTGTACAAGAAACATCTTGCAGAGGTCACTTGAGGAGCTTCAGTGCTTTCTGCTGGAGACTGTGGATTGCCTTCCCTAGATCTGGCACTTATATCTGTAGATCCTAGAAGACCATTAGCCAATCAATTGCCAAGCGGTATGCATATAATTAAGACACTATTGTTTTTTTTTTTCACAAATGTTTTTTTATTAGTTTTCAAAAAGCATGTAAAATAGTTTGTGATAGAATTGCAATAAACAGAAAAGAAAAATAATATAAACAGTCAGTGTCAAGTACAGATTCCTATAACAAAAAGCAGAGATAACAATAATGATCCAAGGTTATGCCAAGTGATTGTAAAAGAGAGAATTGGGTAAGCATTCCCCGAATTGCAGATATTGAAAGCTACTCACGGTTAGATAATCCGAAGACGGCAGGGTAGAGCAGTAGAGGCTTATAATTACGGCAGAGTAGTAGTAAATAATTGGTTAAGATGATGACTCCTGGGGGGTCCCCTTTTGGTCGAATGTTGTAAGTTTTCCGCAGATCTGAACAGGTGGTCCGCCTCACAGACAAGATCAGTCCCCAGCAACAGCTCCCTTTCATACCACGTGGTGTTTTGAAAGGTTTGGATAGTAAGTGATTTCGTGAGTGTCGGAAGGGTGTTTATGTAAGTCATCCAAGTGTCAAAAAACAGTTCTGTGTTTTTTTCTTTATGTGTTAGGGTTTCTATCCAATCTAGGTGGAAAATACATTGTAATTTTTGTCGTACCAGAGAGAAAGGCGGAGGGATTCGAGATAGCCAAGTGTGTAGGATGGATTTCCTGGCTGCCGCCGCCAGTCTTTCTGCCAGGGCCCGCTCCGACTTGGAGATGGGTAAGGTAGAGTGCAATTTGCTAAATATAGCCCATGAGGCAGTAACGGGTAGCGTTTTACCAGACAGGTTTTCCCAATAGCTGGCGACCTCCTTCCAGAACTGCTGTATAAGTGGGCATGACCATAAGCAATGTATTAGGTCAGCTGTGGGTGTTTCGCATTTTAGGCAGTGATCTGAGTGTGCCGTACCTATGTGAAATCTCTTTAAAGGCGTCAGGTAAGTATGGTGTAGCAGTTGTATGGACATTTCCTGGTATATGCTAGCAGGTAAAATTTTCATCATGCGAGTGTGATATCGAAGGATGTCCACATTTTCAGCTTGTGGAATAATTGATTTCCATTTCGTAAAAGCCGTAGTGGCATTATCTGTATCAAGAGTTGTCCTAATTTGTTTGTAAATGTGTGCAGTAGATTTGATAATATCACGTTTTGGCCATAGTGAATCAAGTAGGTTATTTTTGTCCCTATCCGTTAGTTTGGTCAGTCGTTGTGCAACAAAATGTAAGAGCTGAGTCAGTGAAAACTGATGGAGTTTGCAAAAAACGGGTAGTTTTGAAGCAAGTTGAGATGGGTTGCAACGTGAAAGGTAGGGGTGACGACGTCTTTAATATTTTGTAAGCCATTTGTCTGCCAAGCTTTAAAAATCAGACTGTTCAAGCCCGGGGGGAATCCCTTGTTACCAAGCCAGGTGAGGTTTATCGAATTGAAAGGGGATAGGTTTGCTTTCTTTCGAATAGAATGCCAGGTTTTATATGTGTGGATAAATAGGGGATGTTCCTGCATTTGCTTAGGGATTTCCTGCAGTGGCGTGTGTAGTAATCAGGGATGGGCGAATTTGACCCGTTTCGCTTCGACAAAAATTCGTCGCCGGCGAAATGTCGCAGACGCCCATTTAAGTCTATGGGCGTCAAAAATATTTTGTCGCGCGGCGAAACTGTTTTGACGCGCGCCTTTTTCTTTTGACGCACGCTGCCATACGAGTCTATGGGCGTCATTTTTTCGGCGAAACGAGGCAAAAAAATTCGCCCATCCCTAGTAGTAATGAATTAAGTGATATCCCTTCTGATAGGGCAGCGTCTAGAGATAGTGTGGTGTATATGTTCCTGTGGTGGAGCCAGTCACCCGCATATCTAAGGAGAGCCGCATCGTTATATTCTAATATATTTGGGAGATTGAGTCCACCTTCATGTTTCTGGTGATGGAGTGTGGTAAATTTTATTCGTGGCTGTTTCCTATTCCATATAAAAGTCCATAAAATGTGTTGGAGTCTCTTGTTATCTGTCACGGAGATGCGGTAAGGCAGCATCTGCAGTTTATAAAGTAATTTAGGGAATATAGTCATTTTTATTAGATGGATCCTTCCTGAAAACGTTAAATTCGTGTTCATCCATTTTTGAGTGTCTCGTTCAATCTGGTCTATGGTACATCTAATATTAGATTTGTACATGTCCTTGTGGTGTTGTGTCAGGTGGATTCCCAGGAATTTGATGTGGTGTTTGGCAGACACTATTGTTTTGCAGTCACCTGTCTGGGCGGGGCAAGGGACAGACTTCCTAATTAACATTAGTGATATCCAGGGTAGAAACTAGCAACCAGAGGAAACTCTTAGATGTTAAATAGTAGAAAGTAATAATACCTTAAATAAAATTATCTGCAGCTTTGTAGAGTTGGCTTTTCATTGAAAAATCAGCTGTATCTGTCACATTATCAATCCAGTGGAAGGCCTTCTCAACTTTCTTTTTTTCCAGCTCCAGAGGTAATTCCCCACATAAACACCACTAATAAATTTCTGGACACGGATGGATAAGCCTCCATGCCTTTTTTTTTCACAAGCTGCCTCTCAACATCCAATTCCATGTCGTATATCTGATGGCCCAGAACGCGCCAAAACATAAAGCACTTTCTCATCGATAATTTAGTCACAAAGAGAGCCCTGTTTTGGGTGCTACATAATCAGTCTGAAACAAATATAAATCATCCCATTGCCCTCAGAAAGTTGAATTCTCCAATCGATAACGCCCAAACAGGCAGCACTTTCTGACCATCAAGAGAACACAAGAGAGAGCTTAGTTTTGGGTGATATCAAATTGGTCAGCTAACGGCTCTACCACAGACAATTGTGCTTTTTTCTTGGAGAAGGTGGATTTCTAAATGGAGTGCCCAAAACATACAATGCCCAAAACAAAAAGCATCTTCTTAATAATTGAAACACAAGAGAGGGCCTAGTTTTGGGTAATGTAAAATTGGCTTTGCATTGAAAATTAGTTGTATCTGTCACATTATCAATCCAGTGGAAGGCTTTCAGAACTTTCTTGGATTGATTTCCCGTATAAACCCAAATGATACATTTCTAATCTGAACCAATTCCCCTTATAAAAACCTTTGATGTATTTCTGATACATAGATCACCCAAAACAGAAAGCACTTTCTCACCATTCTCTGAAGGTCAAAAGAGAGAGCTTGCTGGGTGATGCATAATCAGCACTGTAGGAATCTTCAGTCCCTTTCCACTGTTGGTCTTTTACTCTGCAGAGGATTTTTTTTTGCAAGGCCCTTGAAGATTTGACTCCAAACCCATTGGAGTAATGTTGGAGTGTACAAGAAACATCTTGCAGAGGTCACTTGAGGAGCTTCAGTGCTTTCTGCTGGAGACTGTTGATTGCCTGCCCTAGATCTGGCACTTATATCTGTAGATCCTAGAAGACCATTAGCCAATCAATTGCCAAGCGGTATGCATATAATTAAGACACTATTGTTTTGCAGTCACCTATCTGGGCGGGGCAAGTTACAGACTTCCTAATTAACATTAGTGATATCCAGGGTAGAAACTAGCAACCAGAGGAAACTCTTAACGTTAAATAGTAGAAAGTAATAATAGCTTAAATAAAATTTACTGCAGGATTGTAGAGTTGGCTTTGCATTGAAAAATCAGCTGTATCTGTCACATTATCAATCCAGTAGAAGGCCTTCTCAACTTCTTTTTTTTTCCAGCTCCCCAAGGTTATTCCCCAAATAAACACCACTAATAAATTTCTGACACGGATGAAAAGCCTCCATGCCTTTTTTTCACAAGCTGCCTCTCAACATCCAATTCCATGTCGTATATCTGATGGCCAGAACGCCAAAAACAGAAAGCACTTTCTCATCATAATTCAGTCACAAGAGAGAGCCCCGTTTTGGGTGCTACATAATCAGTCTGAAACAAATATAAATCATCCCATTGCTGCAAAGTTGAATTCTCCAATTGATAATGCCCAAAACAAGAAGCACTTTCTGACCATCAAAAGAACATAAGAGAGAGCTTAGTTTTGGGTGATATCAAATTGGTCAGCTAATGGCTCTTCCACAGACAATTGTGCTTTTTCTTGGAGAAGGTGGATTTCTAAATGGAGTGCCCAAAACATACAATGCCCAAAACAAAAAGCACTTTCTTAATAATTGAAACACAAGAGAGGGCCTAGTTTTGGGTAATGTAAAATTGGCTTTGCATTGAAAATCAGTTGTATCTGACACATTATCAATCCATTGGAAGGCTTTCACAACTTTCTAGGATTGATTTCCCGTATAAACCCAAATGATACATTTCTAATCTGAACCAATTCCCCTTATGAAAACCTTTGATGTATTTCTGATACATAGATCACCCAAAACAGAAAGCACTTTCTCACCATCCATGAAGGTCAAAAGAAGAGAGCCTTGTTCTGGGTGATGCATAATCAGCCTGTAGGAATCTTCAGTCCCTTTCCACTGTTGGTTCTTTTACTCTGCAGAGGATTTTTTTTGCAAGGCCCTTGAAGATTTGACTCCAAACCCATTGGAGTAATATTGGAGTGTACAAGAAACATCTTGCAGAGGTCACTTGAGGAGCTTCAGTGCTTTCTGCTGGAGACTGTGGATTGCCTACCCTAGATCTGGCACTTATATCTGTAGATCCTAGAAGACCATTAGCCAATCAATTGCCAAGCGGTATGCATATAATTAAGACACTATTGTTTTGCAGTCACCTGTCTGGGTGGGGCAAGGGACAGACTTCCTAATTAACATTAGTGATATCCAGGGTAGAAACTAGCAACCAGAGGAAACTCTTAGATGTTAAATAGTAGAAAGTAATAATACCTTAAATAAAATTATCTGCATCTTTGTAGAGTTGGCTTTTCATTGAAAAATCAGATGTATCTGTCACATTATCAATCCAGTAGAAGGCCTTCTCAACTTCTATTTTTTCCAGCTCCCAGAGGTACTTCCCACATAAACACCACTAATAAATTTCTGACATGGATGATAAGCCTCCATGCCTTTTTTTCACAAGCTGCCTCTCAACATCCAATTCCATGTCGTATATCTGATGGCCAGAACGCCCAAAACAGAAAGCACAAAGTAGTGCTTTTCTTGTTTTGCGGCGTTCTGGGCATCAGATATACGACGATGGACAACTTCCGGATGTTGAGAGCAGCTTATGAAAAACAAGCGACATGGAGGCTTATCATCGGCGTGGTCCAGAATTTATTAGTTGGCTCGTTATATGTATAGCGCCGAACTCTGACCTTCTGGGCACGGCTTGGAAATTTATAAGAAGAAGTGGAGGGAATAGTTAGGGCCTTTCTAGCTGGATTGATATATGGTGATACAGATACAGCTGATTTTTCACCCCCCCACCATGCAAAGCGCAACGTGCACAATCCTGTCACGATAATCTTATTTAAGGGTAATTATTATTTCTACTATTTAACATCTAGAGGAGTTTCCTCTGGTTACTCAGTTCTACCCTGGATATCACATAATGTTGAATTAGGAGTCTGTCCCTTGCCCCACCAGACAGGTGACTGCAAAACCAATAGTGTCTTTTAATTATAATGCAAACTACCGTTGGCAAATTGATTGGCTAATGGTCTCTCTACGGATCACTACACCCGATTACTAAGTGGCACAGAATCTAGGGAACGGCAATCCACAATCTCCAGCAGAAATGCACTGCAGAGGCCTCCCTCAGTGGACCTCTGCACGATGCTCTTCTTGTTAAACTCCAATAATTACTGCAATGGCGGTTCTCTGAGTCAAATCTTCAGCGCCATTGCAAAAAAAATCCTCTGTGCAGATAGCGTAGAAGAACCAAACAGTGGAAAGGGAGCTGAAATTCCTACAGGCCCTAGATCTATGGCATCACCAGAACAAGGCTCTCTTTCGCTTTTGGCACTTATCATGGATGGTGAGAAACGTGCGACTGTGTCTGTTTGGGTGATCCTCAATGTATCAGAAATACATCAAAAGGTTTTTTATACAGGGAATTAGTTCAAGATTCAGAAATGTAATCATTTCGAGGTTTTATATCAGGAATCAATCCTCAGAAAGTTGTGAAAATCTTCCAATGGATTGATAATGTGAACAGATACCAATATTTTCATGCAATGCCAATTTTACATTCCCGCAAACCTAGGCCTCTCTTGCTGTTTCAGCATTATTAAGCAAACGTGCTTTTTTGTTTTGGGCATTAGTTATGTTTTCGGGCACTCCATTTAGAAATCCACCTTCCTCCAGAAAAAGCGACAATTGTCTGTGGAACGAGCCCGTCTAGCTGACCACATTGGGATCATCACACCTCAAAACTAACGCTCGTCCTCTTGTGTTTGCTCTTTTGAGGTCAGAAAGGTGTTCCTAGTTTTGGGCTATTCGATTGGGCAATTCAACTTTGCAGCAATGGGCATGATTTTATATTTGTTTCAGACTGATGGTAGGCATCACAAAACGGGGCTCGCTCGTCCTTCGTGACTGAATTGTCGATGAAGAAAGTGCTTTTGTTTTGGGCGTTCTGGCCATCAGAATACGAACATGGAATTGGATGTTGAAGGAGGAGGGCTTGTAAAAACAGGCATGGAGGCTTATCATCACGTGTCAGAAATTTATTAGTGGTGTTTATGTAAGGGGAATTACCTCTTGGAGCTGGAAAAAAAGAAGTTTGAGAAGGCTTCTACTGGATTTTGATAAATGTGAACATGATACAGCCTGAGTTTTCAATGCAAAAGCCAACTCTACAATCCTGCAGATTAAATTTTATTTACAGTGTATTGTATTGACTTTCTACTAATTTAACATCTAAGAGTTTCCTCTGGTTGCTAGTTTCTAGCCATCTGGGATATCAACTAATGTTAGATTAGGAAGTCTGTCCAGCTTGCCCAGCCCAGACAGGGTGACATGCAAACAATAGTGTCTTAATTATACTCGCCATACACGCTTGGCAATTGGATAGTTGGCGTAATGGATCGTTCTAGGATCTACAGAATACAGTGCCGCAGTCTAGTGGAAGGCAATCGCCAACCAGTTTCCAGCAGAAAGCACTGAAAGCTCCTCAAGTGACCCTCTGCCAAAGATGTTTCTTGTAAGCACCTCCAAATATTACTCCAATGGTTTAGTAAAATCTTTCAAGGGCTTGCAAGAAAATATATCTGTACTGCAGGAGTAAAGAGAACCAACAGGTGGAAAGGGACTAGAAGATTCCTACAGGCTAATTATTGCATCACCCAGAACAAGGCTCTCTCTTTTTGACTCTTCAGGGCATGGTTGAGAAAGTCGCTTTTACTTTTGGGTGATCTATGTAATCAGAAATCATACATCAAAAGTTTTTATAGAGGGGAAATTGGTTCAGATTAGAAATGTATCATTTGGGTTTATTACAGGACCTCAATCTAGAAAGTTGTAAAGTCGTTCCAATGGATGATATGGTGAACAGATACGAACTCACTCTCTTCAATGCAAGTGCCAATTTTAACATTCTACCCAAAACTAGGTGCCCTGCTCTGTGTTCTCTCAATTATTAAGAAAGTGCTTTTTGTTTTGCGCATTGGTACTGTTTTTGGGCACTCCAATTTGAAATCCACTTCTCCAAGAAAAAGCACAAGTTGTCTGAGAAGAGCCCGCGTTAGCTGACCAATTGTTGTGATATCACCCGACAAACACCTAAGCTCTCTCTTGTGTTCTTCTTGATGGTCTGAAGTGTTCCTTGTTTTGGCGTTATTCGATTGGAAAGAATTCACTTTGCAGCATGAGGAAATGATTTATATTGCTTTCAGACTGATTATGTAGCACCGCAATACGGGGCTCTCTCTTGTGATGAATTGATGATGAGGAAAGTGCTTTCTGTTTGTGGGCGTTCTGGCCATCAATGACGTAAAGACATGGAGATGGATGTGTGAGCAGGGGATGGCCAGCTTGGTGCAGAAAGGCATGGAGGCTTATCATTCCCGTGTCAGAAATTTATTAGTGGTCGTTATGTGGGGAATTACCTCTGGAGCTGAAAAAAAAGAAGTATGACAGAAAGGCCTTCTAACTGGATTGGGATAATGGGACCAGATAATCTGATTTTCAAATGAGAGAAGGCCAACTCTACAAAGCTGCAGATTAATTTTTATTTAAGTGTATTAATTTAATTTCTACTAATTTACAATCTAAACGAGTTCCTCCTGGTTGCTATAAGCGCTCTCTTAGCCGCTGGATACAATGTTATAGGAAGTCTGTCCCTTTGCCACACCACCGGCACACGAGGGTGACTGCAAACATAGTGTCTTAAGAGTTGACATAGCGCCGCTTTGGCAATTGGATCTTGGTGCTAAATGTTCTTACCGGCTAGGATACTACAGGATATATCCAGTCTGCCAGATTAGGGAAGCGCAATCCAACAGTTCTCCAGCAGAAAGCAACTGAAGCTCCTAAGTGAATCATGCAAGATGTTTTCTTGTAGAACTACCAATATTGACTGATGTATCCAATGGGTCTTGCGACGTTCAAATCTTCAAGCGGCTTGCAAAAAAAATCCTCTGCAGAGTAAAAGAACCAAAAGTGGAAAGGGGACTCGCAAGATGTCCTACAGGCTGACTATATGCATCAGCTCCGAAAACCAAGGCCTCCTCTTCTTTTGAAACCTTCATGGATGGTGAGAAGAGTGCTTTCTGTTTTGGGTAGGATCTATGTATCAGAAATACATACATAAGGTTTATTAATAAGGGGATTAGTTCAGATTAGAAATGTATTGGGGTTTATACGGGAAATAAATCCTAGGAAAGTGCGCGAAAGCCTTCCCAATGGATTTGATAATGTGTCCAGATACAACTGATTTGTGCCAAAGTGCCAAAGCCCAATTTTACATTACCCTGTGCCAATATAATCTGGCTCCCTCTCTGTGTGTCTTCGAATTATAAGAAAGTTGCTTTTTGTTTTGGGCATTGTGTAATTGTTTTGGGCACATTCCATTTACGAATCCGACCTTTCTCACAAGGAAAAAGAGCACAATTGTCTGTGAAGAGACCGTTAGCTGACCATGTTGATGATCGCACCCAAAATAACTAAGCTCTCTCTGTTGTGTTGCTGCTTGATGGTCAGAAAGTGATTCCGTGTTTTGGGGCGTTATCGAGGTTGGAGAGATTCAACTTTGGCAGCAATGGGATGATGTTAGTATTGTTTCAGACTGATTATGTAGCACCCAAAACGGGGCTCGTCGTCTTTGTGACTTGAATAATCATGGAAGAAAGTGCTTTTGTTTTGGGCGTTCTGGCATACAAGTATTTATAGCTGAAATTGGAATGTCTGAGGAGAAGAGCATGGCTTGTGAAAAAAAAGCAACTCGCGCACGGCGTTATGCATCCGTTCAAGATAAGTTTATTAGTGTGTTTATGTAAAGGAGGTGACATTAACACTCTGGAGCTGGAAAAAGAAGAAGGTTGAGAAGGCCTTCTACTGGATGATAAATGTGACAGATGCCAGCTGCTTTTTCAATGCAAAGCCAACTCTGACAAGATGCCTTGCGAGATAATTTTATTTGGTATGTGATTCACTCTTCTAGCTATTGTGTACTATCTAAGAGTTTTCCATCTGGTTTTGCTAGTTTCTACCCTGTCGATTGCTCCCTGGATATCATTAAATCGTTAATTAGGAAGGTGGTCTGTCCCTTGCCCGTCACCCAGGAGAAGTGATGCAAAACAATAGATTGTCTTGAATTAATATGCCTGAGCCGTCTTGGCAATATGTATTGGCTAAAGGTCTTCTAGGATCTACAGATCATAAGTGCCAGATCGTAGGAAGGAATCGCACAATCGTCATTCCAGCAAGTAGAAGGCGAGCAGGAAGGCTTCCGTCAAGTGACCTCTGCAAG
The DNA here is from genome assembly GCF_017654675.1 of Xenopus laevis. Classification (NCBI taxonomy): domain Eukaryota; kingdom Metazoa; phylum Chordata; class Amphibia; order Anura; family Pipidae; genus Xenopus; species Xenopus laevis. The sequence goes on from NC_054371.1 coordinate 231,586,386, forward strand.
ATGTATTTCTTGTACACATACCATATTACTCCAATGGGTTTGGAGTCAAATACTTCAATGGGCCTTGCATAAGAAAACTCTCTGCAGAGTAAAAGAACCAACAGTGGAAAGGGACTGAAGATGGCTTTCAGATTAGAATTATCATTCTGGGTTTCATCCGGGCAAATCAAGTTCCTGAGAAGTTGTGAGAAGCCTTCCACTGGATTGATAATGTGACAGATACAACTAATTTTCAATGCAAAGCCAATTTTTACATTACCCAAAACTAGGCCCTCTCTTGTGTTTCAATTATTAAGAAAGTGCTTTTTGTTTTGGGCATTGTATGTTTTGGGCACTCCATTTAGAAATCCACCTTCTCCAAGAAAAAGCACAATTGTCTGTGGAAGAGCCGTTAGCTGACCAATTTGATATCACCCAAAACTAAGCTCTCTCTTGTGTTCTCTTGATGGTCAGAAAGTGCTTCCTGTTTTGGGCGTTATCGATTGGAGAATTCAACTTTGCAGCAATGGGATGATTTATATTTGTTTCAGACTGATTATGTAGCACCCAAAACGGGGCTCTCTCTTGTGACTGAATTATGATGAGAAAGTGCTTTCTGTTTTGGGCGTTCTGGCCATCAGATATACGACATGGAATTGGATGTTGAGAGGCAGCTTGTGAAAAAAAGGCATGGAGGCTTATCATCCGTGTCAGAAATTTATTAGTGGTGTTTATGTGGGGAATTACCTCTGGGAGCTGGAAAAAAGAAGTTGAGAAGGCCTTCTACTGGATTGATAATGTGACAGATACATCTGATTTTTCAATGCAAAGCCAACTCTACAAAGCTGCAGATAATTTTATTTAATGTATTATTACTTTCTACTATTTAACATCTAAGAGTTTCCTCTGGTTGCTAGTTTCTACCCTGGATATCACTAATGTTAATTAGGAAGTCTGTCCCTTGCCCCACCCAGACAGGTGACTGCAAAACAATAGTGTCCTAATTATATGCATACCGCTTGGCAATTGATTGGCTAATGGTCTTCTAGGATCTACAGATATAAGTGCCAGATCTAGGGAAGGCAATCCACAGTCTCCAGCAGAAAGCACTGAAGCTCCTCAAGTGACCTCTGCAAGATGTTTCTTGTACACTCCAATATTACTCCAATGGGTTTGGAGTCAAATCTTCAAGGGCCTTGCAAAAAAAATCCTCTGCAGAGTAAAAGAACCAACAGTGGAAAGGGACTGAAGATTCCTACAGGCTGATTATGCATCACCCAGAACAAGGCTCTCTTCTTTTGACCTTCATGGATGGTGAGAAAGTGCTTTCTGTTTTGGGTGATCTATGTATCAGAAATACATCAAAGGTTTTTATAAGGGGAATTGGTTCAGATTAGAAATGTATCATTTGGGTTTATACGGGAAATCAATCCTAGAAAGTTGTGAAAGCCTTCCAATGGATTGATAATGTGTCGGATACAACTGATTTTCAATGCAAAGCCAATTTTACATTACCCAAAACTAGGCCCTCTCTTGTGTTTCAATTATTAAGAAAGTGCTTTTTGTTTTGGGCATTGTATGTTTTGGGCACTCCATTTAGAAATCCACCTTCTCCAAGAAAAAGCACAATTGTCTGTGGAAGAGCCGTTAGCTGACCAATTTGATATCACCCAAAACTAAGCTCTCTCTTGTGTTCTCTTGATGGTCAGAAAGTGCTTCCTGTTTTGGGCGTTATCGATTGGAGAATTCAACTTTGCAGCAATGGGATGATTTATATTTGTTTCAGACTGATTATGTAGCACCCAAAACGGGGCTCTCTCTTGTGACTGAATTATGATGAGAAAGTGCTTTCTGTTTTGGGCGTTCTGGCCATCAGATATACGACATGGAATTGGATGTTGAGAGGCAGCTTGTGAAAAAAAGGCATGGAGGCTTATCATCCGTGTCAGAAATTTATTAGTGGTGTTTATGTAAGGGGAATTACCTCTGGGAGCTGGAAAAAAAGAAGTTGAGAAGGCCTTCTACTGGATTGATAATGTGACAGATACAGCTGATTTTTCAATGCAAAGCCAACTCTACAAAGCCTGCAGATAATTTTATTTAAGGTATTATTACTTTCTACTATTTAACATCTAAGAGTTTCCTCTGGTTGCTAGTTTCTACCCTGGATATCACTAATGTTAATTAGGAAGTCTGTCCCTTGCCCCGCCCAGACAGGTGACTGCAAAACAATAGTGTCTTAATTATATGCATACCGCTTGGCAATTGATTGGCTAATGGTCTTCTAGGATCTACAGATATAAGTGCCAGATCTAGGGAAGGCAATCCACAGTCTCCAGCAGAAAGCACTGAAGCTCCTCAAGTGACCTCTGCAAGATGTTTCTTGTACACTCCAATATTACTCCAATGGGTTTGGAGTCAAATCTTCAAGGGCCTTGCAAAAAAAATCCTCTGCAGAGTAAAAGAACCAACAGTGGAAAGGGACTGAAGATTCCTACAGGCTGATTATGCATCACCCAGAACAAGGCTCTCTTCTTTTGACCTTCATGGATGGTGAGAAAGTGCTTTCTGTTTTGGGTGATCTATGTATCAGAAATACATCAAAGGTTTTTATAAGGGGAATTGGTTCAGATTAGAAATGTATCATTTGGGTTTATACGGGAAATCAATCCTAGAAAGTTGTGAAAGCCTTCCAATGGATTGATAATGTGTCAGATACAACTGATTTTCAATGCAAAGCCAATTTTACATTACCCAAAACTAGGCCCTCTCTTGTGTTTCAATTATTAAGAAAGTGCTTTTTGTTTTGGGCATTGTATGTTTTGGGCACTCCATTTAGAAATCCACCTTCTCCAAGAAAAAGCACAATTGTCTGTGGAAGAGCCGTTAGCTGACCAATTTGATATCACCCAAAACTAAGCTCTCTCTTGTGTTCTCTTGATGGTCAGAAAGTGCTTCCTGTTTTGGGCGTTATCGATTGGAGAATTCAACTTTGCAGCAATGGGATGATTTATATTTGTTTCAGACTGATTATGTAGCACCCAAAACGGGGCTCTCTCTTGTGACTGAATTATGATGAGAAAGTGCTTTCTGTTTTGGGCGTTCTGGCCATCAGATATACGACATGGAATTGGATGTTGAGAGGCAGCTTGTGAAAAAAAGGCATGGAGGCTTATCATCCGTGTCAGAAATTTATTAGTGGTGTTTATGTAGGGGAATTACCTCTGGGAGCTGGAAAAAAAGAAGTTGAGAAGGCCTTCTACTGGATTGATAATGTGACAGATACATCTGATTTTTCAATGCAAAGCCAACTCTACAAAGCTGCAGATAATTTTATTTAAGGTATTATTACTTTCTACTATTTAACATCTAAGAGTTTCCTCTGGTTGCTAGTTTCTACCCTGGATATCACTAATGTTAATTAGGAAGTCTGTCCCTTGCCCCACCCAGACAGGTGACTGCAAAACAATAGTGTCTTAATTATATGCATACCGCTTGGCAATTGATTGGCTAATGGTCTTCTAGGATCTACAGATATAAGTGCCAGATCTAGGGAAGGCAATCCACAGTCTCCAGCAGAAAGCACTGAAGCTCCTCAAGTGACCTCTGCAAGATGTTTCTTGTACACTCCAATATTACTCCAATGGGTTTGGAGTCAAATCTTCAAGGGCCTTGCAAAAAAAATCCTCTGCAGAGTAAAAGAACCAACAGTGGAAAGGGACTGAAGATTCCTACAGGCTGATTATGCATCACCCAGAACAAGGCTCTCTTCTTTTGACCTTCATGGATGGTGAGAAAGTGCTTTCTGTTTTGGGTGATCTATGTATCAGAAATACATCAAAGGTTTTTATAAGGGGAATTGGTTCAGATTAGAAATGTATCATTTGGGTTTATACGGGAAATCAATCCTAGAAAGTTGTGAAAGCCTTCCAATGGATTGATAATGTGTCAGATACAACTGATTTTCAATGCAAAGCCAATTTTACATTACCCAAAACTAGGCCCTCTCTTGTGTTTCAATTATTAAGAAAGTGCTTTTTGTTTTGGGCATTGTATGTTTTGGGCACTCCATTTAGAAATCCACCTTCTCCAAGAAAAAGCACAATTGTCTGTGGAAGAGCCGTTAGCTGACCAATTTGATATCACCCAAAACTAAGCTCTCTCTTGTGTTCTCTTGATGGTCAGAAAGTGCTTCCTGTTTTGGGCGTTATCGATTGGAGAATTCAACTTTGCAGCAATGGGATGATTTATATTTGTTTCAGACTGATTATGTAGCACCCAAAACGGGGCTCTCTCTTGTGACTGAATTATGATGAGAAAGTGCTTTCTGTTTTGGGCGTTCTGGCCATCAGATATACGACATGGAATTGGATGTTGAGAGGCAGCTTGTGAAAAAAAGGCATGGAGGCTTATCATCCGTGTCAGAAATTTATTAGTGGTGTTTATGTAAGGGGAATTACCTCTGGGAGCTGGAAAAAAAGAAGTTGAGAAGGCCTTCTACTGGATTGATAATGTGACAGATACAGCTGATTTTTCAATGCAAAGCCAACTCTACAAAGCTGCAGATAATTTTATTTAAGGTATTATTACTTTCTACTATTTAACATCTAAGAGTTTCCTCTGGTTGCTAGTTTCTACCCTGGATATCACTAATGTTAATTAGGAAGTCTGTCCCTTGCCCCGCCCAGACAGGTGACTGCAAAACAATAGTGTCTTAATTATATGCATACCGCTTGGCAATTGATTGGCTAATGGTCTTCTAGGATCTACAGATATAAGTGCCAGATCTAGGGAAGGCAATCCACAGTCTCCAGCAGAAAGCACTGAAGCTCCTCAAGTGACCTCTGCAAGATGTTTCTTGTACACTCCAATATTACTCCAATGGGTTTGGAGTCAAATCTTCAAGGGCCTTGCAAAAAAAATCCTCTGCAGAGTAAAAGAACCAACAGTGGAAAGGGACTGAAGATTCCTACAGGCTGATTATGCATCACCCAGAACAAGGCTCTCTTCTTTTGACCTTCATGGATGGTGAGAAAGTGCTTTCTGTTTTGGGTGATCTATGTATCAGAAATACATCAAAGGTTTTTATAAGGGGAATTGGTTCAGATTAGAAATGTATCATTTGGGTTTATACGGGAAATCAATCCTAGAAAGTTGTGAAAGCCTTCCAATGGATTGATAATGTGACAGATACAACTAATTTTCAATGCAAAGCCAATTTTACATTACCCAAAACTAGGCCCTCTCTTGTGTTTCAATTATTAAGAAAGTGCTTTTTGTTTTGGGCATTGTATGTTTTGGGCACTCCATTTAGAAATCCACCTTCTCCAAGAAAAAGCACAATTGTCTGTGGAAGAGCCGTTAGCTGACCAATTTGATATCACCCAAAACTAAGCTCTCTCTTGTGTTCTCTTGATGGTCAGAAAGTGCTTCCTGTTTTGGGCGTTATCGATTGGAGAATTCAACTTTGCAGCAATGGGATGATTTATATTTGTTTCAGACTGATTATGTAGCACCCAAAACGGGGCTCTCTCTTGTGACTGAATTATGATGAGAAAGTGCTTTCTGTTTTGGGCGTTCTGGCCATCAGATATACGACATGGAATTGGATGTTGAGAGGCAGCTTGTGAAAAAAAGGCATGGAGGCTTATCATCCGTGTCAGAAATTTATTAGTGGTGTTTATGTAGGGGAATTACCTCTGGGAGCTGGAAAAAAAGAAGTTGAGAAGGCCTTCTACTGGATTGATAATGTGACAGATACAGCTGATTTTTCAATGCAAAGCCAACTCTACAAAGCTGCAGATAATTTTATTTAAGGTATTATTACTTTCTACTATTTAACATCTAAGAGTTTCCTCTGGTTGCTAGTTTCTACCCTGGATATCACTAATGTTAATTAGGAAGTCTGTCCCTTGCCCCACCCAGACAGGTGACTGCAAAACAATAGTGTCTTAATTATATGCATACCGCTTGGCAATTGATTGGCTAATGGTCTTCTAGGATCTACAGATATAAGTGCCAGATCTAGGGAAGGCAATCCACAGTCTCCAGCAGAAAGCACTGAAGCTCCTCAAGTGACCTCTGCAAGATGTTTCTTGTACACTCCAATATTACTCCAATGGGTTTGGAGTCAAATCTTCAAGGGCCTTGCAAAAAAAATCCTCTGCAGAGTAAAAGAACCAACAGTGGAAAGGGACTGAAGATTCCTACAGGCTGATTATGCATCACCCAGAACAAGGCTCTCTTCTTTTGACCTTCATGGATGGTGAGAAAGTGCTTTCTGTTTTGGGTGATCTATGTATCAGAAATACATCAAAGGTTTTTATAAGGGGAATTGGTTCAGATTAGAAATGTATCATTTGGGTTTATACGGGAAATCAATCCTAGAAAGTTGTGAAAGCCTTCCAATGGATTGATAATGTGTCAGATACAACTGATTTTCAATGCAAAGCCAATTTTACATTACCCAAAACTAGGCCCTCTCTTGTGTTTCAATTATTAAGAAAGTGCTTTTTGTTTTGGGCATTGTATGTTTTGGGCACTCCATTTAGAAATCCACCTTCTCCAAGAAAAAGCACAATTGTCTGTGGAAGAGCCGTTAGCTGACCAATTTGATATCACCCAAAACTAAGCTCTCTCTTGTGTTCTCTTGATGGTCAGAAAGTGCTTCCTGTTTTGGGCGTTATCGATTGGAGAATTCAACTTTGCAGCAATGGGATGATTTATATTTGTTTCAGACTGATTATGTAGCACCCAAAACGGGGCTCTCTCTTGTGACTGAATTATGATGAGAAAGTGCTTTCTGTTTTGGGCGTTCTGGCCATCAGATATACGACATGGAATTGGATGTTGAGAGGCAGCTTGTGAAAAAAAGGCATGGAGGCTTATCATCCGTGTCAGAAATTTATTAGTGGTGTTTATGTAGGGGAATTACCTCTGGGAGCTGGAAAAAAAGAAGTTGAGAAGGCCTTCTACTGGATTGATAATGTGACAGATACAGCTGATTTTTCAATGCAAAGCCAACTCTACAAAGCTGCAGATAATTTTATTTAAGGTATTATTACTTTCTACTATTTAACATCTAAGAGTTTCCTCTGGTTGCTAGTTTCTACCCTGGATATCACTAATGTTAATTAGGAAGTCTGTCCCTTGCCCCGCCCAGACAGGTGACTGCAAAACAATAGTGTCTTAATTATATGCATACCGCTTGGCAATTGATTGGCTAATGGTCTTCTAGGATCTACAGATATAAGTGCCAGATCTAGGGAAGGCAATCCACAGTCTCCAGCAGAAAGCACTGAAGCTCCTCAAGTGACCTCTGCAAGATGTTTCTTGTACACTCCAATATTACTCCAATGGGTTTGGAGTCAAATCTTCAAGGGCCTTGCAAAAAAAATCCTCTGCAGAGTAAAAGAACCAACAGTGGAAAGGGACTGAAGATTCCTACAGGCTGATTATGCATCACCCAGAACAAGGCTCTCTTCTTTTGACCTTCATGGATGGTGAGAAAGTGCTTTCTGTTTTGGGTGATCTATGTATCAGAAATACATCAAAGGTTTTTATAAGGGGAATTGGTTCAGATTAGAAATGTATCATTTGGGTTTATACGGGAAATCAATCCTAGAAAGTTGTGAAAGCCTTCCAATGGATTGATAATGTGTCAGATACAACTGATTTTCAATGCAAAGCCAATTTTACATTACCCAAAACTAGGCCCTCTCTTGTGTTTCAATTATTAAGAAAGTGCTTTTTGTTTTGGGCATTGTATGTTTTGGGCACTCCATTTAGAAATCCACCTTCTCCAAGAAAAAGCACAATTGTCTGTGGAAGAGCCGTTAGCTGACCAATTTGATATCACCCAAAACTAAGCTCTCTCTTGTGTTCTCTTGATGGTCAGAAAGTGCTTCCTGTTTTGGGCGTTATCGATTGGAGAATTCAACTTTGCAGCAATGGGATGATTTATATTTGTTTCAGACTGATTATGTAGCACCCAAAACGGGGCTCTCTCTTGTGACTGAATTATGATGAGAAAGTGCTTTCTGTTTTGGGCGTTCTGGCCATCAGATATACGACATGGAATTGGATGTTGAGAGGCAGCTTGTGAAAAAAAGGCATGGAGGCTTATCATCCGTGTCAGAAATTTATTAGTGGTGTTTATGTAAGGGGAATTACCTCTGGGAGCTGGAAAAAAAGAAGTTGAGAAGGCCTTCTACTGGATTGATAATGTGACAGATACAGCTGATTTTTCAATGCAAAGCCAACTCTACAAAGCTGCAGATAATTTTATTTAAGGTATTATTACTTTCTACTATTTAACATCTAAGAGTTTCCTCTGGTTGCTAGTTTCTACCCTGGATATCACTAATGTTAATTAGGAAGTCTGTCCCTTGCCCCACCCAGACAGGTGACTGCAAAACAATAGTGTCTTAATTATATGCATACCGCTTGGCAATTGATTGGCTAATGGTCTTCTAGGATCTACAGATATAAGTGCCAGATCTAGGGAAGGCAATCCACAGTCTCCAGCAGAAAGCACTGAAGCTCCTCAAGTGACCTCTGCAAGATGTTTCTTGTACACTCCAATATTACTCCAATGGGTTTGGAGTCAAATCTTCAAGGGCCTTGCAAAAAAAATCCTCTGCAGAGTAAAAGAACCAACAGTGGAAAGGGACTGAAGATTCCTACAGGCTGATTATGCATCACCCAGAACAAGGCTCTCTTCTTTTGACCTTCATGGATGGTGAGAAAGTGCTTTCTGTTTTGGGTGATCTATGTATCAGAAATACATCAAAGGTTTTTATAAGGGGAATTGGTTCAGATTAGAAATGTATCATTTGGGTTTATACGGGAAATCAATCCTAGAAAGTTGTGAAAGCCTTCCAATGGATTGATAATGTGTCAGATACAACTGATTTTCAATGCAAAGCCAATTTTACATTACCCAAAACTAGGCCCTCTCTTGTGTTTCAATTATTAAGAAAGTGCTTTTTGTTTTGGGCATTGTATGTTTTGGGCACTCCATTTAGAAATCCACCTTCTCCAAGAAAAAGCACAATTGTCTGTGGAAGAGCCGTTAGCTGACCAATTTGATATCACCCAAAACTAAGCTCTCTCTTGTGTTCTCTTGATGGTCAGAAAGTGCTTCCTGTTTTGGGCGTTATCGATTGGAGAATTCAACTTTGCAGCAATGGGATGATTTATATTTGTTTCAGACTGATTATGTAGCACCCAAAACGGGGCTCTCTCTTGTGACTGAATTATGATGAGAAAGTGCTTTCTGTTTTGGGCGTTCTGGCCATCAGATATACGACATGGAATTGGATGTTGAGAGGCAGCTTGTGAAAAAAAGGCATGGAGGCTTATCATCCGTGTCAGAAATTTATTAGTGGTGTTTATGTAGGGGAATTACCTCTGGGAGCTGGAAAAAAAGAAGTTGAGAAGGCCTTCTACTGGATTGATAATGTGACAGATACAGCTGATTTTTCAATGCAAAGCCAACTCTACAAAGCCTGCAGATAATTTTATTTAAGGTATTATTACTTTCTACTATTTAACATCTAAGAGTTTCCTCTGGTTGCTAGTTTCTACCCTGGATATCACTAATGTTAATTAGGAAGTCTGTCCCTTGCCCCGCCCAGACAGGTGACTGCAAAACAATAGTGTCTTAATTATATGCATACCGCTTGGCAATTGATTGGCTAATGGTCTTCTAGGATCTACAGATATAAGTGCCAGATCTAGGGAAGGCAATCCACAGTCTCCAGCAGAAAGCACTGAAGCTCCTCAAGTGACCTCTGCAAGATGTTTCTTGTACACTCCAATATTACTCCAATGGGTTTGGAGTCAAATCTTCAAGGGCCTTGCAAAAAAAATCCTCTGCAGAGTAAAAGAACCAACAGTGGAAAGGGACTGAAGATTCCTACAGGCTGATTATGCATCACCCAGAACAAGGCTCTCTTCTTTTGACCTTCATGGATGGTGAGAAAGTGCTTTCTGTTTTGGGTGATCTATGTATCAGAAATACATCAAAGGTTTTTATAAGGGGAATTGGTTCAGATTAGAAATGTATCATTTGGGTTTATACGGGAAATCAATCCTAGAAAGTTGTGAAAGCCTTCCAATGGATTGATAATGTGTCAGATACAACTGATTTTCAATGCAAAGCCAATTTTACATTACCCAAAACTAGGCCCTCTCTTGTGTTTCAATTATTAAGAAAGTGCTTTTTGTTTTGGGCATTGTATGTTTTGGGCACTCCATTTAGAAATCCACCTTCTCCAAGAAAAAGCACAATTGTCTGTGGAAGAGCCGTTAGCTGACCAATTTGATATCACCCAAAACTAAGCTCTCTCTTGTGTTCTCTTGATGGTCAGAAAGTGCTTCCTGTTTTGGGCGTTATCGATTGGAGAATTCAACTTTGCAGCAATGGGATGATTTATATTTGTTTCAGACTGATTATGTAGCACCCAAAACGGGGCTCTCTCTTGTGACTGAATTATGATGAGAAAGTGCTTTCTGTTTTGGGCGTTCTGGCCATCAGATATACGACATGGAATTGGATGTTGAGAGGCAGCTTGTGAAAAAAAGGCATGGAGGCTTATCATCCGTGTCAGAAATTTATTAGTGGTGTTTATGTAAGGGGAATTACCTCTGGGAGCTGGAAAAAAAGAAGTTGAGAAGGCCTTCTACTGGATTGATAATGTGACAGATACAGCTGATTTTTCAATGCAAAGCCAACTCTACAAAGCCTGCAGATAATTTTATTTAAGGTATTATTACTTTCTACTATTTAACATCTAAGAGTTTCCTCTGGTTGCTAGTTTCTACCCTGGATATCACTAATGTTAATTAGGAAGTCTGTCCCTTGCCCCGCCCAGACAGGTGACTGCAAAACAATAGTGTCTTAATTATATGCATACCGCTTGGCAATTGATTGGCTAATGGTCTTCTAGGATCTACAGATATAAGTGCCAGATCTAGGGAAGGCAATCCACAGTCTCCAGCAGAAAGCACTGAAGCTCCTCAAGTGACCTCTGCAAGATGTTTCTTGTACACTCCAATATTACTCCAATGGGTTTGGAGTCAAATCTTCAAGGGCCTTGCAAAAAAAATCCTCTGCAGAGTAAAAGAACCAACAGTGGAAAGGGACTGAAGATTCCTACAGGCTGATTATGCATCACCCAGAACAAGGCTCTCTTCTTTTGACCTTCATGGATGGTGAGAAAGTGCTTTCTGTTTTGGGTGATCTATGTATCAGAAATACATCAAAGGTTTTTATAAGGGGAATTGGTTCAGATTAGAAATGTATCATTTGGGTTTATACGGGAAATCAATCCTAGAAAGTTGTGAAAGCCTTCCAATGGATTGATAATGTGTCAGATACAACTGATTTTCAATGCAAAGCCAATTTTACATTACCCAAAACTAGGCCCTCTCTTGTGTTTCAATTATTAAGAAAGTGCTTTTTGTTTTGGGCATTGTATGTTTTGGGCACTCCATTTAGAAATCCACCTTCTCCAAGAAAAAGCACAATTGTCTGTGGAAGAGCCGTTAGCTGACCAATTTGATATCACCCAAAACTAAGCTCTCTCTTGTGTTCTCTTGATGGTCAGAAAGTGCTTCCTGTTTTGGGCGTTATCGATTGGAGAATTCAACTTTGCAGCAATGGGATGATTTATATTTGTTTCAGACTGATTATGTAGCACCCAAAACGGGGCTCTCTCTTGTGACTGAATTATGATGAGAAAGTGCTTTCTGTTTTGGGCGTTCTGGCCATCAGATATACGACATGGAATTGGATGTTGAGAGGCAGCTTGTGAAAAAAAGGCATGGAGGCTTATCATCCGTGTCAGAAATTTATTAGTGGTGTTTATGTGGGGAATTACCTCTGGGAGCTGGAAAAAAAGAAGTTGAGAAGGCCTTCTACTGGATTGATAATGTGACAGATACAGCTGATTTTTCAATGCAAAGCCAACTCTACAAAGCTGCAGATAATTTTATTTAAGGTATTATTACTTTCTACTATTTAACATCTAAGAGTTTCCTCTGGTTGCTAGTTTCTACCCTGGATATCACTAATGTTAATTAGGAAGTCTGTCCCTTGCCCCACCCAGACAGGTGACTGCAAAACAATAGTGTCTTAATTATATGCATACCGCTTGGCAATTGATTGGCTAATGGTCTTCTAGGATCTACAGATATAAGTGCCAGATCTAGGGAAGGCAATCCACAGTCTCCAGCAGAAAGCACTGAAGCTCCTCAAGTGACCTCTGCAAGATGTTTCTTGTACACTCCAATATTACTCCAATGGGTTTGGAGTCAAATCTTCAAGGGCCTTGCAAAAAAAATCCTCTGCAGAGTAAAAGAACCAACAGTGGAAAGGGACTGAAGATTCCTACAGGCTGATTATGCATCACCCAGAACAAGGCTCTCTTCTTTTGACCTTCATGGATGGTGAGAAAGTGCTTTCTGTTTTGGGTGATCTATGTATCAGAAATACATCAAAGGTTTTTATAAGGGGAATTGGTTCAGATTAGAAATGTATCATTTGGGTTTATACGGGAAATCAATCCTAGAAAGTTGTGAAAGCCTTCCAATGGATTGATAATGTGTCAGATACAACTGATTTTCAATGCAAAGCCAATTTTACATTACCCAAAACTAGGCCCTCTCTTGTGTTTCAATTATTAAGAAAGTGCTTTTTGTTTTGGGCATTGTATGTTTTGGGCACTCCATTTAGAAATCCACCTTCTCCAAGAAAAAGCACAATTGTCTGTGGAAGAGCCGTTAGCTGACCAATTTGATATCACCCAAAACTAAGCTCTCTCTTGTGTTCTCTTGATGGTCAGAAAGTGCTTCCTGTTTTGGGCGTTATCGATTGGAGAATTCAACTTTGCAGCAATGGGATGATTTATATTTGTTTCAGACTGATTATGTAGCACCCAAAACGGGGCTCTCTCTTGTGACTGAATTATGATGAGAAAGTGCTTTCTGTTTTGGGCGTTCTGGCCATCAGATATACGACATGGAATTGGATGTTGAGAGGCAGCTTGTGAAAAAAAGGCATGGAGGCTTATCATCCGTGTCAGAAATTTATTAGTGGTGTTTATGTAGGGGAATTACCTCTGGGAGCTGGAAAAAAAGAAGTTGAGAAGGCCTTCTACTGGATTGATAATGTGACAGATACAGCTGATTTTTCAATGCAAAGCCAACTCTACAAAGCTGCAGATAATTTTATTTAAGGTATTATTACTTTCTACTATTTAACATCTAAGAGTTTCCTCTGGTTGCTAGTTTCTACCCTGGATATCACTAATGTTAATTAGGAAGTCTGTCCCTTGCCCCACCCAGACAGGTGACTGCAAAACAATAGTGTCTTAATTATATGCATACCGCTTGGCAATTGATTGGCTAATGGTCTTCTAGGATCTACAGATATAAGTGCCAGATCTAGGGAAGGCAATCCACAGTCTCCAGCAGAAAGCACTGAAGCTCCTCAAGTGACCTCTGCAAGATGTTTCTTGTACACTCCAATATTACTCCAATGGGTTTGGAGTCAAATCTTCAAGGGCCTTGCAAAAAAAATCCTCTGCAGAGTAAAAGAACCAACAGTGGAAAGGGACTGAAGATTCCTACAGGCTGATTATGCATCACCCAGAACAAGGCTCTCTTCTTTTGACCTTCATGGATGGTGAGAAAGTGCTTTCTGTTTTGGGTGATCTATGTATCAGAAATACATCAAAGGTTTTTATAAGGGGAATTGGTTCAGATTAGAAATGTATCATTTGGGTTTATACGGGAAATCAATCCTAGAAAGTTGTGAAAGCCTTCCAATGGATTGATAATGTGTCAGATACAACTGATTTTCAATGCAAAGCCAATTTTACATTACCCAAAACTAGGCCCTCTCTTGTGTTTCAATTATTAAGAAAGTGCTTTTTGTTTTGGGCATTGTATGTTTTGGGCACTCCATTTAGAAATCCACCTTCTCCAAGAAAAAGCACAATTGTCTGTGGAAGAGCCGTTAGCTGACCAATTTGATATCACCCAAAACTAAGCTCTCTCTTGTGTTCTCTTGATGGTCAGAAAGTGCTTCCTGTTTTGGGCGTTATCGATTGGAGAATTCAACTTTGCAGCAATGGGATGATTTATATTTGTTTCAGACTGATTATGTAGCACCCAAAACGGGGCTCTCTCTTGTGACTGAATTATGATGAGAAAGTGCTTTCTGTTTTGGGCGTTCTGGCCATCAGATATACGACATGGAATTGGATGTTGAGAGGCAGCTTGTGAAAAAAAGGCATGGAGGCTTATCATCCGTGTCAGAAATTTATTAGTGGTGTTTATGTAAGGGGAATTACCTCTGGGAGCTGGAAAAAAAGAAGTTGAGAAGGCCTTCTACTGGATTGATAATGTGACAGATACAGCTGATTTTTCAATGCAAAGCCAACTCTACAAACCTGCAGATAATTTTATTTAAGGTATTATTACTTTCTACTATTTAACATCTAAGAGTTTCCTCTGGTTGCTAGTTTCTACCCTGGATATCACTAATGTTAATTAGGAAGTCTGTCCCTTGCCCCGCCCAGACAGGTGACTGCAAAACAATAGTGTCTTAATTATATGCATACCGCTTGGCAATTGATTGGCTAATGGTCTTCTAGGATCTACAGATATAAGTGCCAGATCTAGGGAAGGCAATCCACAGTCTCCAGCAGAAAGCACTGAAGCTCCTCAAGTGACCTCTGCAAGATGTTTCTTGTACACTCCAATATTACTCCAATGGGTTTGGAGTCAAATCTTCAAGGGCCTTGCAAAAAAAATCCTCTGCAGAGTAAAAGAACCAACAGTGGAAAGGGACTGAAGATTCCTACAGGCTGATTATGCATCACCCAGAACAAGGCTCTCTTCTTTTGACCTTCATGGATGGTGAGAAAGTGCTTTCTGTTTTGGGTGATCTATGTATCAGAAATACATCAAAGGTTTTTATAAGGGGAATTGGTTCAGATTAGAAATGTATCATTTGGGTTTATACGGGAAATCAATCCTAGAAAGTTGTGAAAGCCTTCCAATGGATTGATAATGTGTCAGATACAACTGATTTTCAATGCAAAGCCAATTTTACATTACCCAAAACTAGGCCCTCTCTTGTGTTTCAATTATTAAGAAAGTGCTTTTTGTTTTGGGCATTGTATGTTTTGGGCACTCCATTTAGAAATCCACCTTCTCCAAGAAAAAGCACAATTGTCTGTGGAAGAGCCGTTAGCTGACCAATTTGATATCACCCAAAACTAAGCTCTCTCTTGTGTTCTCTTGATGGTCAGAAAGTGCTTCCTGTTTTGGGCGTTATCGATTGGAGAATTCAACTTTGCAGCAATGGGATGATTTATATTTGTTTCAGACTGATTATGTAGCACCCAAAACGGGGCTCTCTCTTGTGACTGAATTATGATGAGAAAGTGCTTTCTGTTTTGGGCGTTCTGGCCATCAGATATACGACATGGAATTGGATGTTGAGAGGCAGCTTGTGAAAAAAAGGCATGGAGGCTTATCATCCGTGTCAGAAATTTATTAGTGGTGTTTATGTAGGGGAATTACCTCTGGGAGCTGGAAAAAAAGAAGTTGAGAAGGCCTTCTACTGGATTGATAATGTGACAGATACAGCTGATTTTTCAATGCAAAGCCAACTCTACAAAGCTGCAGATAATTTTATTTAAGGTATTATTACTTTCTACTATTTAACATCTAAGAGTTTCCTCTGGTTGCTAGTTTCTACCCTGGATATCACTAATGTTAATTAGGAAGTCTGTCCCTTGCCCCACCCAGACAGGTGACTGCAAAACAATAGTGTCTTAATTATATGCATACCGCTTGGCAATTGATTGGCTAATGGTCTTCTAGGATCTACAGATATAAGTGCCAGATCTAGGGAAGGCAATCCACAGTCTCCAGCAGAAAGCACTGAAGCTCCTCAAGTGACCTCTGCAAGATGTTTCTTGTACACTCCAATATTACTCCAATGGGTTTGGAGTCAAATCTTCAAGGGCCTTGCAAAAAAAATCCTCTGCAGAGTAAAAGAACCAACAGTGGAAAGGGACTGAAGATTCCTACAGGCTGATTATGCATCACCCAGAACAAGGCTCTCTTCTTTTGACCTTCATGGATGGTGAGAAAGTGCTTTCTGTTTTGGGTGATCTATGTATCAGAAATACATCAAAGGTTTTTATAAGGGGAATTGGTTCAGATTAGAAATGTATCATTTGGGTTTATACGGGAAATCAATCCTAGAAAGTTGTGAAAGCCTTCCAATGGATTGATAATGTGTCAGATACAACTGATTTTCAATGCAAAGCCAATTTTACATTACCCAAAACTAGGCCCTCTCTTGTGTTTCAATTATTAAGAAAGTGCTTTTTGTTTTGGGCATTGTATGTTTTGGGCACTCCATTTAGAAATCCACCTTCTCCAAGAAAAAGCACAATTGTCTGTGGAAGAGCCGTTAGCTGACCAATTTGATATCACCCAAAACTAAGCTCTCTCTTGTGTTCTCTTGATGGTCAGAAAGTGCTTCCTGTTTTGGGCGTTATCGATTGGAGAATTCAACTTTGCAGCAATGGGATGATTTATATTTGTTTCAGACTGATTATGTAGCACCCAAAACGGGGCTCTCTCTTGTGACTGAATTATGATGAGAAAGTGCTTTCTGTTTTGGGCGTTCTGGCCATCAGATATACGACATGGAATTGGATGTTGAGAGGCAGCTTGTGAAAAAAAGGCATGGAGGCTTATCATCCGTGTCAGAAATTTATTAGTGGTGTTTATGTGGGGAATTACCTCTGGGAGCTGGAAAAAAAGAAGTTGAGAAGGCCTTCTACTGGATTGATAATGTGACAGATACAGCTGATTTTTCAATGCAAAGCCAACTCTACAAAGCTGCAGATAATTTTATTTAAGGTATTATTACTTTCTACTATTTAACATCTAAGAGTTTCCTCTGGTTGCTAGTTTCTACCCTGGATATCACTAATGTTAATTAGGAAGTCTGTCCCTTGCCCCGCCCAGACAGGTGACTGCAAAACAATAGTGTCTTAATTATATGCATACCGCTTGGCAATTGATTGGCTAATGGTCTTCTAGGATCTACAGATATAAGTGCCAGATCTAGGGAAGGCAATCCACAGTCTCCAGCAGAAAGCACTGAAGCTCCTCAAGTGACCTCTGCAAGATGTTTCTTGTACACTCCAATATTACTCCAATGGGTTTGGAGTCAAATCTTCAAGGGCCTTGCAAAAAAAATCCTCTGCAGAGTAAAAGAACCAACAGTGGAAAGGGACTGAAGATTCCTACAGGCTGATTATGCATCACCCAGAACAAGGCTCTCTTCTTTTGACCTTCATGGATGGTGAGAAAGTGCTTTCTGTTTTGGGTGATCTATGTATCAGAAATACATCAAAGGTTTTTATAAGGGGAATTGGTTCAGATTAGAAATGTATCATTTGGGTTTATACGGGAAATCAATCCTAGAAAGTTGTGAAAGCCTTCCAATGGATTGATAATGTGTCAGATACAACTGATTTTCAATGCAAAGCCAATTTTACATTACCCAAAACTAGGCCCTCTCTTGTGTTTCAATTATTAAGAAAGTGCTTTTTGTTTTGGGCATTGTATGTTTTGGGCACTCCATTTAGAAATCCACCTTCTCCAAGAAAAAGCACAATTGTCTGTGGAAGAGCCGTTAGCTGACCAATTTGATATCACCCAAAACTAAGCTCTCTCTTGTGTTCTCTTGATGGTCAGAAAGTGCTTCCTGTTTTGGGCGTTATCGATTGGAGAATTCAACTTTGCAGCAATGGGATGATTTATATTTGTTTCAGACTGATTATGTAGCACCCAAAACGGGGCTCTCTCTTGTGACTGAATTATGATGAGAAAGTGCTTTCTGTTTTGGGCGTTCTGGCCATCAGATATACGACATGGAATTGGATGTTGAGAGGCAGCTTGTGAAAAAAAGGCATGGAGGCTTATCATCCGTGTCAGAAATTTATTAGTGGTGTTTATGTAGGGGAATTACCTCTGGGAGCTGGAAAAAAAGAAGTTGAGAAGGCCTTCTACTGGATTGATAATGTGACAGATACAGCTGATTTTTCAATGCAAAGCCAACTCTACAAAGCTGCAGATAATTTTATTTAAGGTATTATTACTTTCTACTATTTAACATCTAAGAGTTTCCTCTGGTTGCTAGTTTCTACCCTGGATATCACTAATGTTAATTAGGAAGTCTGTCCCTTGCCCCGCCCAGACAGGTGACTGCAAAACAATAGTGTCTTAATTATATGCATACCGCTTGGCAATTGATTGGCTAATGGTCTTCTAGGATCTACAGATATAAGTGCCAGATCTAGGGAAGGCAATCCACAGTCTCCAGCAGAAAGCACTGAAGCTCCTCAAGTGACCTCTGCAAGATGTTTCTTGTACACTCCAATATTACTCCAATGGGTTTGGAGTCAAATCTTCAAGGGCCTTGCAAAAAAAATCCTCTGCAGAGTAAAAGAACCAACAGTGGAAAGGGACTGAAGATTCCTACAGGCTGATTATGCATCACCCAGAACAAGGCTCTCTTCTTTTGACCTTCATGGATGGTGAGAAAGTGCTTTCTGTTTTGGGTGATCTATGTATCAGAAATACATCAAAGGTTTTTATAAGGGGAATTGGTTCAGATTAGAAATGTATCATTTGGGTTTATACGGGAAATCAATCCTAGAAAGTTGTGAAAGCCTTCCAATGGATTGATAATGTGTCAGATACAACTGATTTTCAATGCAAAGCCAATTTTACATTACCCAAAACTAGGCCCTCTCTTGTGTTTCAATTATTAAGAAAGTGCTTTTTGTTTTGGGCATTGTATGTTTTGGGCACTCCATTTAGAAATCCACCTTCTCCAAGAAAAAGCACAATTGTCTGTGGAAGAGCCGTTAGCTGACCAATTTGATATCACCCAAAACTAAGCTCTCTCTTGTGTTCTCTTGATGGTCAGAAAGTGCTTCCTGTTTTGGGCGTTATCGATTGGAGAATTCAACTTTGCAGCAATGGGATGATTTATATTTGTTTCAGACTGATTATGTAGCACCCAAAACGGGGCTCTCTCTTGTGACTGAATTATGATGAGAAAGTGCTTTCTGTTTTGGGCGTTCTGGCCATCAGATATACGACATGGAATTGGATGTTGAGAGGCAGCTTGTGAAAAAAAGGCATGGAGGCTTATCATCCGTGTCAGAAATTTATTAGTGGTGTTTATGTAAGGGGAATTACCTCTGGGAGCTGGAAAAAAAGAAGTTGAGAAGGCCTTCTACTGGATTGATAATGTGACAGATACAGCTGATTTTTCAATGCAAAGCCAACTCTACAAACCTGCAGATAATTTTATTTAAGGTATTATTACTTTCTACTATTTAACATCTAAGAGTTTCCTCTGGTTGCTAGTTTCTACCCTGGATATCACTAATGTTAATTAGGAAGTCTGTCCCTTGCCCCGCCCAGACAGGTGACTGCAAAACAATAGTGTCTTAATTATATGCATACCGCTTGGCAATTGATTGGCTAATGGTCTTCTAGGATCTACAGATATAAGTGCCAGATCTAGGGAAGGCAATCCACAGTCTCCAGCAGAAAGCACTGAAGCTCCTCAAGTGACCTCTGCAAGATGTTTCTTGTACACTCCAATATTACTCCAATGGGTTTGGAGTCAAATCTTCAAGGGCCTTGCAAAAAAAATCCTCTGCAGAGTAAAAGAACCAACAGTGGAAAGGGACTGAAGATTCCTACAGGCTGATTATGCATCACCCAGAACAAGGCTCTCTTCTTTTGACCTTCATGGATGGTGAGAAAGTGCTTTCTGTTTTGGGTGATCTATGTATCAGAAATACATCAAAGGTTTTTATAAGGGGAATTGGTTCAGATTAGAAATGTATCATTTGGGTTTATACGGGAAATCAATCCTAGAAAGTTGTGAAAGCCTTCCAATGGATTGATAATGTGTCAGATACAACTGATTTTCAATGCAAAGCCAATTTTACATTACCCAAAACTAGGCCCTCTCTTGTGTTTCAATTATTAAGAAAGTGCTTTTTGTTTTGGGCATTGTATGTTTTGGGCACTCCATTTAGAAATCCACCTTCTCCAAGAAAAAGCACAATTGTCTGTGGAAGAGCCGTTAGCTGACCAATTTGATATCACCCAAAACTAAGCTCTCTCTTGTGTTCTCTTGATGGTCAGAAAGTGCTTCCTGTTTTGGGCGTTATCGATTGGAGAATTCAACTTTGCAGCAATGGGATGATTTATATTTGTTTCAGACTGATTATGTAGCACCCAAAACGGGGCTCTCTCTTGTGACTGAATTATGATGAGAAAGTGCTTTCTGTTTTGGGCGTTCTGGCCATCAGATATACGACATGGAATTGGATGTTGAGAGGCAGCTTGTGAAAAAAAGGCATGGAGGCTTATCATCCGTGTCAGAAATTTATTAGTGGTGTTTATGTGGGGAATTACCTCTGGGAGCTGGAAAAAAAGAAGTTGAGAAGGCCTTCTACTGGATTGATAATGTGACAGATACAGCTGATTTTTCAATGCAAAGCCAACTCTACAAAGCTGCAGATAATTTTATTTAAGGTATTATTACTTTCTACTATTTAACATCTAAGAGTTTCCTCTGGTTGCTAGTTTCTACCCTGGATATCACTAATGTTAATTAGGAAGTCTGTCCCTTGCCCCACCCAGACAGGTGACTGCAAAACAATAGTGTCTTAATTATATGCATACCGCTTGGCAATTGATTGGCTAATGGTCTTCTAGGATCTACAGATATAAGTGCCAGATCTAGGGAAGGCAATCCACAGTCTCCAGCAGAAAGCACTGAAGCTCCTCAAGTGACCTCTGCAAGATGTTTCTTGTACACTCCAATATTACTCCAATGGGTTTGGAGTCAAATCTTCAAGGGCCTTGCAAAAAAAATCCTCTGCAGAGTAAAAGAACCAACAGTGGAAAGGGACTGAAGATTCCTACAGGCTGATTATGCATCACCCAGAACAAGGCTCTCTTCTTTTGACCTTCATGGATGGTGAGAAAGTGCTTTCTGTTTTGGGTGATCTATGTATCAGAAATACATCAAAGGTTTTTATAAGGGGAATTGGTTCAGATTAGAAATGTATCATTTGGGTTTATACGGGAAATCAATCCTAGAAAGTTGTGAAAGCCTTCCAATGGATTGATAATGTGTCAGATACAACTGATTTTCAATGCAAAGCCAATTTTACATTACCCAAAACTAGGCCCTCTCTTGTGTTTCAATTATTAAGAAAGTGCTTTTTGTTTTGGGCATTGTATGTTTTGGGCACTCCATTTAGAAATCCACCTTCTCCAAGAAAAAGCACAATTGTCTGTGGAAGAGCCGTTAGCTGACCAATTTGATATCACCCAAAACTAAGCTCTCTCTTGTGTTCTCTTGATGGTCAGAAAGTGCTTCCTGTTTTGGGCGTTATCGATTGGAGAATTCAACTTTGCAGCAATGGGATGATTTATATTTGTTTCAGACTGATTATGTAGCACCCAAAACGGGGCTCTCTCTTGTGACTGAATTATGATGAGAAAGTGCTTTCTGTTTTGGGCGTTCTGGCCATCAGATATACGACATGGAATTGGATGTTGAGAGGCAGCTTGTGAAAAAAAGGCATGGAGGCTTATCATCCGTGTCAGAAATTTATTAGTGGTGTTTATGTAGGGGAATTACCTCTGGGAGCTGGAAAAAAAGAAGTTGAGAAGGCCTTCTACTGGATTGATAATGTGACAGATACAGCTGATTTTTCAATGCAAAGCCAACTCTACAAAGCTGCAGATAATTTTATTTAAGGTATTATTACTTTCTACTATTTAACATCTAAGAGTTTCCTCTGGTTGCTAGTTTCTACCCTGGATATCACTAATGTTAATTAGGAAGTCTGTCCCTTGCCCCGCCCAGACAGGTGACTGCAAAACAATAGTGTCTTAATTATATGCATACCGCTTGGCAATTGATTGGCTAATGGTCTTCTAGGATCTACAGATATAAGTGCCAGATCTAGGGAAGGCAATCCACAGTCTCCAGCAGAAAGCACTGAAGCTCCTCAAGTGACCTCTGCAAGATGTTTCTTGTACACTCCAATATTACTCCAATGGGTTTGGAGTCAAATCTTCAAGGGCCTTGCAAAAAAAATCCTCTGCAGAGTAAAAGAACCAACAGTGGAAAGGGACTGAAGATTCCTACAGGCTGATTATGCATCACCCAGAACAAGGCTCTCTTCTTTTGACCTTCATGGATGGTGAGAAAGTGCTTTCTGTTTTGGGTGATCTATGTATCAGAAATACATCAAAGGTTTTTATAAGGGGAATTGGTTCAGATTAGAAATGTATCATTTGGGTTTATACGGGAAATCAATCCTAGAAAGTTGTGAAAGCCTTCCAATGGATTGATAATGTGTCAGATACAACTGATTTTCAATGCAAAGCCAATTTTACATTACCCAAAACTAGGCCCTCTCTTGTGTTTCAATTATTAAGAAAGTGCTTTTTGTTTTGGGCATTGTATGTTTTGGGCACTCCATTTAGAAATCCACCTTCTCCAAGAAAAAGCACAATTGTCTGTGGAAGAGCCGTTAGCTGACCAATTTGATATCACCCAAAACTAAGCTCTCTCTTGTGTTCTCTTGATGGTCAGAAAGTGCTTCCTGTTTTGGGCGTTATCGATTGGAGAATTCAACTTTGCAGCAATGGGATGATTTATATTTGTTTCAGACTGATTATGTAGCACCCAAAACGGGGCTCTCTCTTGTGACTGAATTATGATGAGAAAGTGCTTTCTGTTTTGGGCGTTCTGGCCATCAGATATACGACATGGAATTGGATGTTGAGAGGCAGCTTGTGAAAAAAAGGCATGGAGGCTTATCATCCGTGTCAGAAATTTATTAGTGGTGTTTATGTAGGGGAATTACCTCTGGGAGCTGGAAAAAAAGAAGTTGAGAAGGCCTTCTACTGGATTGATAATGTGACAGATACAGCTGATTTTTCAATGCAAAGCCAACTCTACAAACCTGCAGATAATTTTATTTAAGGTATTATTACTTTCTACTATTTAACATCTAAGAGTTTCCTCTGGTTGCTAGTTTCTACCCTGGATATCACTAATGTTAATTAGGAAGTCTGTCCCTTGCCCCACCCAGACAGGTGACTGCAAAACAATAGTGTCTTAATTATATGCATACCGCTTGGCAATTGATTGGCTAATGGTCTTCTAGGATCTACAGATATAAGTGCCAGATCTAGGGAAGGCAATCCACAGTCTCCAGCAGAAAGCACTGAAGCTCCTCAAGTGACCTCTGCAAGATGTTTCTTGTACACTCCAATATTACTCCAATGGGTTTGGAGTCAAATCTTCAAGGGCCTTGCAAAAAAAATCCTCTGCAGAGTAAAAGAACCAACAGTGGAAAGGGACTGAAGATTCCTACAGGCTGATTATGCATCACCCAGAACAAGGCTCTCTTCTTTTGACCTTCATGGATGGTGAGAAAGTGCTTTCTGTTTTGGGTGATCTATGTATCAGAAATACATCAAAGGTTTTTATAAGGGGAATTGGTTCAGATTAGAAATGTATCATTTGGGTTTATACGGGAAATCAATCCTAGAAAGTTGTGAAAGCCTTCCAATGGATTGATAATGTGTCAGATACAACTGATTTTCAATGCAAAGCCAATTTTACATTACCCAAAACTAGGCCCTCTCTTGTGTTTCAATTATTAAGAAAGTGCTTTTTGTTTTGGGCATTGTATGTTTTGGGCACTCCATTTAGAAATCCACCTTCTCCAAGAAAAAGCACAATTGTCTGTGGAAGAGCCGTTAGCTGACCAATTTGATATCACCCAAAACTAAGCTCTCTCTTGTGTTCTCTTGATGGTCAGAAAGTGCTTCCTGTTTTGGGCGTTATCGATTGGAGAATTCAACTTTGCAGCAATGGGATGATTTATATTTGTTTCAGACTGATTATGTAGCACCCAAAACGGGGCTCTCTCTTGTGACTGAATTATGATGAGAAAGTGCTTTCTGTTTTGGGCGTTCTGGCCATCAGATATACGACATGGAATTGGATGTTGAGAGGCAGCTTGTGAAAAAAAGGCATGGAGGCTTATCATCCGTGTCAGAAATTTATTAGTGGTGTTTATGTAGGGGAATTACCTCTGGGAGCTGGAAAAAAAGAAGTTGAGAAGGCCTTCTACTGGATTGATAATGTGACAGATACAGCTGATTTTTCAATGCAAAGCCAACTCTACAAACCTGCAGATAATTTTATTTAAGGTATTATTACTTTCTACTATTTAACATCTAAGAGTTTCCTCTGGTTGCTAGTTTCTACCCTGGATATCACTAATGTTAATTAGGAAGTCTGTCCCTTGCCCCGCCCAGACAGGTGACTGCAAAACAATAGTGTCTTAATTATATGCATACCGCTTGGCAATTGATTGGCTAATGGTCTTCTAGGATCTACAGATATAAGTGCCAGATCTAGGGAAGGCAATCCACAGTCTCCAGCAGAAAGCACTGAAGCTCCTCAAGTGACCTCTGCAAGATGTTTCTTGTACACTCCAATATTACTCCAATGGGTTTGGAGTCAAATCTTCAAGGGCCTTGCAAAAAAAATCCTCTGCAGAGTAAAAGAACCAACAGTGGAAAGGGACTGAAGATTCCTACAGGCTGATTATGCATCACCCAGAACAAGGCTCTCTTCTTTTGACCTTCATGGATGGTGAGAAAGTGCTTTCTGTTTTGGGTGATCTATGTATCAGAAATACATCAAAGGTTTTTATAAGGGGAATTGGTTCAGATTAGAAATGTATCATTTGGGTTTATACGGGAAATCAATCCTAGAAAGTTGTGAAAGCCTTCCAATGGATTGATAATGTGTCAGATACAACTGATTTTCAATGCAAAGCCAATTTTACATTACCCAAAACTAGGCCCTCTCTTGTGTTTCAATTATTAAGAAAGTGCTTTTTGTTTTGGGCATTGTATGTTTTGGGCACTCCATTTAGAAATCCACCTTCTCCAAGAAAAAGCACAATTGTCTGTGGAAGAGCCGTTAGCTGACCAATTTGATATCACCCAAAACTAAGCTCTCTCTTGTGTTCTCTTGATGGTCAGAAAGTGCTTCCTGTTTTGGGCGTTATCGATTGGAGAATTCAACTTTGCAGCAATGGGATGATTTATATTTGTTTCAGACTGATTATGTAGCACCCAAAACGGGGCTCTCTCTTGTGACTGAATTATGATGAGAAAGTGCTTTCTGTTTTGGGCGTTCTGGCCATCAGATATACGACATGGAATTGGATGTTGAGAGGCAGCTTGTGAAAAAAAGGCATGGAGGCTTATCATCCGTGTCAGAAATTTATTAGTGGTGTTTATGTAAGGGGAATTACCTCTGGGAGCTGGAAAAAAAGAAGTTGAGAAGGCCTTCTACTGGATTGATAATGTGACAGATACAGCTGATTTTTCAATGCAAAGCCAACTCTACAAAGCTGCAGATAATTTTATTTAAGGTATTATTACTTTCTACTATTTAACATCTAAGAGTTTCCTCTGGTTGCTAGTTTCTACCCTGGATATCACTAATGTTAATTAGGAAGTCTGTCCCTTGCCCCGCCCAGACAGGTGACTGCAAAACAATAGTGTCTTAATTATATGCATACCGCTTGGCAATTGATTGGCTAATGGTCTTCTAGGATCTACAGATATAAGTGCCAGATCTAGGGAAGGCAATCCACAGTCTCCAGCAGAAAGCACTGAAGCTCCTCAAGTGACCTCTGCAAGATGTTTCTTGTACACTCCAATATTACTCCAATGGGTTTGGAGTCAAATCTTCAAGGGCCTTGCAAAAAAAATCCTCTGCAGAGTAAAAGAACCAACAGTGGAAAGGGACTGAAGATTCCTACAGGCTGATTATGCATCACCCAGAACAAGGCTCTCTTCTTTTGACCTTCATGGATGGTGAGAAAGTGCTTTCTGTTTTGGGTGATCTATGTATCAGAAATACATCAAAGGTTTTTATAAGGGGAATTGGTTCAGATTAGAAATGTATCATTTGGGTTTATACGGGAAATCAATCCTAGAAAGTTGTGAAAGCCTTCCAATGGATTGATAATGTGTCAGATACAACTGATTTTCAATGCAAAGCCAATTTTACATTACCCAAAACTAGGCCCTCTCTTGTGTTTCAATTATTAAGAAAGTGCTTTTTGTTTTGGGCATTGTATGTTTTGGGCCTCCATTTAGAAATCCACCTTCTCCAAGAAAAGCACAATTGTCTGTGGAAGGCCGTTAGCTGAACAATTTGATATCACCCAAAACTAAGCCCTCAAAAAGCACTTTCTTAATAATTGAAACACAAGAGAGGGCCTAGTTTTGGGTAATGTAAAATTGGCTTTGCATTGAAAATCAGTTGTATCTGACACATTATCAATCCATTGGAAGGCTTTCACAACTTTCTAGGATTGATTTCCTGTATAAACCCAAATGATACATTTCTAATCTGAACCAATTCCCCTTATAAAAACCTTTGATGTATTTCTGATACATAGATCACCCAAAACAGAAAGCACTTTCTCACCATCCATGAAGGTCAAAAGAAGAGAGCCTTGTTCTGGTGATGCATAATCAGCCTGTAGGAATCTTCAGTCCCTTTCCACTGTTGGTTCTTTTACTCTGCAGAGGATTTTTTTTGCAAGGCCCTTGAAGATTTGACTCCAAACCCATTGGAGTAATATTGGAGTGTACAAGAAACATCTTGCAGAGGTCACTTGAGGAGCTTCAGTGCTTTCTGCTGGAGACTGTGGATTGCCTTCCCTAGATCTGGCACTTATATCTGTAGATCCTAGAAGACCATTAGCCAATCAATTGCCAAGCGGTATGCATATAATTAAGACACTATTGTTTTGCAGTCACCTGTCTGGGCGGGGCAAGGGACAGACTTCCTAATTAACATTAGTGATATCCAGGGTAGAAACTAGCAACCAGAGGAAACTCTTAGATGTTAAATAGTAGAAAGTAATAATACCTTAAATAAAATTATCTGCAGCTTTGTAGAGTTGGCTTTGCATTGAAAAATCAGCTGTATCTGTCACATTATCAATCCAGTAGAAGGCCTTCTCAACTTCTTTTTTTCCAGCTCCCAGAGGTAATTCCCCACATAAACACCACTAATAAATTTCTGACACGGATGATAAGCCTCCATGCCTTTTTTTCACAAGCTGCCTCTCAACATCCAATTCCATGTCGTATATCTGATGGCCAGAACGCCCAAAACAGAAAGCACTTTCTCATCATAATTCAGTCACAAGAGAGAGCCCCGTTTTGGGTGCTACATAATCAGTCTGAAACAAATATAAATCATCCCATTGCTGCAAAGTTGAATTCTCCAATCGATAACGCCCAAAACAGGAAGCACTTTCTGACCATCAAGAGAACACAAGAGAGAGCTTAGTTTTGGGTGATATCAAATTGGTCAGCTAACGGCTCTTCCACAGACAATTGTGCTTTTTCTTGGAGAAGGTGGATTTCTAAATGGAGTGCCCAAAACATACAATGCCCAAAACAAAAAGCACTTTCTTAATAATTGAAACACAAGAGAGGGCCTAGTTTTGGGTAATGTAAAATTGGCTTTGCATTGAAAATCAGTTGTATCTGACACATTATCAATCCATTGGAAGGCTTTCACAACTTTCTAGGATTGATTTCCCGTATAAACCCAAATGATACATTTCTAATCTGAACCAATTCCCCTTATAAAAACCTTTGATGTATTTCTGATACATAGATCACCCAAAACAGAAAGCACTTTCTCACCATCCATGAAGGTCAAAAGAAGAGAGCCTTGTTCTGGGTGATGCATAATCAGCCTGTAGGAATCTTCAGTCCCTTTCCACTGTTGGTTCTTTTACTCTGCAGAGGATTTTTTTTGCAAGGCCCTTGAAGATTTGACTCCAAACCCATTGGAGTAATATTGGAGTGTACAAGAAACATCTTGCAGAGGTCACTTGAGGAGCTTCAGTGCTTTCTGCTGGAGACTGTGGATTGCCTTCCCTAGATCTGGCACTTATATCTGTAGATCCTAGAAGACCATTAGCCAATCAATTGCCAAGCGGTATGCATATAATTAAGACACTATTGTTTTGCAGTCACCTGTCTGGGCGGGGCAAGGGACAGACTTCCTAATTAACATTAGTGATATCCAGGGTAGAAACTAGCAACCAGAGGAAACTCTTAGATGTTAAATAGTAGAAAGTAATAATACCTTAAATAAAATTATCTGCAGGTTTGTAGAGTTGGCTTTGCATTGAAAAATCAGCTGTATCTGTCACATTATCAATCCAGTAGAAGGCCTTCTCAACTTCTTTTTTTCCAGCTCCCAGAGGTAATTCCCCTTACATAAACACCACTAATAAATTTCTGACACGGATGATAAGCCTCCATGCCTTTTTTTCACAAGCTGCCTCTCAACATCCAATTCCATGTCGTATATCTGATGGCCAGAACGCCCAAAACAGAAAGCACTTTCTCATCATAATTCAGTCACAAGAGAGAGCCCCGTTTTGGGTGCTACATAATCAGTCTGAAACAAATATAAATCATCCCATTGCTGCAAAGTTGAATTCTCCAATCGATAACGCCCAAAACAGGAAGCACTTTCTGACCATCAAGAGAACACAAGAGAGAGCTTAGTTTTGGGTGATATCAAATTGGTCAGCTAACGGCTCTTCCACAGACAATTGTGCTTTTTCTTGGAGAAGGTGGATTTCTAAATGGAGTGCCCAAAACATACAATGCCCAAAACAAAAAGCACTTTCTTAATAATTGAAACACAAGAGAGGGCCTAGTTTTGGGTAATGTAAAATTGGCTTTGCATTGAAAATCAGTTGTATCTGACACATTATCAATCCATTGGAAGGCTTTCACAACTTTCTAGGATTGATTTCCCGTATAAACCCAAATGATACATTTCTAATCTGAACCAATTCCCCTTATAAAAACCTTTGATGTATTTCTGATACATAGATCACCCAAAACAGAAAGCACTTTCTCACCATCCATGAAGGTCAAAAGAAGAGAGCCTTGTTCTGGGTGATGCATAATCAGCTTGTAGGAATCTTCAGTCCCTTTCCACTGTTGGTTCTTTTACTCTGCAGAGGATTTTTTTTGCAAGGCCCTTGAAGATTTGACTCCAAACCCATTGGAGTAATATTGGAGTGTACAAGAAACATCTTGCAGAGGTCACTTGAGGAGCTTCAGTGCTTTCTGCTGGAGACTGTGGATTGCCTTCCCTAGATCTGGCACTTATATCTGTAGATCCTAGAAGACCATTAGCCAATCAATTGCCAAGCGGTATGCATATAATTAAGACACTATTGTTTTGCAGTCACCTGTCTGGGTGGGGCAAGGGACAGACTTCCTAATTAACATTAGTGATATCCAGGGTAGAAACTAGCAACCAGAGGAAACTCTTAGATGTTAAATAGTAGAAAGTAATAATACCTTAAATAAAATTATCTGCAGGTTTGTAGAGATGGCTTTGCATTGAAAAATCAGCTGTATCTGTCACATTATCAATCCAGTAGAAGGCCTTCTCAACTTCTTTTTTTCCAGCTCCCAGAGGCAATTCCCCTTACATAAACACCACTAATAAATTTCTGACACGGATGATAAGCCTCCATGCCTTTTTTTCACAAGCTGCCTCTCAACATCCAATTCCATGTCGTATATCTGATGGCCAGAACGCCCAAAACAGAAAGCACTTTCTCATCATAATTCAGTCACAAGAGAGAGCCCCGTTTTGGGTGCTACATAATCAGTCTGAAACAAATATAAATCATCCCATTGCTGCAAAGTTGAATTCTCCAATCGATAACGCCCAAAACAGGAAGCACTTTCTGACCATCAAGAGAAAACAAGAGAGAGCTTAGTTTTGGGTGATATCAAATTGGTCAGCTAACGCCTCTTCCACAGACAATTGTGCTTTTTCTTGGAGAAGGTGGATTTCTAAATGGAGTGCCCAAAACATCCAATGCCCAAAACAAAAAGCACTTTCTTAATAATTGAAACACAAGAGAGGGCCTAGTTTTGGGTAATGTAAAATTGGCTTTGCATTGAAAATCAGTTGTATCTGACACATTATCAATCCATTGGAAGGCTTTCACAACTTTCTAGGATTGATTTCCCGTATAAACCCAAATGATACATTTCTAATCTGAACCAATTCCCCTTATAAAAACCTTTGATGTATTTCTGATACATAGATCACCCAAAACAGAAAGCACTTTCTCACCATCCATGAAGGTCAAAAGAAGAGAGCCTTGTTCTGGGTGATGCATAATCAGCTTGTAGGAATCTTCAGTCCCTTTCCCCTGTTGGTTCTTTTACTCTGCAGAGGATTTTTTTTGCAAGGCCCTTGAAGATTTGACTCCAAACCCATTGGAGTAATATTGGAGTGTACAAGAAACATCTTGCAGAGGTCACTTGAGGAGCTTCAGTGCTTTCTGCTGGAGACTGTGGATTGCCTTCCCTAGATCTGGCACTTATATCTGTAGATCCTAGAAGACCATTAGCCAATCAATTGCCAAGCGGTATGCATATAATTAAGACACTATTGTTTTGCAGTCACCTGTCTGGGCGGGGCAAGGGACAGACTTCCTAATTAACATTAGTGATATCCAGGGTAGAAACTAGCAACCAGAGGAAACTCTTAGATGTTAAATAGTAGAAAGTAATAATACCTTAAATAAAATTATCTGCAGGTTTGTAGAGATGGCTTTGCATTGAAAAATCAGCTGTATCTGTCACATTATCAATCCAGTAGAAGGCCTTCTCAACTTCTTTTTTTCCAGCTCCCAGAGGCAATTCCCCTTACATAAACACCACTAATAAATTTCTGACACGGATGATAAGCCTCCATGCCTTTTTTTCACAAGCTGCCTCTCAACATCCAATTCCATGTCGTATATCTGATGGCCAGAACGCCCAAAACAGAAAGCACTTTCTCATCATAATTCAGTCACAAGAGAGAGCCCCGTTTTGGGTGCTACATAATCAGTCTGAAACAAATATAAATCATCCCATTGCTGCAAAGTTGAATTCTCCAATCGATAACGCCCAAAACAGGAAGCACTTTCTGACCATCAAGAGAAAACAAGAGAGAGCTTAGTTTTGGGTGATATCAAATTGGTCAGCTAACGCCTCTTCCACAGACAATTGTGCTTTTTCTTGGAGAAGGTGGATTTCTAAATGGCCCAAAACATCCAATGCCCAAAACAAAAAGCACTTTCTTAATAATTGAAACACAAGAGAGGGCCTAGTTTTGGGTAATGTAAAATTGGCTTTGCATTGAAAATCAGTTGTATCTGACACATTATCAATCCATTGGAAGGCTTTCACAACTTTCTAGGATTGATTTCCCGTATAAACCCAAATGATACATTTCTAATCTGAACCAATTCCCCTTATAAAAACCTTTGATGTATTTCTGATACATAGATCACCCAAAACAGAAAGCACTTTCTCACCATCCATGAAGGTCAAAAGAAGAGAGCCTTGTTCTGGGTGATGCATAATCAGCTTGTAGGAATCTTCAGTCCCTTTCCCCTGTTGGTTCTTTTACTCTGCAGAGGATTTTTTTTGCAAGGCCCTTGAAGATTTGACTCCAAACCCATTGGAGTAATATTGGAGTGTACAAGAAACATCTTGCAGAGGTCACTTGAGGAGCTTCAGTGCTTTCTGCTGGAGACTGTGGATTGCCTTCCCTAGATCTGGCACTTATATCTGTAGATCCTAGAAGACCATTAGCCAATCAATTGCCAAGCGGTATGCATATAATTAAGACACTATTGTTTTGCAGTCACCTGTCTGGGCGGGGCAAGGGACAGACTTCCTAATTAACATTAGTGATATCCAGGGTAGAAACTAGCAACCAGAGGAAACTCTTAGATGTTAAATAGTAGAAAGTAATAATACCTTAAATAAAATTATCTGCAGCTTTGTAGAGTTGGCTTTGCATTGAAAAATCAGCTGTATCTGTCACATTATCAATCCAGTAGAAGGCCTTCTCAACTTCTTTTTTTCCAGCTCCCAGAGGTAATTCCCCTACATAAACACCACTAATAAATTTCTGACACGGATGATAAGCCTCCATGCCTTTTTTTCACAAGCTGCCTCTCAACATCCAATTCCATGTCGTATATCTGATGGCCAGAACGCCCAAAACAGAAAGCACTTTCTCATCATAATTCAGTCACAAGAGAGAGCCCCGTTTTGGGTGCTACATAATCAGTCTGAAACAAATATAAATCATCCCATTGCTGCAAAGTTGAATTCTCCAATCGATAACGCCCAAAAAGGAAGCACTTTCTGACCATCAAGAGAACACAAGAGAGAGCTTAGTTTTGGGTGATATCAAATTGGTCAGCTAACGGCTCTTCCACAGACAATTGTGCTTTTTCTTGGAGAAGGTGGATTTCTAAATGGAGTGCCCAAAACATACAATGCCCAAAACAAAAAGCACTTTCTTAATAATTGAAACACAAGAGAGGGCCTAGTTTTGGGTAATGTAAAATTGGCTTTGCATTGAAAATCAGTTGTATCTGACACATTATCAATCCATTGGAAGGCTTTCACAACTTTCTAGGATTGATTTCCCGTATAAACCCAAATGATACATTTCTAATCTGAACCAATTCCCCTTATAAAAACCTTTGATGTATTTCTGATACATAGATCACCCAAAACAGAAAGCACTTTCTCACCATCCATGAAGGTCAAAAGAAGAGAGCCTTGTTCTGGGTGATGCATAATCAGCCTGTAGGAATCTTCAGTCCCTTTCCACTGTTGGTTCTTTTACTCTGCAGAGGATTTTTTTTGCAAGGCCCTTGAAGATTTGACTCCAAACCCATTGGAGTAATATTGGAGTGTACAAGAAACATCTTGCAGAGGTCACTTGAGGAGCTTCAGTGCTTTCTGCTGGAGACTGTGGATTGCCTTCCCTAGATCTGGCACTTATATCTGTAGATCCTAGAAGACCATTAGCCAATCAATTGCCAAGCGGTATGCATATAATTAAGACACTATTGTTTTGCAGTCACCTGTCTGGGTGGGGCAAGGGACAGACTTCCTAATTAACATTAGTGATATCCAGGGTAGAAACTAGCAACCAGAGGAAACTCTTAGATGTTAAATAGTAGAAAGTAATAATACCTTAAATAAAATTATCTGCAGGTTTGTAGAGTTGGCTTTGCATTGAAAAATCAGCTGTATCTGTCACATTATCAATCCAGTAGAAGGCCTTCTCAACTTCTTTTTTTCCAGCTCCCAGAGGCAATTCCCCTTACATAAACACCACTAATAAATTTCTGACACGGATGATAAGCCTCCATGCCTTTTTTTCACAAGCTGCCTCTCAACATCCAATTCCATGTCGTATATCTGATGGCCAGAACGCCCAAAACAGAAAGCACTTTCTCATCATAATTCAGTCACAAGAGAGAGCCCCGTTTTGGGTGCTACATAATCAGTCTGAAACAAATATAAATCATCCCATTGCTGCAAAGTTGAATTCTCCAATCGATAACGCCCAAAACAGGAAGCACTTTCTGACCATCAAGAGAAAACAAGAGAGAGCTTAGTTTTGGGTGATATCAAATTGGTCAGCTAACGCCTCTTCCACAGACAATTGTGCTTTTTCTTGGAGAAGGTGGATTTCTAAATGGAGTGCCCAAAACATACAATGCCCAAAACAAAAAGCACTTTCTTAATAATTGAAACACAAGAGAGGGCCTAGTTTTGGGTAATGTAAAATTGGCTTTGCATTGAAAATCAGTTGTATCTGACACATTATCAATCCATTGGAAGGCTTTCACAACTTTCTAGGATTGATTTCCCGTATAAACCCAAATGATACATTTCTAATCTGAACCAATTCCCCTTATAAAAACCTTTGATGTATTTCTGATACATAGATCACCCAAAACAGAAAGCACTTTCTCACCATCCATGAAGGTCAAAAGAAGAGAGCCTTGTTCTGGGTGATGCATAATCAGCTTGTAGGAATCTTCAGTCCCTTTCCCCTGTTGGTTCTTTTACTCTGCAGAGGATTTTTTTTGCAAGGCCCTTGAAGATTTGACTCCAAACCCATTGGAGTAATATTGGAGTGTACAAGAAACATCTTGCAGAGGTCACTTGAGGAGCTTCAGTGCTTTCTGCTGGAGACTGTGGATTGCCTTCCCTAGATCTGGCACTTATATCTGTAGATCCTAGAAGACCATTAGCCAATCAATTGCCAAGCGGTATGCATATAATTAAGACACTATTGTTTTGCAGTCACCTGTCTGGGCGGGGCAAGGGACAGACTTCCTAATTAACATTAGTGATATCCAGGGTAGAAACTAGCAACCAGAGGAAACTCTTAGATGTTAAATAGTAGAAAGTAATAATACCTTAAATAAAATTATCTGCAGGTTTGTAGAGATGGCTTTGCATTGAAAAATCAGCTGTATCTGTCACATTATCAATCCAGTAGAAGGCCTTCTCAACTTCTTTTTTTCCAGCTCCCAGAGGCAATTCCCCTTACATAAACACCACTAATAAATTTCTGACACGGATGATAAGCCTCCATGCCTTTTTTTCACAAGCTGCCTCTCAACATCCAATTCCATGTCGTATATCTGATGGCCAGAACGCCCAAAACAGAAAGCACTTTCTCATCATAATTCAGTCACAAGAGAGAGCCCCGTTTTGGGTGCTACATAATCAGTCTGAAACAAATATAAATCATCCCATTGCTGCAAAGTTGAATTCTCCAATCGATAACGCCCAAAACAGGAAGCACTTTCTGACCATCAAGAGAAAACAAGAGAGAGCTTAGTTTTGGGTGATATCAAATTGGTCAGCTAACGCCTCTTCCACAGACAATTGTGCTTTTTCTTGGAGAAGGTGGATTTCTAAATGGAGTGCCCAAAACATCCAATGCCCAAAACAAAAAGCACTTTCTTAATAATTGAAACACAAGAGAGGGCCTAGTTTTGGGTAATGTAAAATTGGCTTTGCATTGAAAATCAGTTGTATCTGACACATTATCAATCCATTGGAAGGCTTTCACAACTTTCTAGGATTGATTTCCCGTATAAACCCAAATGATACATTTCTAATCTGAACCAATTCCCCTTATAAAAACCTTTGATGTATTTCTGATACATAGATCACCCAAAACAGAAAGCACTTTCTCACCATCCATGAAGGTCAAAAGAAGAGAGCCTTGTTCTGGGTGATGCATAATCAGCCTGTAGGAATCTTCAGTCCCTTTCCCCTGTTGGTTCTTTTACTCTGCAGAGGATTTTTTTTGCAAGGCCCTTGAAGATTTGACTCCAAACCCATTGGAGTAATATTGGAGTGTACAAGAAACATCTTGCAGAGGTCACTTGAGGAGCTTCAGTGCTTTCTGCTGGAGACTGTGGATTGCCTTCCCTAGATCTGGCACTTATATCTGTAGATCCTAGAAGACCATTAGCCAATCAATTGCCAAGCGGTATGCATATAATTAAGACACTATTGTTTTGCAGTCACCTGTCTGGGCGGGGCAAGGGACAGACTTCCTAATTAACATTAGTGATATCCAGGGTAGAAACTAGCAACCAGAGGAAACTCTTAGATGTTAAATAGTAGAAAGTAATAATACCTTAAATAAAATTATCTGCAGGTTTGTAGAGTTGGCTTTGCATTGAAAAATCAGCTGTATCTGTCACATTATCAATCCAGTAGA
Source organism: Xenopus laevis (assembly GCF_017654675.1). Lineage (NCBI taxonomy): Eukaryota > Metazoa > Chordata > Amphibia > Anura > Pipidae > Xenopus > Xenopus laevis. The sequence continues at coordinate 231,622,234 of NC_054371.1, forward strand.
AGGCCTTCTCAACTTCTTTTTTTCCAGCTCCCAGAGGTAATTCCCCTTACATAAACACCACTAATAAATTTCTGACACGGATGATAAGCCTCCATGCCTTTTTTTCACAAGCTGCCTCTCAACATCCAATTCCATGTCGTATATCTGATGGCCAGAACGCCCAAAACAGAAAGCACTTTCTCATCATAATTCAGTCACAAGAGAGAGCCCCGTTTTGGGTGCTACATAATCAGTCTGAAACAAATATAAATCATCCCATTGCTGCAAAGTTGAATTCTCCAATCGATAACGCCCAAAACAGGAAGCACTTTCTGACCATCAAGAGAACACAAGAGAGAGCTTAGTTTTGGGTGATATCAAATTGGTCAGCTAACGGCTCTTCCACAGACAATTGTGCTTTTTCTTGGAGAAGGTGGATTTCTAAATGGAGTGCCCAAAACATACAATGCCCAAAACAAAAAGCACTTTCTTAATAATTGAAACACAAGAGAGGGCCTAGTTTTGGGTAATGTAAAATTGGCTTTGCATTGAAAATCAGTTGTATCTGACACATTATCAATCCATTGGAAGGCTTTCACAACTTTCTAGGATTGATTTCCCGTATAAACCCAAATGATACATTTCTAATCTGAACCAATTCCCCTTATAAAAACCTTTGATGTATTTCTGATACATAGATCACCCAAAACAGAAAGCACTTTCTCACCATCCATGAAGGTCAAAAGAAGAGAGCCTTGTTCTGGGTGATGCATAATCAGCTTGTAGGAATCTTCAGTCCCTTTCCACTGTTGGTTCTTTTACTCTGCAGAGGATTTTTTTTGCAAGGCCCTTGAAGATTTGACTCCAAACCCATTGGAGTAATATTGGAGTGTACAAGAAACATCTTGCAGAGGTCACTTGAGGAGCTTCAGTGCTTTCTGCTGGAGACTGTGGATTGCCTTCCCTAGATCTGGCACTTATATCTGTAGATCCTAGAAGACCATTAGCCAATCAATTGCCAAGCGGTATGCATATAATTAAGACACTATTGTTTTGCAGTCACCTGTCTGGGTGGGGCAAGGGACAGACTTCCTAATTAACATTAGTGATATCCAGGGTAGAAACTAGCAACCAGAGGAAACTCTTAGATGTTAAATAGTAGAAAGTAATAATACCTTAAATAAAATTATCTGCAGGTTTGTAGAGATGGCTTTGCATTGAAAAATCAGCTGTATCTGTCACATTATCAATCCAGTAGAAGGCCTTCTCAACTTCTTTTTTTCCAGCTCCCAGAGGTAATTCCCCTACATAAACACCACTAATAAATTTCTGACACGGATGATAAGCCTCCATGCCTTTTTTTCACAAGCTGCCTCTCAACATCCAATTCCATGTCGTATATCTGATGGCCAGAACGCCCAAAACAGAAAGCACTTTCTCATCATAATTCAGTCACAAGAGAGAGCCCCGTTTTGGGTGCTACATAATCAGTCTGAAACAAATATAAATCATCCCATTGCTGCAAAGTTGAATTCTCCAATCGATAACGCCCAAAACAGGAAGCACTTTCTGACCATCAAGAGAAAACAAGAGAGAGCTTAGTTTTGGGTGATATCAAATTGGTCAGCTAACGCCTCTTCCACAGACAATTGTGCTTTTTCTTGGAGAAGGTGGATTTCTAAATGGAGTGCCCAAAACATCCAATGCCCAAAACAAAAAGCACTTTCTTAATAATTGAAACACAAGAGAGGGCCTAGTTTTGGGTAATGTAAAATTGGCTTTGCATTGAAAATCAGTTGTATCTGACACATTATCAATCCATTGGAAGGCTTTCACAACTTTCTAGGATTGATTTCCCGTATAAACCCAAATGATACATTTCTAATCTGAACCAATTCCCCTTATAAAAACCTTTGATGTATTTCTGATACATAGATCACCCAAAACAGAAAGCACTTTCTCACCATCCATGAAGGTCAAAAGAAGAGAGCCTTGTTCTGGGTGATGCATAATCAGCTTGTAGGAATCTTCAGTCCCTTTCCCCTGTTGGTTCTTTTACTCTGCAGAGGATTTTTTTTGCAAGGCCCTTGAAGATTTGACTCCAAACCCATTGGAGTAATATTGGAGTGTACAAGAAACATCTTGCAGAGGTCACTTGAGGAGCTTCAGTGCTTTCTGCTGGAGACTGTGGATTGCCTTCCCTAGATCTGGCACTTATATCTGTAGATCCTAGAAGACCATTAGCCAATCAATTGCCAAGCGGTATGCATATAATTAAGACACTATTGTTTTGCAGTCACCTGTCTGGGCGGGGCAAGGGACAGACTTCCTAATTAACATTAGTGATATCCAGGGTAGAAACTAGCAACCAGAGGAAACTCTTAGATGTTAAATAGTAGAAAGTAATAATACCTTAAATAAAATTATCTGCAGGTTTGTAGAGTTGGCTTTGCATTGAAAAATCAGCTGTATCTGTCACATTATCAATCCAGTAGAAGGCCTTCTCAACTTCTTTTTTTCCAGCTCCCAGAGGCAATTCCCCTTACATAAACACCACTAATAAATTTCTGACACGGATGATAAGCCTCCATGCCTTTTTTTCACAAGCTGCCTCTCAACATCCAATTCCATGTCGTATATCTGATGGCCAGAACGCCCAAAACAGAAAGCACTTTCTCATCATAATTCAGTCACAAGAGAGAGCCCCGTTTTGGGTGCTACATAATCAGTCTGAAACAAATATAAATCATCCCATTGCTGCAAAGTTGAATTCTCCAATCGATAACGCCCAAAACAGGAAGCACTTTCTGACCATCAAGAGAAAACAAGAGAGAGCTTAGTTTTGGGTGATATCAAATTGGTCAGCTAACGCCTCTTCCACAGACAATTGTGCTTTTTCTTGGAGAAGGTGGATTTCTAAATGGAGTGCCCAAAACATCCAATGCCCAAAACAAAAAGCACTTTCTTAATAATTGAAACACAAGAGAGGGCCTAGTTTTGGGTAATGTAAAATTGGCTTTGCATTGAAAATCAGTTGTATCTGACACATTATCAATCCATTGGAAGGCTTTCACAACTTTCTAGGATTGATTTCCCGTATAAACCCAAATGATACATTTCTAATCTGAACCAATTCCCCTTATAAAAACCTTTGATGTATTTCTGATACATAGATCACCCAAAACAGAAAGCACTTTCTCACCATCCATGAAGGTCAAAAGAAGAGAGCCTTGTTCTGGGTGATGCATAATCAGCTTGTAGGAATCTTCAGTCCCTTTCCCCTGTTGGTTCTTTTACTCTGCAGAGGATTTTTTTTGCAAGGCCCTTGAAGATTTGACTCCAAACCCATTGGAGTAATATTGGAGTGTACAAGAAACATCTTGCAGAGGTCACTTGAGGAGCTTCAGTGCTTTCTGCTGGAGACTGTGGATTGCCTTCCCTAGATCTGGCACTTATATCTGTAGATCCTAGAAGACCATTAGCCAATCAATTGCCAAGCGGTATGCATATAATTAAGACACTATTGTTTTGCAGTCACCTGTCTGGGCGGGGCAAGGGACAGACTTCCTAATTAACATTAGTGATATCCAGGGTAGAAACTAGCAACCAGAGGAAACTCTTAGATGTTAAATAGTAGAAAGTAATAATACCTTAAATAAAATTATCTGCAGCTTTGTAGAGTTGGCTTTGCATTGAAAAATCAGCTGTATCTGTCACATTATCAATCCAGTAGAAGGCCTTCTCAACTTCTTTTTTTCCAGCTCCCAGAGGTAATTCCCCTACATAAACACCACTAATAAATTTCTGACACGGATGATAAGCCTCCATGCCTTTTTTTCACAAGCTGCCTCTCAACATCCAATTCCATGTCGTATATCTGATGGCCAGAACGCCCAAAACAGAAAGCACTTTCTCATCATAATTCAGTCACAAGAGAGAGCCCCGTTTTGGGTGCTACATAATCAGTCTGAAACAAATATAAATCATCCCATTGCTGCAAAGTTGAATTCTCCAATCGATAACGCCCAAAACAGGAAGCACTTTCTGACCATCAAGAGAACACAAGAGAGAGCTTAGTTTTGGGTGATATCAAATTGGTCAGCTAACGGCTCTTCCACAGACAATTGTGCTTTTTCTTGGAGAAGGTGGATTTCTAAATGGAGTGCCCAAAACATACAATGCCCAAAACAAAAAGCACTTTCTTAATAATTGAAACACAAGAGAGGGCCTAGTTTTGGGTAATGTAAAATTGGCTTTGCATTGAAAATCAGTTGTATCTGACACATTATCAATCCATTGGAAGGCTTTCACAACTTTCTAGGATTGATTTCCCGTATAAACCCAAATGATACATTTCTAATCTGAACCAATTCCCCTTATAAAAACCTTTGATGTATTTCTGATACATAGATCACCCAAAACAGAAAGCACTTTCTCACCATCCATGAAGGTCAAAAGAAGAGAGCCTTGTTCTGGGTGATGCATAATCAGCCTGTAGGAATCTTCAGTCCCTTTCCACTGTTGGTTCTTTTACTCTGCAGAGGATTTTTTTTGCAAGGCCCTTGAAGATTTGACTCCAAACCCATTGGAGTAATATTGGAGTGTACAAGAAACATCTTGCAGAGGTCACTTGAGGAGCTTCAGTGCTTTCTGCTGGAGACTGTGGATTGCCTTCCCTAGATCTGGCACTTATATCTGTAGATCCTAGAAGACCATTAGCCAATCAATTGCCAAGCGGTATGCATATAATTAAGACACTATTGTTTTGCAGTCACCTGTCTGGGTGGGGCAAGGGACAGACTTCCTAATTAACATTAGTGATATCCAGGGTAGAAACTAGCAACCAGAGGAAACTCTTAGATGTTAAATAGTAGAAAGTAATAATACCTTAAATAAAATTATCTGCAGCTTTGTAGAGTTGGCTTTGCATTGAAAAATCAGCTGTATCTGTCACATTATCAATCCAGTAGAAGGCCTTCTCAACTTCTTTTTTTCCAGCTCCCAGAGGTAATTCCCCACATAAACACCACTAATAAATTTCTGACACGGATGATAAGCCTCCATGCCTTTTTTTCACAAGCTGCCTCTCAACATCCAATTCCATGTCGTATATCTGATGGCCAGAACGCCCAAAACAGAAAGCACTTTCTCATCATAATTCAGTCACAAGAGAGAGCCCCGTTTTGGGTGCTACATAATCAGTCTGAAACAAATATAAATCATCCCATTGCTGCAAAGTTGAATTCTCCAATCGATAACGCCCAAAACAGGAAGCACTTTCTGACCATCAAGAGAACACAAGAGAGAGCTTAGTTTTGGGTGATATCAAATTGGTCAGCTAACGGCTCTTCCACAGACAATTGTGCTTTTTCTTGGAGAAGGTGGATTTCTAAATGGAGTGCCCAAAACATACAATGCCCAAAACAAAAAGCACTTTCTTAATAATTGAAACACAAGAGAGGGCCTAGTTTTGGGTAATGTAAAATTGGCTTTGCATTGAAAATCAGTTGTATCTGACACATTATCAATCCATTGGAAGGCTTTCACAACTTTCTAGGATTGATTTCCCGTATAAACCCAAATGATACATTTCTAATCTGAACCAATTCCCCTTATAAAAACCTTTGATGTATTTCTGATACATAGATCACCCAAAACAGAAAGCACTTTCTCACCATCCATGAAGGTCAAAAGAAGAGAGCCTTGTTCTGGGTGATGCATAATCAGCTTGTAGGAATCTTCAGTCCCTTTCCACTGTTGGTTCTTTTACTCTGCAGAGGATTTTTTTTGCAAGGCCCTTGAAGATTTGACTCCAAACCCATTGGAGTAATATTGGAGTGTACAAGAAACATCTTGCAGAGGTCACTTGAGGAGCTTCAGTGCTTTCTGCTGGAGACTGTGGATTGCCTTCCCTAGATCTGGCACTTATATCTGTAGATCCTAGAAGACCATTAGCCAATCAATTGCCAAGCGGTATGCATATAATTAAGACACTATTGTTTTGCAGTCACCTGTCTGGGCGGGGCAAGGGACAGACTTCCTAATTAACATTAGTGATATCCAGGGTAGAAACTAGCAACCAGAGGAAACTCTTAGATGTTAAATAGTAGAAAGTAATAATACCTTAAATAAAATTATCTGCAGGTTTGTAGAGTTGGCTTTGCATTGAAAAATCAGCTGTATCTGTCACATTATCAATCCAGTAGAAGGCCTTCTCAACTTCTTTTTTTCCAGCTCCCAGAGGTAATTCCCCTTACATAAACACCACTAATAAATTTCTGACACGGATGATAAGCCTCCATGCCTTTTTTTCACAAGCTGCCTCTCAACATCCAATTCCATGTCGTATATCTGATGGCCAGAACGCCCAAAACAGAAAGCACTTTCTCATCATAATTCAGTCACAAGAGAGAGCCCCGTTTGGGTGCTACATAATCAGTCTGAAACAAATATAAATCATCCCATTGCTGCAAAGTTGAATTCTCCAATCGATAACGCCCAAAACAGGAAGCACTTTCTGACCATCAAGAGAACACAAGAGAGAGCTTAGTTTTGGGTGATATCAAATTGGTCAGCTAACGGCTCTTCCACAGACAATTGTGCTTTTTCTTGGAGAAGGTGGATTTCTAAATGGAGTGCCCAAAACATACAATGCCCAAAACAAAAAGCACTTTCTTAATAATTGAAACACAAGAGAGGGCCTAGTTTTGGGTAATGTAAAATTGGCTTTGCATTGAAAATCAGTTGTATCTGACACATTATCAATCCATTGGAAGGCTTTCACAACTTTCTAGGATTGATTTCCCGTATAAACCCAAATGATACATTTCTAATCTGAACCAATTCCCCTTATAAAAACCTTTGATGTATTTCTGATACATAGATCACCCAAAACAGAAAGCACTTTCTCACCATCCATGAAGGTCAAAAGAAGAGAGCCTTGTTCTGGGTGATGCATAATCAGCCTGTAGGAATCTTCAGTCCCTTTCCACTGTTGGTTCTTTTACTCTGCAGAGGATTTTTTTTGCAAGGCCCTTGAAGATTTGACTCCAAACCCATTGGAGTAATATTGGAGTGTACAAGAAACATCTTGCAGAGGTCACTTGAGGAGCTTCAGTGCTTTCTGCTGGAGACTGTGGATTGCCTTCCCTAGATCTGGCACTTATATCTGTAGATCCTAGAAGACCATTAGCCAATCAATTGCCAAGCGGTATGCATATAATTAAGACACTATTGTTTTGCAGTCACCTGTCTGGGTGGGGCAAGGGACAGACTTCCTAATTAACATTAGTGATATCCAGGGTAGAAACTAGCAACCAGAGGAAACTCTTAGATGTTAAATAGTAGAAAGTAATAATACCTTAAATAAAATTATCTGCAGCTTTGTAGAGTTGGCTTTCATTGAAAAATCAGATGTATCTGTCACATTATCAATCCAGTAGAAGGCCTTCTCAACTTCTTTTTTTCCAGCTCCCACAGGTAATTCCCCCACATAAACACCACTAATAAATTTCTGACACGGATGATAAGCCTCCATGCCTTTTTTTCACAAGCTGCCTCTCAACATCCAATTTCCATGTCGTATATCTGATGGCCAGAACGCCCAAAACAGAAAGCACTTTCTCATCATAATTCAGTCACAAGAGAGAGCCCCGTTTTGGGTGCTACATAATCAGTCTGAAACAAATATAAATCATCCCATTGCTGCAAAGTTTGAATTCTCCAATCGATAACGCCCAAAACAGGAAGCACTTTCTGACCATCAAGAGAACACAAGAGAGAGCTTAGTTTTGGGTGATATCAAATTGGTCAGCTAACGGCTCTTCCACAGACAATTGTGCTTTTTCTTGGAGAAGGTGGATTTCTAAATGGAGTGCCCAAAACATACCAATGCCCAAAACAAAAAGCACTTCTTAATAATTGAAACACAAGAGAGGGCCTAGTTTTGGGTAATGTAAAATTGGCTTTGCATTGAAAATCAGTTGTATCTGACACATTATCAATCCATTGGAAGGCTTTCACAACTTTCTAGGATTGATTTCCCGTATAAACCCAAATGATACATTTCTAATCTGAACCAATTCCCCTTATAAAAACCTTTGATGTATTTCTGATACATAGATCACCCAAAACAGAAAGCACTTTCTCACCATCCATGAAGGTCAAAAGAAGAGAGCCTTGTTCTGGGTGATGCATAATCAGCCTGTAGGAATCTTCAGTCCCTTTCCACTGTTGGTTCTTTTACTCTGCAGAGGATTTTTTTTTGCAAGGCCCTTGAAGATTTGACTCCAAACCCATTGGAGTAATATTGGAGTGTACAAGAAACATCTTGCAGAGGTCACTTGAGGAGCTTCAGTGCTTTCTGCTGGAGACTGTGGATTGCCTTCCCTAGATCTGGCACTTATATCTGTAGATCCTAGAAGACCATTAGCCAATCAATTGCCAAGCGGTATGCATATAATTAAGACACTATTGTTTTGCAGTCACCTGTCTGGGCGGGGCAAGGGACAGACTTCCTAATTAACATTAGTGATATCCAGGGTAGAAACTAGCAACCAGAGGAAACTCTTAGATGTTAAATAGTAGAAAGTAATAATACCTTAAATAAAATTATCTGCAGCTTTGTAGAGTTGGCTTTCCATTGAAAAATCAGATGTATCTGTCACATTATCAATCCAGTAGAAGGCCTTCTCAACTTCTTTTTTTCCAGCTCCCAGAGGTAATTCCCCACATAAACACCACTAATAAATTTCTGACACGGATGATAAGCCTCCATGCCTTTTTTTCACAAGCTGCCTCTCAACATCCAATTCCATGTCGTTTATCTGATGGCCAGAACGCCCAAAACAGAAAAGCACTTTCTCATCATAATTCAGTCACAAGAGAGAGCCCCGTTTTGGGTGCTACATAATCAGTCTGAAACAAATATAAATCATCCCATTGCTGCAAAGTTGAATTCTCCAATCGATAACGCCCAAAACAGGAAGCACTTTCTGACCATCAAGAGAACACAAGAGAGAGCTAGTTTTGGGTGATATCAAATTGGTCAGCTAACGGCTCTTCCACAGACAATTGTGCTTTTTCTTGGAGAAGGTGGATTTCTAAATGGAGTGCCCAAAACATACAATGCCCAAAACAAAAAGCACTTTCTTAATAATTTGAAACACCAAGAGATGGGGCCTAGTTTGGGTAATGTAAAATTGGCTTTGCGTTTGAAAAATTAGCTGTATCTGTCACATTATCAAGCCAGTGGAAGGCCTTCTCAACTTCTTTTTTTCCAGCTCCCAGAAGCAATTCCCCTTACATAAACACCACTAATAAATTTCTGACACGGATGATAAGGCCTCCATGCCTTTTTTTCACAAGCTGCCTCTCAACATCCAATTCCATGTCGTATATCTGATGGCCAGAACGCCCAAAACAGAAAGCACTTTCTCATCATAATTCAGTCACAAGAGAGAGCCCCGTTTTGGGTGCTACATAATCAGTCTGGAAACAAATATAAATCATCCCATTGCTGCAAAGTTGAATTCTCCAATCGATAACGCCCAAAACAGGAAGCACTTTCTGACCATCAAGAGAACACAAGAGGGAGCTTAGTTTTGGGTGATATCAAATTGGTCAGCTAACGGCTCTTCCACAGACAATTGTGCTTTTCTTGGAAAGTGTGGATTTCTTAAATGGAGTGCCCAAAACATACAATGCCCAAAACAAAAAGCACTTTCTTAATAATTGAAACACAAGAGAGGGCCTAGTTTTGGGTAATGTAAAATTGGCTTTGCATTGAAAATCAGTTGTATCTGACACATTATCAATCCATTGGAAGGCTTTCACAACTTTCTAGGATTGATTTCCCATATAAACCCAAATGATACATTTCTAATCTGAACCAATTCCCCTTATAAAAACCTTTGATGTAATTCTGATACATAGATCAACCAAAACAGAAAGCACTTTCTCACCATCCCTGAAGGTCAAAAGAAGAGAGCCTTGTTCTGGGTGATGCATAACTAGCCTGTATGAATCTTCAGTCCCTTTCCACTGTTGGTTCTTTTACTCTGCAGAGGATTTTTTTTTGCAAGGCCCTTGAAGATTTGACTCCAAACCCATTGGAGTAATATTGGAGTGTACAAGAAACATCTTTGCAGAGGTTACTTGAGGAGCTTCAGTGCTTTCTGCTGGAGACTGTGGATTGCCTTCCCTAGATCTGGCACTTATATCTGTAGATCCTAGAAGACTATTAGCCAATCAATTGCCAAGCGGTATGCATATAATTAAGACACTATTGTTTTGCAGTCACCTGTCTGGGCGGGGCAAGGGACAGACTTCCTAATTAACATTAGTGATATCCAGGGTAGAAACTAGCAACCAGAGGAAACTCTTAGATGTTAAATAGTAGAAAGTAATAATACCTTAAATAAAATTATCTGCAGCTTTGTAGAGTTGGCTTTTCATTGAAAAATCAGATGTATCTGTCACATTATCAATCCAGTAGAAGGCCTTCTCAACTTCTTTTTTTCCAGCTCCCAGAGGTAATTCCCCACATAAACACCACTAATAAATTTCTGACATGGATGATAAGCCTCCATGCCTTTTTTTCACAAGCTGCCTCTCAACATCCAATTCCATGTCGTATATCTGATGGCCAGAACGCTCAAAACAGAAAGCACTTTCTCATCATAATTCAGTCACAAGAGAGAGCCCCGTTTTGGGTGCTACATAATCAGTCTGAAACAAATATAAATCATCCCATTGCTGCAAAGTTGAATTCTCCAATCGATAACGCCCAAAACAGGAAGCACTTTCTGACCATCAAGAGAACACAAGAGAGAGCTTAGTTTTGGGTGATATCAAATTGGTCAGCTAACGGCTCTACCACAGACAATTGTGCTTTTTCTTGGAGAAGGTGGATTTCTAAATGGAGTGCCCAAAACATACAATACCCAAAACAAAAAGCACTTTCTTAATAATTGAAACACAAGAGAGGGCCTAGTTTTGAGTAATGTAAAATTGGCATTGCATTTAAAACTAGAGAGGTACATTTCCTGAAGAAAATGTGAGTGCTGCTTGCCGTGGCAAAACTCAGGCCCAAATCTGATTGGCTGTTGTTGCCCCGCCCCTTTTTTTCCTAATTGTGAACCACAGTCACTCAGTGACTAACATACCAAAGTTTGGGAATGCTGTCATTTAATGTGTAAAAATGGCAGCATTTCTATTTTTTTCTATTGAAAATCAATGAATGAAAATTGATTGGTTGTTGGTGGCTCCGCCCACTTTTTCTAAACTTGAAGTGGAAACCCCCAGCGACCACATTTGTGATATTCAAGGTCCCTGACATCAATACTGAGAGAATGGCAGCCTTCTTAATTTTTCCCATTAAAACCAATCAAAGAAATCTGATTGGTTGGTTTTGGCTCCACCCACTTTCTTAATTTTAATCCCAGTCCCCCAGTGACCAACTGTGCCAACTTTGAGGAGGCTGCCATTAACCGTCTAAGAGCGGCAGCAGTTTAAAATTTCCTATTTAATTGAATGGCTGAAATTTGATTGGCTGTTGTAGACTCCGCCCACTTTTTGTAAGTTTTGGCCGCAGTCACCCAGTGACCCACGGTGCCAAGTTTGGGAGCTCTGGCTTTATTACTGTGAGAATTACAGCTGTTTACATTTTCTCATTGAAGTCAATAGGGAAAATCTGATTGGTTGTTTGCGGCTCCGCTCACTTTTTTGGGTCCCCAAAATAGGACAGAAAAGTCACAACACCCATTCCCGAATAAGCTGAACGGTTTGACACCTCATTCATGGGTCTGCGACAAACTAATTATTCGATAAATTCCCCCATTATAAGTCAATGGGGCAAATTTGGGGACCTCTCCTGCCCCGGGGGTAAAACTTATACCCTCGTGTGGGGTATCATCTGACACAGGTCGCAAACCTCTTCAAATGTGGTAAATTTAACGTTTCTACAAGATTCCCTCTCTGTGCTAGAATCCGTCAAAATTTGGCCTCAATGTTAATCTATGGGACTTTTCGGGGTGGTTAATTGCCCCCACAAGGGGCAATTAACCACCCACCCCTTAGAAAAGTCATACCACCCCATTCCCGATTAAGCCGCACGATTTGACACCTCATTCATGGGTCTAGGACAAACGGTGCGGGACTAGTTACGCGCCAAACTTTCATACGGAAGAAGAATAAAAATAAGTTTGCAAGATAACAGTAGTGATGCTTTGCTTCGCAAGCACCACTAATAAGTTGTATCTGTCACATTATCAATCCATTGGAAGGCTTTCACAACTTTCTAGGATTGATGTCAAATATAAACCCAAATGATACATTTCTAATCTGAACCAATTCCCCTTATAAAAACCTTTGATGTAATTCTGATGCATAGATCACCCAAAACAGAAAGCACTTTCTCACCATCCATGAAGGTCAAAAGAAGAGAGCCTTGTTCTGGGTGATGCATAACTAGCCTGTAGGAATCTTCAGTCCCTTTCCACTGTTGGTTCTTTTACTCTGCAGAGGATTTTTTTTGCAAGGCCCTTGAAGATTTGACTCCAAACCCATTGGAGTAATATTGGAGTGTACAAGAAACATCTTGCAGAGGGTCACTTGAGGAGCTTCAGTGCTTTCTGCTGGAGACTGTGGATTGCCTTCCCTAGATCTGGCACTTATATCTGTAGATCCTAGAAGACCATTAGCCAATCAATTGCCAAGCGGTATGCATATAATTAAGACACTATTGTTTTGCAGTCACCTGTCTGGGTGGGGCAAGGGACAGACTTCCTAATTAACATTAGTGATATCCAGGGTAGAAACTAGCAACCAGAGGAAACTCTTAGATGTTAAATAGTAGAAAGTAATAATACCTTAAATAAAATTATCTGCAGCTTTGTAGAGTTGGCTTTTCATTGAAAAATCAGCTGTATCTGTCACATTATCAATCCAGTGGAAGGCCTTCTCAACTTCTTTTTTTCCAGCTCCCAGAGGTAATTCCCCACATAAACACCACTAATAAATTTCTGACACGGATGATAAGCCTCCATGCCTTTTTTTCACAAGCTGCCTCTCAACATCCAATTCCATGTCGTATATCTGATGGCCAGAATGCCCAAAACAGAAAGCACTTTCTCATCATAATTCAGTCACAAGAGAGAGCCCCGTTTTGGGTGCTACATAATCAGTCTGAAACAAATATAAATCATCCCTTTGCTGCAAAGTTGAATTCTCCAATCGATAACACCCAAAACAGGAAGCACTTTCTGACCATCAAGAGAACACAAGAGAGAGCTTAGTTTTGGGTGATATCAAATTGGTCAGCTAATGGCTCTTCCACAGACAATTGTGCTTTTTCTTGGAGAAGGTGGATTTCTAAATGGAGTGCCCAAAACATACAATGCCCAAAACAAAAAGCACTTTCTTAATAATTGAAACACAAGAGAGGGCCTAGTTTTGGGTAATGTAAAATTGGCTTTGCATTGAAAAATTAGCTGTATCTGTCACATTATCAATCCAGTGGAAGGCTTTCACAACTTTCTAGGATTGATTTCCCGTATAAACCCAAATGATACATTTCTAATCTGAACCAATTCCCCTTATAAAAACCTTTGATGTATTTCTGATACATAGATCACCCAAAACAGAAAGCACTTTCTCATCTGCAGCTTTGTAGAGTTGGCTTTGCATTGAAAAATTAGCTGTATCTATCACATTATCAATCCAGTAGAAGGCCTTCTCAACTTCTTTTTTTCCAGCTCCCAGAGGCAATTCCCCACATAAACACCACTAATAAATTTCTGACACGGGTGAGAAGCCTCCATGCCTCCAGGCTAAGTCACACATTTGCCCACTTTCAGGCTATGGGTTCTAAGGGCATACAACTAAATAATCACAAACTTTTTTGTATGGGGTGAAAAATTAAAACTGGTCCTCCGGTAAATCCAAATACTTAGTCAGAAGAGCCGACTGTAAGTAGAGACAGGACCAACAATATAATGGCATAACTTCTTACAGAAATAAACGAGAAGCATGACATTATATCCATTGGTAATTAGTAATGAGTGAACTTGTCTCATTTCGCTTAATCAAAGTCAGTGGGTATTTTTCTTGTGGCACCTTTTTTTTGTCTGGGTGACTTTTTTATCCAAATGCACTAAAGTCAATGTCTTTGTCAAAGTCAATTTATTGTGACTTTTGTCTCAGTGACACTGTTTTGTCCCGGGTGAATTTTTGCTGTAGTTTTGAGAATAAAATTGTAGATGGTAAAATTCTGCATTTTTAGGCAGGAGGTGTCAAAAAGTTACCACAGTGATAAATGAGATGCAGCTACAAACTGGGATTATGACAGAATGCCTCTAATCAGAATCACCCCTAAAAGTAACAACAGTCCTTGGTTGGCCTCAGATGGCTGGTGCCCCTGGTTTCCAGTGGCCGCTAGGACTGGAGTGAGTAAAAAAGGGGGCTACCTCTCTCCCAGAGTGCACCTCATGTTTTTTTGGAACCTGGTGCTAAATCACTTGTAGAGAATCTGATTCTGGATGAGGGTTTTGTGTAAAGCAGTTTGCTTCTATTGATTGAAGGTCATCCTTTGAGTCAAGCTTTTGTCGACCATGAGAGGGGCTGGAAAACCATTCTGCCTTTTGTAGTGGGACATAGGGGGATGCAGGGACTTGGCTTGACTATCCTCTGTATAATCAATATAACAACCTTTAGATATAACAGATACCTATGTTACTATCTTAACATATCAAAACTCAGTTAATCTCAGTTCATAAGAATCGTGGAATTAAAGGACAACTTAATTGTGTCTTAATTGTTATTGATTAAATTAGCTAAATAAATGTCGGCTTGAAAACAAATCCATGATCACCAAGTAGGAGATTTACTTTCTTAATTTCCCTATGGAATCACACTGATTTAATATCAGAATTATTTTGTCATATGAGAGCAGGTGGAAAGAATAATGATCAACAGTAACTTTTTTTTGTCATTAAATGTTTATGAATTTCCCAGTAGCAGATTACAAACAGATACAGAAAACAATGTTTAAAACATGTATTGTAAACCCACAGAGATCATTATTTGGGGTCTAGTGGTAATTGAATAATAAGGTGGATGCAAAAGACAAAGGCCCATATTTATGTAATTATACCGTGTTCCACACACTGATAGGATATCACACTGGTGGCTAGGGATGTAGCGAACCGCCGATAATGTGTTCGCGAACGCCGTTCGCGAACACCGGCAAAAAATGCGAACAGTTCGCGAACAGTTCGCGAACTTCGAACATCCGAAAATCGTTCGATTCGAACGATCGGAGGATTTTAATCGTTCGATCGAACAATTTTCGTTCGAATCGAACGAAAATCGTTCGATTTTAGCGATCGAATGGTCGAATGGTCGAACGATTTTGACGCGAACGCCTATTGGCGAACGTCGCGCGACGTTCGCAAACTTGCGGCGGACGCGAACAGCCGATGTTCGCGCGAACAAGTTCGCCGCCGAACAGTCTGCGACATCCCTACTGGTGGCATATAATGCAGGAGGGATACAAATTATATACACACATACAGACTGATACAAGAGGGGGGCGGACATATCATGACTGGGTAAAGACTAGCAGAACTGGCATACAACTCCGGGTTCTAAGAGAGCTTAGTTCAGTTTTAGACCAGCCCTTATTTCTGATTTTCTCAGATTCACTTACATCTGGTATGGTGCCTATGGATTGGAGAGAAGCTGATGTCATTCCAATTTTTAAAAAGGGATTACGATCTCAGCCTGGCAATTATAGGCCAGTAAGCTTGACATCTGTGGTGGGCAAGTTATTTGAAGGCTTGTTAAGGGATCACATTCAAAATATTGTCCTAGTGAATGGCATTATGAGCAGCAATCAGCATGGCTTTATGAAGGATAGGTCATGTCAGACAAATGTAATTGCTTTTTATGATGAGGTAAGTAAGATGCTGGACAGTGGGGGGACAGTAGATGTGATCCATTTGGTACCGTTTAATACCGTGCCCCACAAACGACTGCTTTCTAAACTAAGGTCTGTTGGGCTTAATGAAGTCGTTTGCACATGGATAGGAAACTGGCTACAGGATCGGGTACAGAGGGTGGTTGTTAATGGGACATTCTCTACTTGGAGTAGAGTTCTTAGTGGGGTCCCTCAGGGCTCAGTATTGGGGCCACTTTTATTTAACTTGTTCATTAATGACTTAGGGGAGGGTAAGTAATGTATCAGTGTTTGCAGATGACACAAAATTATCAGCCCAATTAATTCCATCCAGGATGTGGCACTTGCAACAGGATCTTGACAAACTGGCAATCTGGGCAGCTAAGTGGCAAATGAGATTCAATGTTGATAAATGTAAAGTCCTGCACCTGGGATGTAACAATATCCACTTATACCCTTAATGGGACTGCACTAGGCAAATCCATTATGGAGACGGAGCTTGGATTCCTTGTAGATAATAAACTTGTCTGTAGCAAGCAATGCCAGTCAGCAGCATCAAGGGCAAAGAGTTGTATTAAATGGGGCAGAGAGTCACGGGAGGAGGGGGTCCCACTGTATAGAGCACTGGTAAGGCCCCATCTAGAATATGCCCTACAGTTTTGGTCTCCATCACTCAAACAGGACATTATTGTATTAGAGAGGGTACAGAGAAGGGCAACTAAGCTGGTCAAGGGAAAATCTTAGCTATGAGGAAAGACTGGCCAAATTGGGGATGTTCATGCTGGAGAAGAGGCGTTTAAGCGGGTTGTTACAGTGAGAGCTGTGAAGATTTGGAATTGTCTCCCTGAATCAGGGGTACAGGCTGATACATTAGATAGGTATAAGAAGGGGTTGGATGGTGTTTAGCAAGTGAGAGAATACAGGGATATGGGAGATAGCTCATAGTACAAGTTGATCCAGGGACTGGTCCCATTGCCATTTTGGAGTCAGGAAGGAATTTTTCCGCCTCTGACAGCAATATGCAATAAAGTATATCAACAGGGGACCTACACCTGATATACTGTAAGCAGACCAGGTAATATAAATGCCCCTGTACTATTTAAGTTTGTTTTACAAATTCTAATCTGATCTTGTAAATGGGCACTTGGCCTCTCTTGGGAGTGAATTCAAATGGAAGGGTTAACAGGAAGCTAAAGCCCAAACTCAACCCAACCTGTGTGAGAGTGGGAAATAAAACAAGTTTCACTGGTTATAGAGAGAGGGAGAAAGAGAGAGAAAGAGAGAGAGAGAGAAAGAGAGAAAGAGAGAAAGAGAGAAAGAGAGAAAGAGAGAAAGAGAGAAAGAAAGAGAGAGAAAGAGAGAGAGAGAGAAAGGTTCAGTTTCATTTCTTGTTCCTGATTTCAGTGATGGCGACTGCTGATGTGAGAGCTGAGCTGAGCTGCTCCATCTGCCTGAGCATTTATACTGATCCTGTATCCCTGCCTTGTGGCCATAACTTCTGCCGGGGCTGTATTGGGACAACATGGGACACCCAGGAGGGATCTGGGGCTTATTCCTGCCCTGAATGTAGAGCAGAGTATCAGGAGCACCCTGCCCTGCTCAGGAACAGAACTCTGGGTAACATAGCAGAGAGATTCCGTCCAACTGAGACAGAGCCGGGGGAGACTGGGATCTTCTGCACCTACTGTGTCCTCTCTCCTGTACCTGCTGCTAAATCCTGTCTCCTGTGTGAGGCTTCTCTGTGTGATACCCACCTGAGGGGCACAGCAAGTCAGCAGAACATGTACTGACCCAACCCACCGACTCCTTTATGGAGAGAAAATGTTCTGTACATCACAAGGTTCTGGAGTATTTCTGCTGTGAGGAGTCTGTCTGTGTTTGTGTGTCCTGCTGTCTGGCCGGAGAGCACAGGGGCCACAGGGTGGAGCTGCTGAGTGAGGCCTCTGAGAGGAAGAAAGAAAGACTGAGGAATGTTCTGGAGAAACTGAGGCCAAAGAAAGAGAAGACTGAGAGAGGAGCCCAGAGGCTGCAGGAGAGCAGGAGAGAAGTGACAGAAAAAGCAGCCGGTGAGACAGAGAGAGCCATTGCCCTGTTTAGGGACATCAGGGAAAAGATAGAAGAACTAGAGAAAAGACTCCTGAGTGACATCTCCGGGCAGAAAGTAAAAATTTTCCTCCAACTCTCTGGTCTAATCCAGCATTTTGAAATAAAGAAGGACAAGCTGTCCAGGAAGATCTGTCAGGTTGAGGATCTGTGCAACATGGCAGATCCACTCACTCAGAGGGCAGATAATGAAGAGTATTATGATACTGAGATTGATGATACTGAGGGGGCAGATAATGAGGGGGACAGAGAAAAAGATGATATAAATGTTCCTGCTGTAGGGGATCTGGATGTGGATCTGATCTCAGAGACATTACTCACAGGCTTAGCTGCCATTGTGACTGGGGTAGAGGGAAGGATCTATGGGCAGGAGGCTACAGACCTGTTACTGGATATAAACACGGCTGGGAATCATGTATCTGTATCAGGGGACAGGAAATCTGCTTCCTACTCAAGCCACCCACAAACCCCAGAGAGACTTCAGGATTATCCTCAGGCTTTAAGCACCAGGAATTTCTCCTCAGGGCAACATTAGTGGGAATTGGAGGTCAGTGAATCAGGGAACTGCAGGTTAGGGGTGACTTATCCCAGTATAGAGATGGGAGGGGATATGTCCTGGATTGGGAATAATAACAAGTCCTGGTGTTTGTGGAGATGGAATAAAAACTATCAGGTGAGACATGACAGAATAAACACACAGTTACTTCATATTCCTTCCTGTAGTAGAATGAGGATCTCATTAGATTATGAGGCCGGACGTCTGTCCTTTTATGAGCTGAGTGAGCCAATCAGACACTTACACACCTTCACTGCCACATTCACTGAGCCCCTTCATGCTGCATTCTGGGTAGGATTGGATACTTGTGTGAGAATCAATAGTAAAGGCACCACCCACTGCCCAGCAGGAAACCCATTCCTGGAGCTGCTCTTATGCTTGTGATGTCAGGAAAGGAAGGAAATACAGGAGCAATTTTTGGTCAGTGCTTGGGAAGCCAAGTGGTACTGGTTTACAATAAGAGATGCTAAATCGCACATTTGCAGTTGTTGATAACAACCAATACGATTTTTGTTTTTTAAAAATAAAGTGCAAAATAAAGTCAATGTAGCACCTGTGTTTGTAAATACGCCCCAGGAACTAATATCTACCTCATCAGGATTATATGTATTGGTTATTTACAGTTAACACTGGAACTGGATTGTATAACATTTCTCAAATACACTTCATTTTCCACATACAGATATAGATTGAATAAGAGACGGGGAATTAAATGTGATCAAGGTGAGGTTATTAAAGGGGTTGTTCACCTGTAAATTAACTTTTAGCACAATGTAGACATTTCTATTGTAAGACAGCCTGCAATTTATCTTCATTTTTTATTCACGGTTTTAAGTTATTTAGCTTTTTGTTCAGCAATTGTTTTATTTAATATTAATAGTTTTGGCTGCTGGGGTCAGTGACCCCCATTTGAAAACTGGAAAGACTCAAAAGAGGAAGGCAAACATTTCAAAAATGATAAAAAAATAAATGAAAAACAACTGCTAATTTGCTAGGCATTGGCCATTGTATAACTCACTAAAAGTTAATTAAAAGGCGAACCACCCCCTTTAAAGGGTTTCTGTCACGATTTTTATGGTTTTGTTTTTATTTTCATATTGCACTGTTTACATTGCAAATAAATTACTCTACAATTTAAAACTTCCCTTCCCATTGTACTTCATTGTGACCCAAGCAATTCTTCCAGCTCGGGTGCTATTCTCAAGTCTACCACATGGTTTAGGGCCCCTGGGATACGGACATCATGTTTAGCCCCATGCCAACTTTTAAAATTAAATATTCAAAAACTGCTTGCTCTTTTATGAAAAGGATTTCAGTGCAGATGGAAGGACTAAGTGCATTAGACTGATATTTTTAATGATCTCCTTATATATTTATATATAGTGATCATATCCCCCTTATATATTTATATATAGTGACCATATCCCCTTATATATTTATATAGAGTGATCATATCCCCTTATATATTTAAATATAGTGATCATATCCCTTTATATATTTATATATAGTGGTCATATCTACTTATATATTTATATATAGTGATCATATCCCCTTATATATTTATATATAGTGATCACATCCCCCTTAACTGTCTCTTCTCCAGTGTAACCAATCCAAACTTTTCTTTCCCCATAACTGATCCCTTCCATTAGTGACTGTGCTACTGCTTTTGAGTAAATTTAACCCACAAATGAGGACATTAATTAAAAAAAAACTTTGTGCCATAGACCTAAATGTTACCTTAATTAAATTAGTAAATGAGAGAAACAATATTGTAACTCCTGGGTGTCTGTCACAGATCAGGTTGATTTGGTTGTTATTATTTTTGGATCGCCTTTTAAGGTTTGTTAATTTCTACAAGATCTGAGGAGTCACTGGAGAATGTGTCCAATGATATAATTAGTCAGAGCTGCTCCCACACCCACCAGTGTCCTCTCTCCTCCAGTGTCTCTCCTGCTTCTCTCCTATGTGGTTGCCCACTGGCTTTTCTCTAGTAGAAGGGACAGCAAACAATACAGCAGATCCTGTGATGGTCTGACATCCCACAAGGACTATGCAGTCATACGATTTGCTGAATGGTAGTTATTCCACTGGCTGTCAAGCTCCAATCAGCAGGACTTCTACACTCATTTACTACCAATCACAAGAGGACTTTCCAATCCATGTTAAAGACTGCCTGTCAAACAACATAGCCTTTTGCCTACTATAGATTCCTCCTTGCCATACAAAGAATTGGAAGACCCACAGCCTTCCATGACAAAAGCTGTCAGTCTCATATCCCTTTGCCTAGGCTCTATGGCAAAATAACCATTGCCTAAGCACTCCCATTATAAAATCTAACATTGCAACACATAGCAATGTGTTGACCAGTGCCTAGTAAGCCTCAACTTCCCTATCCCGTAATACCATAGGGAGAGAAAAAAACGGCAAAGTCTTCTTCATTTCCATATCTGTCAAAGTTGACCAATCACAAGAGGACTTTCCAATCCTTGTTAAAGACTGCCTGTCAAACAACATAGCCTTTTGCCTACTATAGATTCCTCCTTGCCATACAAAGAATAGGAAGACCCACAGCCTTCTATGACAAGAGCTGTCAGTCGCATATCCCTTTGCCTAGGCTCTATGGCAAATTAGCCATTGCCTAAGCACTCAAATGATAAAATCTAACATTCCAACACATAGCCATGTGTTGACCTGTGCCTAGTAAGCCTCAACTTCCCTATCCCGTAATGCCATAGTGAGAGAAAAAAACGGCAAAGTCTTCTTCATTTCCATATCGGTCAAAGTTGACCAATCACAAGAGGACTTTCCAATCCCGGACAATGACTGCCTGTCAACAACATAACCCTAGACTCTATGACAATTTGACATTGCCGCTATCCCGTAATACCATAGGGAGAGAAAAAAACGGCAAAGTCTTCTTCATTTCCATATCGGTCAAAGTTGACCAATCACAAGAGGACTTTCCAATCCAGGTCAATGACTGCCTGTCAACAACTTAACCCTTTGCCTAGACTCTATGACAATTTGACATTGCCGCTATCCCGTAATACCATAGGGAGAGAAAAAAACGGCAAAGTCTTCTTCATTTCCATATTGGTCAAAGTTGACCAATCACAAGAGGACTTTCCAATCAATGTTAAAGACTGCCTGTCAAATAACATAGCCTTTTGCCTACTATAGATTCCTCCCTGCCATGCAAAGAATAGGAAGACCCACAGCCTTCTATGACAAGAGCTGTCAGTCCCATATCCCTTTGCCTAGGCTCTATGGCAAATTAGCTATTGCCTAAGCACTCCCATGATAAAATCTAACATTCAACACATAGCCATGTGTTGACCTGTTCCTAGTAAGCCTCAACTTCCCTATCCCGTAATACCATAGGGAGAGAAAAAAACGGCAAAGTCTTCTTCATTTCCATATCGGTCAAAGTTGACCAATCACAAGAGGACTTTCCAATCCATGTTAAAGACTGCCTGTCAAACAACATAGCCTTTTGCCTACTATAGATTCCTCCCTGCCATACAAAGAATAGGAAGACCCACAGCCTTCTATGACAAGAGCTGTCAGTCTCATATCCCTTTGCCTAGGCTCTATGGCAAATTAGCCATTGCCTAAGCACTCCCATGATAAAATCTAACATTCCAAAACATTACCATGTGTTGACCTGTGCCTAGTAATCCTCAACTTCCCTATCCCGTAATACCATAGGGAGAGAAAAAAACGGCCAAGTCTTCATCATTTCCATATCGGTCAAAGTTGACCAATCACAAGAGGACTTTGCAATCCAGGTCAATGACTGCCTGTCAACAACATAACCCTTTGCCTAGACTCTATGACAATTTGACATTGCCGCTATACCGTAATACCATAGAGAGAGAAAAAAACTGCAAAGTCTTCTTCATTTCCATATCGGTCAAATTTGACCAATCACAAGAGGACTTTCCAATCCATGTTAAAGACTGCCTGTCAAACAACATTGCCTTTTGCCTACTATAGATTCCTCCTTGCCATACAAAGAATAGGAAGACCCACAGCCTTCTATGACAAGAGCTGTCAGTCCCATATCCCTTTGCCTAAGCTCTATGGCAAATTAGCTATTGCCTAAGCACTACCATGATAAAATCTAACATTCCAATACATTGCCATGTGTTGACCTGTGCCTAGTAAGCCTCAACTTCCCTATCCCGTAATACCATAGGGAGAGAAAAAACGGCAAAGTCTTCTTCATTTCCATATCGGTCAAAGTTGACCAATCACAAGTAGACTTTCAAATCCAGGTGAAGGACTGCCTGTCAACAACATAGCCCTTTGCCTAGACTCTATGACAATTTGACATTGCCGCTATCCCGTAATACCATAGGGAGAGAAAAAAACGGCAAAGTCTTCTTCATTTCCATATCAGTCAAAGTTGACCAATCACAAGAGGACTTTCCAATCCAGGTCAATGACTGACTGACAACAACAAAGCCCTTTGCCTAGACTCTATGACAAGCTGACATTGCCGCTATCCCGTAATACTATAGGGAGAGAAAAAACGGCAAAGTCTTCTTCATTTCCATATCGGTCAAAGTTGACCAATCACAAGAGGACTTTCCAATCCATGTTAAAGACTGCCTGTCAAACAACATAGCCTTTTGCCTACTATAGATTCCTCCTTGCCATACAAAGAATAGGAAGACCCACAGCCTTCTATGACAAGAGCTGTCAGTCTCATATCCCTTTGCCTAGGCTCTATGGCAAATTAGCCATTGCCTAAGCACTCCCATGATAAAATCTAACATTCCAACACATAGCCATGTGTTGGCCTGTGCCTAGTAAGCCTCAACTTCCCTATCCCGTAATACCATAGGGAGAGAAAAAACGGCAAAGTCTTCTTCATTTCCATATCGGTCAAAGTTGACCAATCACAAGAGGACTTTCCAATCCATGTTAAATACTGCCTGTCAAACAACATAGCCTTTTGCCTACTATAGATTCCTCCTTGCCATGCAAAGAATAGGAAGGCCCACAACCTTCTATGACAAGAGCTGTCAGTCCCATATCCCTTTGCCTAGGCTCTATGGCAAATTAGCCATTGCCTAAGCACTCCCATGATAAAATCTAACATAACAACACATAAACATGTGTTGACCTGTGCCTAGTAAGCCTCAACTTCCCTATCAGTAATACCATAGGGAGAGAAAAAAACGGCAAAGTCTTCTTCATTTCCATATCGGTCAAAGTTGACCAATCACAAGAGGACTTTCAAATCCAGGTCAAGGACTGCCTGTCAACAACATAGCCCTTTGCCTAGACTCTATGACAATTTGACATTGCCGCTATCCCGTAATACCATAGGGAGAGACAAAAACGGCAAAGTCTTCTTCATTTCCATATCGGTCAAAGTTGACCAATCACAAGAGGACTTTCCAATCCAGGTCAATGACTGCCTGTCAACAACATAGCCCTTTGCCTAGACTCTATGACAATTTGACATTGCCGCTATCCCGTAATACCATATGGAGAGAAAAAACGGCAAAGTCTTCTTCATTTCCATATCGGTCAAAGTTGACCAATCACAAGAGGACTTTTCAATCCAGGTCAATGACTGACTGACAACAACATAGCTCTTTGCCTAGACTCTATGACAATTTGACATTGCCGCTATCCCGTAATACCATAGGGAGAGAAAAAACGGCAAAGTCTTCTTCATTTCCATATCGGTCAAAGTTGACCAATCACAAGAGGACTTTTCAATCCATGTTTAAGACTGCTTGTCAAACAACATAGCCTTCTGCCTACTTTAGATTCCTCCTTGCCATACAAAGAATTGGAAGACCAACAGCCTTCGATGACAA
Organism: Xenopus laevis; assembly: GCF_017654675.1. NCBI lineage: Eukaryota > Metazoa > Chordata > Amphibia > Anura > Pipidae > Xenopus > Xenopus laevis. Next base: position 231,646,667 of record NC_054371.1, read on the forward strand.
GAGCTGTCAGTCTCATATACCTTTGCCTAGGCTCTATGGCAAATTAGCCATTGCCTAAGCACTCCCATGACAAAATCTAACATTCCAACACATAGCCATGTGTTGACCAGTGCCTAGTGAGCCTCAACTTCCCTATCCCGTAATACCATAGGGAGAGAAAAAAACGGCAAAGTCTTCTTCATTTCCATATCGGTCAAAGTTGACCAATCACAAGAGGACTTTCAAATTCAGGTCAAGGACTGCCTGTCAACAATATAGCCCTTTGCCTAGACTCCATGACAATTTGACATTGCCGCTATCCCGTAATACCATAGGGAAAGAAAAAAACGGCAAAGTCTTCTTCATTTCCATATCTGTCAAAGTTGACCAATCACAAGAGGACTTTCCAATCCAGGTCAATGACTGCCTGTCAACAACATAGCCCTTTGCCTAGACTCTATGACAATTTGACATTGCCGCTATCCCGTAATACCATATGGAGAGAAAAAACGGCAAAGTCTTCTTCATTTCCATATCGGTCAAAGTTGACCAATCACAAGAGGACTTTCCAATCCAGGTCAATGACTGACTGACAACAACATAGCCCTTTGCCTAGACTCTATGACAATTTGACATTGCCGCTATCCCGTAATACCATAGGGAGAGAAAAAACGGCAAAGTCTTTTTCATTTCCATATCGGTCAAAGTTGACCAATCACAAGAGGACTTTCCAATCCATGTTAAAGACTGCCTGTCAAACAACATAGCCTTTTGCCTACTATAGATTCCTCCTTGCCATACAAAGAATTGGAAGACCCACAGCCTTCCATGACAAGAGCTGTCAGTCTCATACCCCTTTGCCTAGGCTCTATGGCAAATTAGCCATTGCCTAAGCACTCCCATGATAAAATCTAACATTCCAACACATAGCCATGTGTTGACCAGTGCCTAGTAAGCCTCAAATTCCCTATCCCGTAATACCATAGGGAGAGAAAAAAACGGCAAAGTCTTCTTCATTTCCATATCGGTCAAAGTTGACCAATCACAAGAGGACTTTCCAATCCAGGTCAATGACTGCTTGTCAACAACATAACCCTTTGCCTATACTCTATGACAATTTGACATTGCCACTATCCCGTAATACCATAGGGAGAGAAAAAAACGGCAAAGTCTTCTTCATTTCCATATCAGTCAAAGTTGACCAATCACAAGAGGACTTTCCAATCCATGTTAAAGACTGCCTGTCAAACAACATAGCCTTTTGCCTACTATAGATTCCTCCTTGCCATACAAAGAATAGGAAGACCCACAGCCTTCTATGACAAGAGCTGTCAGTCCCATATCCCTTTGCCTAGGCTCTATGGCAAAATAGCCATTGCCTAAGCACTCCCATGATAAAATCTAACATTGCAACACATAGCCATTTGTTGACCAGTGCCTAGTAAGCCTCAACTTCCCTATCCCGTAATACCATAGGGAGATAAAAAAAACGACAAAGTCTTCTTCATTTCCATATCTGTCAAAGTTGACCAATCACAAGAGGACTTTCCAATCCAGGTCAATGACTGCCTGTCAACAACATAACCCTTTGCCTAGACTCTATGACAATTTGACATTGCCACTATCCCGTAATACCATAGGGAGAGAAAAAAACGGCAAAGTCTTCTTCCTTTCCATATCTGTCAAAGTTGACCAATCACAAGAGGACTTTCCAATCCATGTTAAAGACTGCCTGTCAAACAACATAGCCTTTTGCCTACTATAGATTCCTCCTTGCCATACAAAGAATAGGAAGACCCACAGCCTTCTATGACAAGAGCTGTCAGTCGCATATCCCTTTGCCTAGGCTCTATGGCAAATTAGCCATTGCCTAAGCACTCAAATGATAAAATCTAACATTCCAACACATAGCCATGTGTTGACCTGTGCCTAGTAAGCCTCAACTTCCCTATCCCGTATTGCCATAGGGAGAGAAAAAAACGGCAAAATCTTCTTCATTTCCATATCGGTCAAAGTTGACCAATCACAAGAGGACTTTCCAATCCAGGACAATGACTGCCTGTCAACAACATAACCCTAGACTCTATGACAATTTGACATTGCCGCTATCCCGTAATACCATAGGGAGAGAAAAAAACGGCAAAGATTTCTTCATTTCCATATCGGTCAAAGTTGACCAATCACAAGAGGACTTTCCAATCCAGGTCAATGACTGCCTGTCAACAACATAACCCTTTGCCTAGGCTCTATGACAATTTGACATTGCCGCTATCCCTTAATACCATAGGGAGAGAAAAAAACGGCAAAGTCTTCTTCATTTCCATATCGGTCAAAGTTGACCAATCACAAGAGGACTTACCAAACAATGTTAAAGACTGCCTGTCAAATAACATAGCCTTTTGCCTACTATAGATTCCTCCCTGCCATACAAAGAATAGGAAGACCCACAGCCTTCTATGACAAGAGCTGTCAGTCCCATATCCCTTTGCCTAGGCACTATGGCAAATTAGCCATTGCCTAAGCACTCCCTTGATAAAATCTAACATTCCAACACATTACCAGGTTTTGAACTGTGCCTAGTAAGCCTCAACTTCCCTATCCCGTAATACCATAGGGAGAGAAAAAACGGCAAAGTCTTCTTCATTTCCATATCGGTCAAAGTTGACCAATCACAAGAGGACTTTCCAATCCATGTTAAAGACTGCCTGTCAAACAACATAGCCTTTTGCCTACTATAGATTCCTCCTTGCCATACAAAGAATAGGAAGGCCCACAGCCTTCTATGACAAGAGCTGTCAGTCCCATATCCCTTTGCCTGGTCTCTATGGCAAATTAGCCATTGCCTAAGCACTCCCATGATAAAATCTAACATTCCAACAAATAGCCATGTGTTGACCTGTGCCTAGTAAGCCTCAACTTCTCTATCCCGTAATACCATAGGGAGAGAAAAAACCGGCAAAGTCTTCTTCATTTCCATATCGGTCAAAGTTGACCAATCACAACAGGACTTTCAAATCCAGGTCAATGACTGCCTGTCAACAACATAGCCCTTTGCCTAGACTCTATGACAATTTGACATTGCCGCTATCCCGTAATATCATAGGGAGAGAAAAAACGGCAAAGTCTTCTTCATTTCCATATCGGTCAAAGTTGACCAATCACAAGAGGACTTTCCAATCCAGGTCAATGACTGACTGACAACAACATAGCCCTTTGCCTAGACTCTATGACAATTTGACATTGCCGCTATCCCGTAAACCATAGGGAGAGAAAAAAATGGCAAAGTCTTCTTCATTTCCATATCGGTCAAAGTTGACCAATCACAAGAGGACTTTCCAATTCATGTTAAAGACTGCCTGTCAAACAGCATAGCCTTTTGCCTACTATAGATTCTTCCTTGCCATACAAAGAATAGGAAGACCCACAGCCTTCTATGACAAGAGCTGTCAGTCCCATATTCCTTTGCCTAGGCTCTATGGCAAATTAGCCATTGCCTAAGCACTCCCATGATAAAATGTAACATTCCAACACATTGTCATGTGTTGACCTGTGCCTAGTAAGCCTCAACTTCCCTATCAGCAATACCATAGGGAGAGAAAAAAACGGCAAAGTCTTCTTCATTTCCATATCGGTCAAAGTTGACCAATCACAAGAGGACTTTCAAATCCAGGTCAAGGACTGCCTGTCAACAATATAGCCCTTTGCCAAGACTCCATGACAATTTGACATTGCCGCTATCCGAATACCATAGGGGAGAGGAAAAAAACGGCAAAGTCTTCTTCTTTCCATATCGGTCAAAGTTGACCAATCACAAGAGGACTTTCCAATCCAGGTCAATGACTGCCTGTCACAACATAACCCTTTGCCTAGACTCCTATGACAATTTGACATTGCCGCTATCCCGTAATACCATATGGAGAGAAAAAACGGCAAAGTCTTCTTCATTTCCATATCGGTCCAAAGTTGACCAATCACAAGAGGGACTTTTCCAATCCAGGTCAATGACTGAATGACAACAACATAGCCCTTTGCCTAGACTCTATAACAATTTGACATTGCCGCTATCCCGTAACACCATAGGGAGAGAAAAAACGGCAAAGTCTTCTTCATTTCCATATCGGTCAAAGTTGACCAATCACAAGAGGAATTTCAAATCCAGGTCAAGGACTGCCTGTCAACAATATAGCCCTTTGCCAAGACTCCATGACAATTTGACATTGCCGCTATCCCGTAATACCATAGGGAGAGAAAAAAACGGCAAAGTCTTCTTCTTTTCCATATCGGTCAAAGTTGACCAATCACAAGAGGACTTTCCAATCCAGGTCAATGACTGCCTGTCAACAACATAACCCTTTGCCTAGACTCTATGACAATTTGACATTGCCGCTATCCCGTAATACCATATGGAGAGAAAAAACGGCAAAGTCTTCTTCATTTCCATATCGGTCAAAGTTGACCAATCACAAGAGGACTTTCCAATCCAGGTCAATGACTGAATGACAACAACATAGCCCTTTGCCTAGACTCTATAACAATTTGACATTGCCGCTATCCCGTAACACCATAGGGAGAGAAAAAACGGCAAAGTCTTCTTCATTTCCATATCGGTCAAAAGTTGACCAATCATCTAAAGGACTTTCTCCAATCGATCTCTGCCTGTCAAAGCGAGCTAAGCCTTTTGCCTACTATAGATTCTTCCTTGCACAAGTACAAAGAATAAGAAGACCCCACAGCCTTCTATGAACAAGAGCTCAGTCCCTATATTTCCTTTGCCTAGGCTCTATGGCCCAGAATTAGCCATTGGCCTAAGCCACTCACCCATGGCAAGATCTAACATTCCAACACATAGCAATGTTTGACCTGTGCACTAGTAAGCCTCAACTTCCTATCAGTAATACCATAGGTGAGAGAAAAAAAACGGCCAAAAAGTCTTCTTCATTTCCATATCAGTCAAAGTTGAACAATCACACGAGGACTTCAAATCCAGCGTCAAGGAACTGCCTGTTCAACAATATAGCCCATTGCCTAGACTTCCATTGACAATTTGAAATTGCCGCTATTCCTCGTAATACCAATACTGGAGAGAAAAAAACGGCAAAGTTATTCATCATTTCCATATCGAGTACAAAGTGACCAATCACAAAGGACTTTTTCCAATCCAGGTCAATCATGACTGGCCCTGACAAAACACATAGCCCTTTGCTAGGCTCTAGACAAGTTGGCATTCCGCTATCCCGTTAATACCATAGGAGAGAAAAACGGCAAAGTCTTCTTCATTCCAATCGGGTCAAAGTGGCACAATCACAAGAGCGACTTTTCCAATCCATGTTAAAAGGACTGCCTGTCAAACAACCATAGCCTTTTTGCCTGACTATAAGATTCCTCCTGTTGCCCATTACAAAGAATAGGACAACCCCACAGCTTCCTATACAAACACAAAAATGGGTGGATTTGTCAGTCACAATCCCTTTGAATAGGCTCTATGGCAAAATTAGCCAATTGCCCTAGAGCCACTCCCATGATAAAATCTAACATTCCGAACACATAGCCATGTGATTGGACCAGCGGCTAGAAGCTCAACTCTCCATCCACGTAATTACCATAGGGAGAGAAAAAACGGCAAAGTCTTCTTCATTATTCATATCGGTCAAAGGTGACCAATCACATAGCAGGACCTTTCCAATCCAGGTCAATGACTGGCCGTCAACAACGAGTAACCCTTTGCCTAGCTCTATTTGACAATTTGACATTTGCCACTATCCCGTTAATACCATGGAGAGAGAAAAAAACCGGCAAAGTCTTCTTCATTTTCCATATCAGTCAAAGTTGACCAATCACCAAGAGGACTTTCCAATCCATGCTCTCTTCTCTCAAACGACATACGCCTTTTGCCTACTATAGATTTCCTCCTGCCATACAAAGAATAGGAAGACCACAGCCTTCTTATGACAAGAGCTTGTCCAGTCCATATCCCTTTGCCTAGGCTCTATGGCACAAATAGCCATTGCCTAAGCATCCATTGATAAAATCTAACATTCCAACACTAAACCATGTGTTGACCAGTGCCTAAGTAAACGCCTCAACTTCCCTATCCCGTTCAAATAGATGCGGTTGAAAAACAGGGTGCAAATAATGCCTACAAGGCCAACGTATACACTACTACAGCGGTGGATACGGATTACGTAAAATATATTATGGCTGCTTGAAAAAAGTGACTCCGGTGTTTTTTCTGGAGACGGTAATATTATGGATATTTAGACAGAATGTGAACAAGGTCACACAGCCTCGATGGCGGGTTGAAGAAAACAGTGTGCAAATAATGCCTACAGGGCAAATAATGCCTAAAAGGTCAACTTATACACTACTACAGCGGTAGTAAAATAAAAAAAAGTAAAATAAAAAAAAATGAATATTAAAAAAAAAAAATTAAAGTTGGTGCTGCTGAACTACTAGGAGCAGCAGATTAGCACACCAGTCCCACTCCCCAACACTGCTAGACTAATAGCACTGGGCTCTTATAGTAGTAGTAGTAGTAGTAGTAGTAAAACAACAAAAAAATAAATAAAAGCAGTCCTTACAAGGACTACTGTTATTGCAGCAGTCAGCAGATGAGATCAGAAGCAGGACAGCTGCCCACTGCAGCTACATACAGAGCACTGCAGTAGAAGGTAGATTACTAGCCAGCAAAGCTACCTAAGCTAAAATGTCCCTCAAACCCCTGCAGACTTCTGTCCCTCCAATAACAGAGCAGTATCAAAACGATTACTAGCCAGCAAACTTTCAACTGTCCCTGAAATCACTAACAGGCAGCAGCTCTCTCCCTACACTATCTCTTCAGCACACACAGGCAGAGTGAAAAAACGCTGCAGGGCTTCGGTTTTTATAGGGAAGGGGAGTGGTCCAGGGGAGAGCTTCCTGATTGGCTGCCATGTACCTGCTGGTCTGGGGTGAGAGGGCAAAAAAAAGCGCCAACAATGGCGAACCCAAAATGGCGAACGTCGTGCGACGTTCGCGAACTTCCGGCGAGCGCGAACACCCGATGTTCGCGCGAACAAGTTCGCCAGCGAACAGTTCGCGACATCTCTATCCCGTAATACCATAGGGAGAGAAAAAAACGGCAAATTCTTCTTCATTTCCATATCTGTCAAAGTTGACCACTCACAAGAGGAATTTCCAATCCATGTTAAAGACTGCCTGTCAAACAACATAGCCTTTTGCCTACTATAGATTCCTCCTTGCCATACAAAGAATAGGAAGACCCACAGCCTTCTATGACAAGAGCTGTCAGTCGCATATCCCTTTGCCTAGGCTCTATGGCAAATTAGCCATTGCCTAAGCACTCAAATGATAAAATCTAACATTCCAACACATAGCCATGTGTTGACCTGTGCCTAGTAAGCCTCAACTTCCCTATCCCGTAATACCATAGGGAGAGAAAAAAACGGCAAAGTCTTCTTCATTTCCATATCGGTCAAAGTTGACCAATCACAAGAGAACTTTCCAATCCAGGACAATGACTGCCTGTCAACAACATAACCCTTTGCCTACACTCTATGACAATTTGACATTGCCGCTATCCCGTAATACCATAGGGAGAGAAAAAAACGGCAAAGTCTTCTTCATTTCCATATCGGTCAAAGTTGACCAATCACAAGAGGACTTTCCAATCCATGTTAAAGACTGCCTGTCAAACAACATAGCCTTTTGCCTACTATAGATTCCTCCTTGCCATACAAAGAATAGGAAGACCCACAGCTTCCTATGACAAGAGCTGTCAGTCACATATCCCTTTGAATAGGCTCGATGGCAAAATAGCCATTGCCTAAGCACTCCCATGATAAAATCTAACATTCCAACACATAGCCATGTGTTGACCAGTGGCTAGTAAGCCTCAACTTCCCTATCCCGTAATACCATAGGGAGAGAAAAAAACGGCAAAGTCTTCTTCATTTTCATATCGGTCAAAGTTGACCAATCACAAGAGGACTTTCCAATCCAGGTCAATGACTGCCTGTCAACAACATAACCCTTTGCCTAGGCTCTATGACAATTTGACATTGCCACTATCCCGTAATACCATAGGGAGAGAAAAAAAACGGCAAAGTCTTCTTCATTTCCATATCAGTCAAAGTTGACCAATCACAAGAGGACTTTCCAATCCATGTTAAAGACTGCCTGTCAAACGACATAGCCTTTTGCCTACTATAGATTCCTCCTTGCCATACAAAGAATAGGAAGACCCACAGCCTTCTATGACAAGAGCTGTCAGTCCCATATCCCTTTGCCTAGGCTCTATGGCAAAATAGCCATTGCCTAAGCACTCCCATGATAAAATCTAACATTCCAACACATAGCCATGTGTTGACCAGTGCCTAGTAAGCCTCAACTTCCCTATCCCGTAATACCATAGGGAGAGAAAAAAACTGCAAAGTCTTCTTCATTTCCATATCAGTCAAAGTTGACCAATCACAAGAGGACTTTCCAATCCAGGTCAATGACTGCCTGTCAACAACATAACCCTTTGCCTAGACTCTATGACAATTTGACATTGCCACTATCCCGTAATACCATAGGGAGAGAAAAAAACGGCAAATTCTTCTTCATTTCCATATCTGTCAAAGTTGACCAATCACAAGAGGACTTTCCAATCCATGTTAAAGACTGCCTGTCAAACAACATAGCCTTTTGCCTACTATAGATTCCTCCTTGCCATACAAAGAATAGGAAGACCCACAGCCTTCTATGACAAGAGCTGTCAGTCGCATATCCCTTTGCCTAGGCTCTATGGCAAATTAGCCATTGCCTAAGCACTCAAATGATAAAATCTAACATTCCAACACATAGCCATGTGTTGACCTGTGCCTAGTAAGCCTCAACTTCCCTATCCCGTAATACCATAGGGAGAGAAAAAAACGGCAAAGTCTTCTTCATTTCCATATCGGTCAAAGTTGACCAATCACAAGAAGACTTTCAAATCCAGGTCAAGGACTGCCTGTCAACAACATAGGCCTTTGCCTACACTCTATGTCAATTTGACATTGCCGTATCCCGTAAAACCATAGGGAGAGAAAAAAACGGCAAAGTCTTCTTCATTTCCATATCGGTCAAAGTTGACCAATCACAAGAGGACTTTCCAATCCAGGTCAATGACTGCCTGTCAACAACATAACCCTTTACCTAGACTCTATGACAATTTGACATTGCTGCTATCCCGTAATACCATAGGGAGAGACAAAACGGCAAAGTCTTCTTCATTTCCATATCGGTCAAAGTTGACCAATGACAAGAGGACTTTCCAATCCAGGTCAATGACTGCCTGACAACAACATAGCCCTTTGCCTAGACTCTATGACAATTTGACATTGCCGCTATCCCGTTCTACCATAGGGAGAGAAAAAAACGGCAACGTCTTCTTCATTTCCATATCGTTCAAAGTTGACCAATCACAAGAGGACTTTTAAATCCAGGTCAAGGACTGCCAGTCAACAACATAGCCCTTTGCCTAGACTCCATGACAATTTGACATTGCCGCTATCCCGTTCTACCATAGGGAGAGAAAAAAACGGCAAAGATTTCTTCATTTCCATATCGGTCAAAGTTGACCAATCACAAGAGGACTTTCCAATCCATGTTAAAGACTGCCTGTCAAACAACATAGCCTTTTGCCTACTATAGATTCCTCCTTGCCATACAAAGAATAGGAAGACCCACAGCCTTCTATGACAAGAGCTGTCAGTCGCCTATCCCTTTGCCTAGGCTCTATGGCAAATTAGCCATTGCCTAAGCACTCAAATGATAAAATCTAACATTCCAACACATGGCCATGTGTTGACCTGTGCCTAGTAAGCCTCAACTTCCCTATCCCGTAATACCATAGGGAGAGAAAAAAACGGCAAAGTCTTCTTCATTTCCATATCGGTGAAAGTTGACCAATCACAAGAGGACTTTCAAATCCAGGCCAATGACTGCCTGTCAACAACATAGCCCTTTGCCTAGACTCTATGACAATTTGACATTGCCGCTATCCCATAATACCATAGGGAGAGAAAAAAATGGTAAAGTCTTCTTCATTTCCATATCGGTCAAAGTTGAGCAATCACAAGAGGACTTTCCAATTCATGTTAAAGACTGCCTGTCAAACAGCATAGCCTTTTGCCTACTATAGATTCTTCCTTGCCATACAAAGAATAGGAAGACCCACAGCCTTCTATGACAAGAGCTGTCAGTCCCATATTCCTTTGCCTAGGCTCTATGGCAAATTAGCCATTGCCTAAGCACTCCCATGATAAAATTTAACATTCCAACACATTATCATGTGTTGACCTGTGCCTAGTAAGCCTCAACTTCCCTATCAGCAATACCATAGGGAGAGAAAAAAACGGCAAAGTCTTCTTCATTTCCATATCGGTCAAAGTTGACCAATCACAAGAGGACTTTCCAATCCAGGTCAATGACTGCCTGTCAACAACATAACCTAATTTGATGCTCAAGAGAAGAGACAAAAGCGGAGTATATAGCGTCGCACAATCCCAAAGCAACCATGTACAAACTAATGTGTCTTCTTGCTTAGTGATCAACTCGGACTGAATTGAGTATTTGTGATTAAAGTGATTTAATGAACTTCTCTTCTGTGATCATAGAATAAATAATTAATTAATTAAAGTGAAAATCTTGTCAGTTCATGGTGACTGTAATCTTTAAAGTGCAAGTGCTTAATTCGTGAACATAGAGTTGTGCTTAAAACTGTGGCTTGAACTCATTAAGGAAACCTGATAAAAAGTAACTTTTATTCGATTGCTAAAATTCATGGACTGAAAAGGGAATTAATTGATAAACCACTAAAAACAATTAAAAGAAAGGGTGGAAATAGATCAAATATGTGAGTGAAAAGGGGTAACAGTGTAATTAATTCATTAGACTGTTCCCTTAAAGATCTTGCGTCACCCGTTTCCCTATACTGGCTGAATAGTAGTCAGGGAGTGTATTGAGGACTGGGTTAGTAATACAGCAGTGTTCCCGAGAGAGGATGAGCGTGGGGTGAACGTATGACGAGGGTTGTTCAGGGGTACCCCCAAACAGTTAACTTGAAAAACAATTATAATGAGGAAGAGGGTTAAATGTGTTGTCCTCAAGCGTGATGTCACTTATCCCTTCTATTCGAAGGGTGGACCAATCAGCCTCTGTACAGTATGGTGTGCACGAAGTTAACTAACACTGTGTCCTCTCAGAGGCACCTAAGATCATTGGCCTATTCCCTAGACGCTACACAGGCAACACCTTTTACTGACAAGTAGGCTGCACTTTGCGCATATGGGATCCGAGTCCCTACAAAAAGTTATGCCCTCCGTTCTCCCCCCTTCCGTTTCTCTGCCCCACTGCACGTTAACCTCCGATTCCTCCTATTCCCTGTTTAAAGCCACTACACAAGCGGCAAAGTTACAGTGCCTGATAGGGATGTAGCGAACTGGCGATTTGATGTTCGCGAACGCCGTTCGCGAACACCGGCAAAAAATGCGAACATTCGCGAACAGTTTGCGAACTTCGAACACCCGCTAAAATCGTTCGATTCGAACGATCGAAGGATTTTAATCGTTCGATCGAACGATTTTCATTCGAATCAAACGATCGAAGCATTCGAATCGAACGATCGAAGCATTCGATCGAATGCTTTTCATTCGATCGAATGCTTACAATCGTTCGAACGAATGGAAATCGTTCGATTTTTAGCGGTCGAAGGAATTTGAATGGTCGAATGGTCGAACGATTTGTATTCGAATCGAACGCGAACTCAAAATGCGAACGTCGCGCGACGTTCGCGAACATTCGGCGGACGCGAACGGTCGAAGTTCACGCGAACAAGTTCGCCGGCGAACAGTTCGCTACATCCCTAGTGCCTGACGCACGTTTCGCCGGTTAGGCTTTTTCAATGTCTGTCAACAACATAACCCTTTGCCTAGACTCTATGAAAATTTGACATTGCCGCTATCCCGTAATACCATAGGGAGAGAAAAAAAAACGGCAAAGTCTTCTTCATTTCCATATCGGTCAAATTGACCAATCACAAGAGGACTTTCCAATCCATGTTAAAGACTGCCTGTCAAACAACATAGCCTTTTGCCTACTATAGATTCCTCCTTGCCATACAAAGAATAGGAAGACCCACAGCCTTCTATGACAAGAGCTGTCAATCCCATATCCCTTTGCCTAGTCTCTATGGCAAATTAGCCATTGCCTAAGCACTCCCATGATAAAATCTAACATTCCAACACATAACCATGTGTTGACCTGTGCCTAGTAAGCCTCAACTTCCCTATCCCGTAACACCATAGGGAGAGAAAAAACGGCAAAGTCTTCTTCATTTCCATATCGGTCAAAGTTGACCAATCACAAGAGGACTTTCCAATCCATGTTAAAGACTGCCTGTCAAACAACATAGCCTTTTGCCTACTATAGATTCATCCTTGCCATACAAAGAATAGGAAGACCCACAGCCTTCTATGACAAGAGCTGTCAGTCCCATATCCCTTTGCCTAGGCTCTATGGCAAATTATCCATTGCCTAAGCACTCCCATGATAAAATCTAACATTCCAACACATAGCCATGTGTTGACCTGTGCCTAGTAAGCCTCAACTTCCCTATCCCGTAATACCATAGGGAGAGAAAAAAACGGCAAAGTCTTCTTCGTTTCCATATCGGTCAAAGTTGACCAATCACAAGAGGACTTTCCAATCCATGTTAAAGACTGCCTGTCAAACAACATAGCCTTTTGCCTACTCATTATTTGAATGTTATCTTTGGTTTGGGATGAATATGATAAAATAATAAATAATAAAACTTTTTAATGTATAGCACTGCAGAATAAACGTGTGCTTTAGTAAATGCTTGTTAGTAATTTTCAATGATTTAATATAAAAATGATTGCCTTTACACATTTATATAGTCATGGAACACTTTTTGTCACTTTTATATAGACATAAAAGATTGAAATTGATGGCCCTGTGTCTTTTTTTTAACCCAACTTACTATGTAGCATGAGTGCTGGGGATGGGGCTTCTGTGCTGGAACTATTTGGGGTTATATGTTCTGTCACTCGCGGGTGGGGGTGCTAATTCATGTATGTTGTGATTATTTGGTTATAACTGATGTGCTGCCTGTGATTGTTTTGTGTGATTTCTTTACAAAATATATCAAATGCAGAAAAATGTGTGTAATATTTCTTTATTGAAAACTAAAAAGGTAAAATGGTAAGGTGAGAAGTGACAATCTGGCACCGGGGGAGGGGGCACTGATTGAAGCACTTGCCTAAGGTTCCAAAATACCTTGGGCCGGCCCTGTTCCCGACCTCTGCTTTCAGCCTGATATGATCTGCTTGTAGTGAGTGACAGGTTCTGTAGAGACATCTCAAAGGGACATGTGTAATACCTACAAATGTCTGGGGGAAAATGTTAACCCAAAAAAGTTTAATAGTTAGGACTTTTGCAGGCAATCCCGCTTAATAAAAGGAAAAGTCGCCATTGTTTTTACAGCTTTAATGCGTTTTCGTCAGACAGGATATGATGTAAGTGACAGAAGATTGAGGAGGATCTAACTTCAGTTTAGCAGTTTTTCTGGTCTGAGGTGGTGAAGTCAACTCTGGCATTAGCCACTCTGTCCTTTAGTAAATCTACCCCTAAGTCTTCATATGAGCAAAAACAACTCCATTCTCACAGAAAACCATAGTAAATCTCCCTGGCACTGGAGGAAAGTTCTATGACTGTGCATATGGAACAAAGACAGATTTATGGCTGTACAGAATGGAGCCTTCTGAGTGCAAGCGCTCCTCTACTGACCTGCTACTCAACTCTTCTCTCATTACCTCCTCACATGCTCGCATTCAAGACTTTGCAAGGGCTGCACCCCTCCTCTGGAACTCTCTCACACGGTCTGTCCCACTTTCTCCCAACCTTTCTGCTTTCAACAAATCTCTGAAAACGCACTTCTTTCGAGAAGCCTCCCCTCACTCTGCTTAACTACCAAATGCAACACCACATACAGTACTACATCTCTCACTCATTTAATTCTGATCCTGCCCACTCCCACATCTTTTGCACAGGGCCTTTCTTACCTCTTGTACCAGTATTGGTTGTGATGTATGTAACTCCATGTTCTATATATATGTAATTAATGTGATGTAATTTCTCCTGCATTACCTTCCTTTCCTGACATCACAGGGCTAAGGGCAATGTCAGACTAATCCAGAGGAAGGCAAAAAAAAACCATTTGAAGCCTCTCTAATTTGCCTCAGAGGGGAAAAAAATTATTTCCTAACTAGAAATGCCAATCGGACCAGTCTCTGGATCAACTTATACTATGCGCTATCTTCCATATCCCTATATTCCCTCACTTGCTAAACACCATCCAACCCCTTCTTATACCTATCTAATGTATCAGCCTGTACCACTGATTCACTTCCCAGCTCTCCCTGTAACACCCCTTTCCCTCCTCTAATCTCATTGGCTCCCTCCTGTCTGCTGGGAGGAGCTACTGGTGAATAAAGCATCCGACCCTTCCTTGTACCTATCTAATGTATCAGCCTGTACCCCTGATTCCCTTCCCAGCTCTCCCTGTAACACCCCTTTCCCTCCTCTAATATCATTGGCTCCCTCCTGTCTGCTGGGAGGAGCTACTGGTGAATAAAGCATCAGACCCTTCCTTGTACCTATCTAATGTATCAGCCTGTACCCCTGATTCACTTCCCAGCTCTCCCTGTAACACCCCTTTCCCTCCTCTAATCTCATTGGCTCCCTCCTGTCTGCTGGGAGGAGCTACTGGTGAATAAAGCATCCGACCCTTCCTTATACCTATCTAATGTATCAGCCTGTACCCCCGATTCACTTCCCAGCTCTCCCTGTAACACCCCTTTCCCTCCTCTAATCTCATTGGCTCCCTCCTGTCTGCTGGGAGGAGCTACTGGTGAATAAAGCATCTGACCCTTCCTTGTACCTATGTAATGTATCAGCCTGTACCACTGATTCACTTCCCAGCTCTCCCTGTAACACCCCTTTCCCTCCTCTAATCTCATTGGCTCCCTCCTATCTGCTGGGAGGAGCTACTGGTGAATAAAGCATCCGACACTTCCTTGTACCTATCTAATGTATCAGCCTGTACCACTGATTCACTTCTCAACTCTCCCTGTAACACCCCTTTCCCTCCTCTAATCTCATTGGCTCCCTCCTGTCTGCTGGGATGAGCTACTGGTGAATAACGCATCCGACCGTTCCTTGTACCTATCTAATGTATCAGCCTGTACCCCTGATTCACTTCCCAGCTCTCCCTATAACACCCCTTTCCCTCCTCTAATCTCATTGGCTCCCTCCTGTCTGCTGGGAGGAGCTACTGGTGAATAAAGCATCCGACCCTTCCTTGTACCTATCTAATGTATCAGCCTGTACCACTGATTCAGGGAGACAATTTCTTCACAGCTCTCACTGTAACAAACCCCTTCCGAATATTTTGCTGGAACCTCTTTTCTTCTATTCGGAATGGGTGACTTTGTGTCAGCTGGAAAGACTTACTGGTAAATAAATCATTAGAGAGATTATTATATGATCCCCTTATATATTTATACATAGTCATCATATCTCCCCTTAAGCCCCTCTTCTCCAGCGTGAACATCCCCAATTTGGCCAGTCTTTCCTCATAGCTAAGATTTTCCCTTTACCAGCTTAGTTGCCATTCTCTGTACCCTCTTATTCAATAATGACCTGTTTGAGCACTGGAGACTAAAAGTGTAAGACAAAATTCTAAATGGGGACTAACCAATGCTCTATATAGTGGAAAAATGACCACGAATCATATCCTGAGTCAGCCACTGACTAGATTGAGCTGAGCCATCAGTGCAGCTATGAAGTGAGCCTGGAAACTCTGACTCCTCATTTGCCTTTTCCATATCTGTTACAACCATACTGGTACTATTATGTAAAGGAGCAACACACTCAACCCACATCTCTTTACAATTACTATACTTTTTGAGGTTAGTCTTAGCCTCAAGTATAATGCACTTCTCATTTCCTATCTTTGCCTTCCAGATTGCTGTTTTATAACATTAATTATAGCGTCTAGATTCATTAAATAAATGGCATAACTCTTTACAGAAACAAAGGAGATCCATAACATTATATTCATTGGTCATTAGTGATGAGCAAATTTGTCCTGTCAATTCACCAAAGTCAATGGGCATTTTTTATTGTGGAACCTTTTTTTGTCTTTGCAACTTTTTTGCCCAAATGCATTAAAGTCAAAAGGCTTATGATGAGTTTTTTGTCACTGCAATACTCTTTTGTTCCGTGGTGAACGTTTGCCCCATTTTTGCGAAAAAAAATTGCATATGGCAAAATTCAGAATTTTTAGGCAGGAGGTTTTATGGAGGAGGTGTCAAGAAAGTTACCACAGTGATAACTGGGGTGAAGCTACAATCTCTGGGATTATGTCCAAATGCCTCTGTTCAGAATCACCCCTAAAAGTGACAATACTACAGCACTTGATAAGCCTCAGATAATTACCACCCCTGGGTGCTGGTGGCAAGAGCCACTCATTCTGGGGCTGGAGTAAGGACAAAAGGGGCTACCTCTCTCCCAGAGTAAACCTCATGTTTATGGGGAACCTGGTGCTAAATCATTTGTAGACAACCTGATTCTGGGTCAGGGCTTTGTGCAAAGCAGATGTGATTAATTGAATTGCACCAAAGCTTTTGTCAACCATGAGAGGGGCTGGATCCCTATTTTCTCTTCTGCAGAAGGAACAAGAAATTACAAGTTGATATGATTGAACTGATGTTTTGGTACCTGGCTCAGCTCTGATATGTTTTAGACTTCTGCTTAGGCACATGAAGGTATTAAGCCATTGAAAAATGGGATGAAGAATTCACAGTCAACCACAATGAAAAGGTTTTGAGATCAAATCTTTAGAGGACAATGATTATGGCTCTATCCAGAAGAAAATAAAGTTTTGTCTGGAGTTGAGAGTTATTCTTAGGGATCGTTAGACTAGATCTTGTATCGTTTTACTGTTTATCAACTTATTACACAATAATATAATTATTACATTTTATTTACATCATGAAAATTAACAGATTCCAGGAGATGTTTGAAGATCTGAGATGTTTCGTCCCAATGACTTTATTTTACTTAAATTCTAATTGAAATTGTAACTCCGAAGTAGGGTCACACTCTCACATTTGGCTATCTTGCCCTATTTTGGAAAGGTTCTGGAAGGCTATATTGGAAGCTGTTAATAGAGTAACAGGAGAGAACATTTTACTGGAAAATCGCTCACTGATCCTCCTGAATCTACCAGAGAATCAGGTGGATAAACCTCTCAGCCCTCTAACATTGCACCTTCTTCAAGCGGCAAAAGCCCTCATACCAGTGAAATGGAAGGACGTCACTCCCCCCACTTTTAGAGAATGGGTCTCTAGGGTTGAGGAGATTAGGAAGCTAGAGGAACTGACATATATTATACAGAATAATAGCTCTAAATTGGAAAGTCTGGTCACCCTGGATAATAGATCTCAACCAACTAGTCAAGTCAAGTTAGTTCCACTTTCCCTTTCCTCTGTAACCTTGCATTTACAGTTTGGTTCCCTTTCTATTGCTAAACTCTACTAGACAATGCTCCTGATCCTGGTTCACGGTTCACGGTTTACGAACTCTCACATCCATGATGAAGGAATGACCATGCCTTTATTCCTGTTCCATAGACAACTCACGTATAGGGTATTATTGTTCTAGATATGACTCGTTTTCTTTGCTTGCTTGATGATTCTGTATGTGACATGACCATATATGCTTGCATTTCCCTCCTCCCCTCCCCTCTTCTTTCTGTACCCCTACCTTCCTCCCCCTTTGTTTGAAAATCAATAAACAGAGAATTTACAAAAAAATTCTAATTGAAATTGTGATATGTTTAATAATGTATGTACACCTGTCTTACTCATTCGCTCACCCATGTAAGTAATTTAGAAGGGACTGGGCCTTGGAACATTTAAACACCATTAAATGGGGGTTGGGAGAGCAAGCATTAAGGAGAGAGCCACCTCCCCATACTATAAAATAAAACACAATAAACTGCAGCTCATCCCTTTTTTTTAATTTAATGGTGTTTTTGGAAGAGATCATGCTAAATAAAGAGAAAAGCAGGTATGGTCTTTCTCCCCCCAAAAATAACTTTTTTCACTTAGGTAGGACTGACGCATGGACACTACCTTGACGGGGCGCATCAGCTTATGCATACTTTGTACAAACTTTGTAACTAAAAGTGTCTTTTTTACTAGTTACAGTTCAGCTGTGCCAAAATAGGTTTCTCTTGGGGTTCTATATTGGAGTGCTGGGGTTAAACTTTGTGTAATTTGTATAGAGATATATATATATATATATATATATATGATATTTTACAGGGGTGCAGTGATGTTTAACCAAAGATGTAACCTTGAGTTATCTGTACTAATAAAATGAAATCCAGAGGCTGAAAAACAACTTCAGGAATCTAAAGCAGCTTCATGTGACTTCCTGATGACGGCTTAAGTGAATAGCCGAAACGTTGAAATAAACATCATTTTTGATTTTGCACCTTCAAAGAGTCCTGTGAGTGCGGTTTTTTTTGCTTTATAATTGATTTATTATAACCAGCACCTAGGCAGTAGCGCTTGTTTTGTGTGCACCAGAATTTGGACTGTATATATATACATACATACATATATATATATATATATATATATATATATATATATATATATATATATATATATATATATATATATATATATATGATATTTTACAGGGGTACAGTGATGTTTAACCAAAGACGTAACCTTGAGTTATCTGTACTAATAAAATGAAATCCAGAGGCTGAAAAACAACTTCAGGAATCTAAAGCAGCTTCATGTGAATAACCAGAATAGATCCCCTCTGACTTCAAGCAGTAAATGAAGGTACCAGCATGTTCCTCTGGGGCTGAACTGTCACAGGCAATTAATAGGGAGGAACAACCAGTTGTGTTTGAGCCTTAAATGTACTTTTTTTGAGAAAAGCATTCTAAAGAAGGGCTGTCTGGCCATTAATTTGACCCTTAAAACTGTAAAATATTATCCGTTGAGTTCCCAATTGACTGATCAATCTCCAATTTCCTGGCTAAAGACAAATTTCAGGAGAAACCATGTGTATTTTTTTCTGTACAAAATATCAATTTCCTACTGAACATAGGGCAGGGAAGCTGGAGGAGAATTCTGACACTGTATCTAGTCCCTGTCCTGTTGCAGAAGTCCCTCTCCACTGGTTTGAACAGAGGGGCTCATGTTACTTATTGGGAAACTGGGGGAAAGCTTTAAAAAAGATTGCACAAGGGAAACTCCCATAGTGTATCAATAAGTTATTAGATAAATGACTCCCAATAAGAAATTACCAATTAGCCAGGAAAGTAACCAGAATTTTGCAAGTAAGGGTCCACCACTGTAACCCCCTCTCACCTATAAACTCACAGACACAATGTTAAAAACCGCTCATTAACAACCGACTTGTTTCTTCTTGTTCATAAGGAACTTTCATATATCACACTGTAGTTACCAAAAAGCACCAACCATATCAAATCACCTGATGTGTTATTTAAAGAGACAGCAGACACAACCATGACAATTTGACCATGGCAAACATGAATAATGTGCATAAGAGAGTAAAATTTACCACTGAAACCATGTTGATGGATCTAACCATTGAAAGATTCAGTTCAGTGGGATATGCAAGGAAAACCCCTTTATTTGCTTCACTTTGACTAAGTGTTATGTTACTGTTTCTTCTACTTTATGGGGCACATTTATTATTGGTTGATTATCGAGGGTTAATTAATCGAAAATCGAAGTCGAAGGATTTACTACAAATGCTTCGATCGAATGATCAAAGGAAAAATCGTTTGAACGATTAAATCTTTCGAAGCGCATGATTCAAAGTATTTTAATCCATCGATCAAATGATTTTCCTTTGATCAGAAATTTCTTACAAAGCTTATGGGGAAGGTCCCATAGTCTAACATTGG
Organism: Xenopus laevis; assembly: GCF_017654675.1. Taxonomy (NCBI): domain Eukaryota; kingdom Metazoa; phylum Chordata; class Amphibia; order Anura; family Pipidae; genus Xenopus; species Xenopus laevis. Next base: position 231,666,711 of record NC_054371.1, read on the forward strand.
TGCTCTGTAGGTTTTAGGTGGCAAAGTAGGTAGTCAAAGTTTTTTTAAAGAGACAGTACTTCGACTATCGAATGGTCGAATAGTCGAACGATTTTTAGTTCGATTCGAAGTCGAAATCGTAGTTGAAGGTCGAAGTAGCCAATTCGAAGGTCGAAGTAGCCAATTCGAAGGTCGAAGTAGCCAATTCGATGGTCGAGGTAGCCAATTCGATGGTCGAAGTAGCCAATTCGATGGTCGAAGTAGCCAAAAAAAACTTCGAAATTCGCAGTTTTTTTCGTTCTAATCCTTCACTCGAGCTAAGTAAATGTGCCCCTAAGTGTGATCAATGTACTTACAAACACTATGTTGTAAGTAAAGCAAAAATGCTTTTTTTGAACTGTGAAAATTCATGTCCAAAGTGTCATTATATTTATTTATTTTTATTTTTAAAGAATGCTTTTAATTGTTTTCCCACAATAGCCTATATAATAAAGAAGAAAGGAAAGAAGGAAGGGAAAGAAACAGGGCTGGAGAGTATAAAGTTGTTCACATTGATGTTGCAGGTGAGTCCACCCAAGGAGACCAGATGTCGTCGAACTTTTTCGGGCATCCTCTTGCCAGGAAAGTTTGTATATTCCAGCTGTGAGTTAACAAGTATGATCCATTTATACATAGTTGGTAGCGATGGGCCCATACAGTGCAGCGCAATGTTTTTTTCCCCAGAAAACATAAGCAGTACCATTAAGTGCCTAGTATTTGTTCTGGGCACCATGGAATCCAGGAGGCCCAACAAACATGTGGCCGTGTTAACTACTTGCAGTAGGGCCAGTTCTGTACCCATAAAGTGACCTGTTGCCAAAACCTGTGCACCTCAAGGCAGTTCCACATTAAGTGCATGAAGTCAGCCGTTTGTGCCTTGCACCTCGGGCAGCTTGGAGAGCAGCATTTACCCATAACATGTCATTTTTGTGGTGTAAGATAAGTTTGATGAATAATTTTAAACTGTATGAGTTTATCTCTGGTGCTTAAAAAGAGTTGATACAGACTGTCAGTAATTTCTTCCGAGTCATCATGATCTAAGCGGATCCCACTAGCTTCCCATTTGTATTTCACCCTAGGCCATGGGTCATATTGCCTGGCAATTAGTAGTTTGTATATATTCAAAAGAATATAAGGGCTATACAATTTTGTAGATCTCAGTATTGTATTTGCGGCGTAGCTGGAAATTGAGTTACACAGAGATGAGTTATATGTATGTATCTGAATTCAGACAGGCCAGCTTGTTGCAAACGTGGGTAGCGGCGCCGGCGCGATGACGTCACCATGGCGCCAAATTTGAAAATAAAAACGCTACCTAGACGCCAGAATGGCGCCCAAGTATAGGAAACATTTCCTGTGTGTATCCTGGGTTCCCTGTGACTTTATATTGCTAAATCTTGTTCCTGATTTATATCCTGACCCTTTGCCTGGACTTTGAACTTTGCTGATATCTGCCTGCCTGTGAACTCTTGCCTGGATTCTGACTACTCCTTTGATTAACCCTTTGGACACCGCGACCTTGCTCCCTCAAGAGGGCTTCCTCCTCGATCCTGACTACCTCCCTGGAGGGAGCTCCCGGCTCCCTGACACCTTAATGGTGGCTTTAAGCTTGCTGTACATCAGCTGGATCCATTTAACAAATGAGGGGCCAAAGCCCATATCAAGTGATACCACAAATCTGGATCCTGCATTCTCATATAATAATTGTAAATTGAGAAATAGCCTTCTGAAGTTAAAGTCTGTAGATTTAGCAGGCATGAATCCAGATTGGTCTGGTTCAACTAATGTAGAGACTACTTTGGCCAATCATTTTGCTAGAACTTTGGCTAGAATTTTGATCTCCATGTTGAGTAAAGAGATCGGCCAATACGAGGAGCACACTGTTGCATCTTTCCCTGATTTGGGGATAAGTACTATTGTTGCTTCTGCAAATGATTTGTGTAGAGAAAAATCCCAAAATGCATGGGAGAGTGTTTCATGTAACCTGGGAACGATTTCTTTAATATGGATCCTGTACCGCTCTATGGTAAAACCATCTGGTCCTGGAAATTTTCCTGCCGGGAAAGATAGTATAGCTTCTGATATTTCAAGTTGAGAAATAGGAAAATTCATAAATTTAGCTTGGTGATGTGAAAGTTTTGGTAAGGGTATTGAGTTTAGATATGTGTGTAGTTCTGCATTTGTATCATGAGCTGTGGATATATAAAGTGATTTGTAGAATTTGCTGAACTCCATAGATATATCTTAGTGTTTCTCCAGTAGATGACATAATCCTGGGGGTGACCATGGTGCTCTCAGGGGGTTTAGCAAGGAATGCCAAGGCCTTTCCATTTTTGTCTCCAGGCCCGGATTTAGGGAGAGGCCCCCTAGGCCCGGGCATAGGGCGGCAAGATGTTTAGGGCGGCAAGCAGGCGCCCCTAACATCTTCTATATACTGTCTGTAGCTTAAAGTAAAATGTTCCCACTCCCAAAACAGAGTAGAGCACTGCCCCCCACATTGACCTGCCGCAGCTGAGCTCAGCATGAATGTGTATAATAGCAAGGCTGCCGTGTAGCCACCCCAACCGGGCTCCTCTCCTGCTGTGTGCTTGTTCTTCTTCTCTTCTTCCGGCTGCACGCTGTGCGCAGTGCCGCGTGACGTCATCACGTCACTGCGCATGCGTGCCTCATAGTTACGTCACTCGGCGTGGGCGCGCCAGCCTAATCAGAAGGGAGCAGCCTGGCCAGTGCTAGTTCTCATAAGGAGTGAGCACGCTGCCCGCCTTGACCATGAGCTGTCTGCGCACAGTGGAAGTGCAATAGCACACACAGAGCCGCCCCAAAAAGTGCATGTCTGTCAGTGACTGATGGCCTACAACTGAAATCATTCAATCAGGAATAGGATTCAGCTACAAGTGGCTGCAGTCACTGTACTTTTTCATTAGCAATTTGCAATTCTTACAGTGGAACTTGGTAGGTTATTAAACAGTTAATTAATGAATGAATTAATATATTAATAATTATAATACTCTGCTGACTGTCTGCTGAAAAATATGAACTAAATAGATTGTATGCTGCTGGCAAAATTTAAAAAGGGACTTTTTAAACTGCTCCCCAGTGCTCCAGCGCTTGTGTGCGTGTGCCCATGCGCCCTCTGGGGTAGTGCGGGCAGGTGCTACAGTCGCGTGGCCTAGGAGCTCCTGCCTGGAAAATCTGGCACTGACTGTTAAATGACCAACAGGACTAACCTGTGTCTAAGAACAAATGACAATGTGCAGAAGAGTTCCTTAATGGTATTTATTGCACAAACTTATTTTTCCCCTAATGGTAAGAAACTTACCAATGAATAAAGAATTTAAGAGAGATATTTAGGCTACCAGTCATCATGTAACTGCTGTGTTCTATGAGACAAGAAACTAAAGAGTCATAGAGTACAAAATATCTATGGATATATAATAAACAACAATACATCAGAATTATTAAAAACAAAAAGTTACTTTTCTTTTCTCTTTTTAAATTAATTAAATACAAAAAGTATTCTGTCTATGAAATGTCTCACTGTATAACACACCAATTTATACACTTGTGCAATATCCTAATGCAGCCGTTGCCCTGATAACACTCAGGTACAGTAAGTAAGTGCAGAACTGTTCCTGCTGGAGGTTATGAAAGAACTGGAATCATTTTAGGAAAACAAGAGTTTTGTTAAAGGGCAAAAACTATTGTCTACCACTCCTTTAGCCATCAACTGCATCTTTCCCAAATATAAAAATATAAATAGGTACGGGCAGGCCCCTTGATGCACACAATGGAGGCAGGGCAGCTTGGATAACTGAGTCAGTCTATGGCACAGGAGCAGGGCCATCATCAGGGGGGACAGGGCATGAAGGGGGGGCCCGACAGTGCTGCAGTTTTGAAAAGATCCGAGCTGTGCATGCGGCCATCCAGAATAGCCAAGGGGGGCCGTGGCACCAGTGTTTTTAAAAACATAAATAAAAAAAGAATCCAGAGGCTGAAAAACAATTTCAGGAATCTAAAGCAGCTTCATGTGAATAACCACAATAGATTGCCTCTGACTTCAAGCAGTAAATGACGGTACCAGCATGTTCCTCTGGGGCTGAACTGTCACAGGTAATTAATAGGGAGGAACAACCAGTTGAGTTTTTGAGCCTTAAATTATTTTTTTTTTGGAGAAAAACTACAGTATTGTAGAGAGGTAATGTCTGGCTATTAAGCTGACCCTGAAATCTCTGAAAATATTATCTGTTGGGTTCCCACTTTAGGGCAATGACTGATCAATCTCCACTTTCCTGGCTAAAGAAAGGTATAAGAGAAACAAGGTGCTTATTTTCCAAAAAAAAATCAACTTTCTACTGACCATAGAACAGGAAAGCTGGTGGAGAATTCTGACACTGTATGTGGTTCCCTGTCTTGTGTCAAACAGCTTCCCACTCCACTGTCTCATGTTACTGAGAGGGAAACTGGGGGAAATCTTAAAAAATAAAAGATAGAGCACAAGGAAAAACAATTGTGTCAACTTTTTGTATAGAAATAAACATTACTTTTTATCACTCATTTTATTTTAATTAATTTAAAATCTGTTTCACATTGTGTTTCTCTCAAGATCCTCTTCCTATTTTGTTCTGATATTAATTATTTTTACACACCGTTAAATATATTTCAAATATTTTTCAAATGAATTGCTTCTACATTTTCTTTTGTTTCATATTAATTTTTTTATTTTATGTATGTGTTTTTAAAAAAATCAAATTAAATTACAAATCAACAGAGAGTAGGCTAGGTTTGTGGTTTTTCATGTAAACAGTGCCCAACAGCTCTTGGCTCCCTGGCTATTTACAGGCCCAGTCAAAGGGTGGTTTGAATATTCCTATAATCTCTCTATAAAATCTAGATAGGAGTTTAGCTGGCAATGGAGAGTGGAGGGTATGCTCTATAGCAGGGATCCCCAACATTTTGAACACGAGCAACATTCAGAAGTAAAAGGAATTGGGGAGCAACACCAGCATAAAAAATGTTCTTCAGATGCCAAATAAGTGCTGTGATTGGCCATTTAGTAGCCCCTATGTGGATTTTCAACCTACATTGAGACTCTATTTGGCAGTGCACCTGGTTTTTATGCAGCCAAAACTTGCCTCCAAGCCTGGAATTCAAAAATAATCACCTGCTTTGAGGCCACTGGAAGCAACATCCAAGAGGTTGGAGAGCAACATGTTACTCATGAGCTACTGGTTGGGCATCACTGGTCTAGAGCTACTGTGGTCACTGTAGGGGAAAGAGTATGGAACCTGCAAGATCTTTGTGTGTCGGAATCTGAAAACAATGTATAAGGGCAGATTTTCTTTTAAAGCAGAGCCCTGACCAGTAAATAAAATCTTCATGACCATGTTTTAGTTTATGTAGGTGGGGATAGCAGTGAGTTAGTCCAAAGTGGGAGGTGGGGTGAGAGAAGTGGCCATGGGAGTTTCAGTATTTTCAATAATGCTTGAAGGATGGATGCTTGGAGTGCTGTGTTAGGATTGTAGGGGTTGGGATAAAGACACCAGTATATATAGTATATTTGGTAGGTTAGGTTGTAAAGTGTGGAAGGCCAGGTATCCTTTTTCAATTGCTGTTGTTAGTCTTTCCCAGGAAATGCAAGAAATGCTGTCATCCCAGATGAATGGAATTTTGTTTTTTTAAATTTTTTAAATAAGAATTGAAAGATAGTGAATGGAGTGCTGTGGAATATATAAATGGACTTGGGCAGTTATATCATTTTAATAATATCCACTCTTCTCCATAGTGTAAGCAGTAGCTTGGCCCATTTCTTGAGGGTTTGAGACAAAGAGTTAATTATAACATATAGATTTGAGTTTGTAGGAAAAGATGGGGGTCTGAGTGCACCCCAAAACCAGCCAATACCCACAAAATCCTCACAAATTGCTACCACCACTCATAAGCCTTAGGTCATGAAAGACACCTCAGATTCATACCAGCAGTCAAATGATTAATCGGCATACATCATGCAGAGGACTAAGTCACACAGTTACACACTTTCAGGCTATGGATCCTCTTAGAACAACAAGGGAAAAGTTTTTAATTACACTGTTAATATAAAAAGTACAACAGTGCTTGAATACAAAGAGATGCTACAAAAGGACATACATTAAAATAATCACAACCATTTTTTTTAATTAAAACCTATACTGACTTGGGTGAACAATCAAAACTGATCCTCAAATAAATCCAAATTCTTAGTCAGAAGAGCTGACTGTTTATCATGGATTTTAGGGGCATCAGGTAACTGGACACTCCCCCATTCTTATAAATGGAGAAGGGGAGTGATTTAAAGACACAGTTCAGGTTTTTTTAAATTAACCTCCTGTAAGTAGGGACATGACCAAGAATATAATGGCATAACTTCTTATAGAAACACATGACATTATATCCATTGGTCATTAGTGAATGAGTGAATTTGTCCTGTTTCGCTTCCCCAAAGTCAATGGGTGTTTTTCCTTGTGGCACCTTTTTTTATCCAAATGCACTAAATCAATGGGCATTTTTATTTATGGTGACATTTTTGTCCCAGTTACACTTTTTTGTTCCACGGTGAATTTTTGTCACAGTTTTGCTAAAAATTTGCAGATGGTGAAGTTTTGCATTTTTAGGCAGGAGGTTTTATGCAGGAGGTGTCAGAAAAGTTCCCACAGTGATAACTGGGATGAAGCTTCAATCTCTGGGATTATGACTCAATGGGGCAGATTTGCTAAAGGGGCGAAGTGACTAACGTTAGCGAAAATTCGCCAGCGTGACGTCATTTCGTTACATCGCGATTTACTTACGGGCGCGGGCATAACTTTGCTAGCGTAGGAGATATACCCTAGAGGTAATTCACTCCCTAATGCAGTTGCGCTCTGGCGAAGGGACGTAACTACACAAATTAACTAAGATGGGCATTTTACTGAACGTTACCTCTTGCGCCAGACTTGCCTTCGCCACCTCAGACCAGGCGAAGTGCAATAAAGTAGATAGGACTACATCAAAAAATAGTTGAAAATTTTTCTAAGTCCCAAAAAAGCTGGCAACTTGATTTTTCAGGGTGAAAGGCTGCAAAAAATCGTAAATTTTTTCCTGGGTACCCGGCTTCTCCCCTACATTTCTTAACATGTGTAGGGCAATATAACAACTCTATTTTATTTTATTAAGGTTCCCTGGGCTTGTGTAGTGTAATGTATTGGCTGCAACATATACGCCCATTCAACTTTAACTTCCCGCCTTATGCAAATTAGCCAACGCAAGCGCAACTTCACTTCGCTTGCCGCAGTAACACGAGCGCAACTTCCCAAGCGTTCAGTGCCCTGGACACAACTTCAGATTTTAGTGAATTAGCGTTGTCCTGGCGAATTTACGGCTGGCGAAGTGTGGCGCTGTGAGCAAAGTTGCCGCAAGAGCAAATTTGGCACTTAGTGAATCTGCCCCAGTGCCTCTAAATCAGAGTAAACCCCTAAAAGTGACAACAGTCCTTGTTTGGCCTCAGATAGCTAGCCCCCCTGGTTGGCCAGAGCCGCTCACTCTAGGAATGGAGTGAGGACAAAAGGGGGTTATCTCTCTCTTACCCACACTTCATGTTTATGGGGAACCTGCTGCTAAATCATTTGTAGAAAACCTGATTCTGGGTCAGGGTTTTGTGCAAAGCAGTTTGATTGATTGAAGGTCATCCTTTTAGTCCAGCTTTTGTCAACCATGAGAGGGGCTTGAACCCCATTTTCCCATCTGCAGAGGGACATAGGGGGGTGTAGGCACTTGGCTTGACTATCCTCTGTATATTCAATACCACAACCTGTAAATATAGCAGATACATATGTTACATCTAAACATATCAAAACTCAGTTTATCTCGGTTTATAAGAATCATGGAATTAAAGGACAAATTTATATATGTATGTGATAAATAAATAAGCTAAAGCAATGTTGGTCCATGATCACTGAGCAGTAGATTTATTTTCTTAATTTTCCTATGGAATCCCACTGATTTCATATCAGAATTATTTTGTCACATGAGAGCAGGTGAAAAGAATAATGATCAAAAGTAACTGTTATTGTTATTAAAAGATTTTGAATTTCCCAGTAGCAGATTACAAACAAGTACAGAAAACAATGTTTAAAACATTTACTGTATTGTAAACCCACAGAGATCATTATTTGGGGTCTAGTGGTAATTGAATAATAAGGTGAATGCAGCACACAAAGGCCCAGATTTATGTAATTATACCGTGTTCCACACACTGATAGGAACCCACAGTCATTCATTGTTATGGCTTTTATTCTGAAAATGTGCCCTCCGCATTCATCTAATTCACAAAAGTAACTAGGAAATACTGGCATTGTATTCTGTTTCCCAATTATTTATCTCTTCTCCAGGACTTGACAGAAAAGGGAAACTATTTAAAGTACTGATACACTTATATATACAGTAATACCAGAGGAGGAGGAATGAACATGAGACAGGAATATACAGTACAGAGTTATATATGAGTATGAGGAGTATGAGACAGGAATATACAGTACAGTTATATATGAGTATGAGACAGGAATATACAGTACAGAGTTATATATGAGTATGAGGAGTATGAGACAGGAATATACAGTACAGAGTTATATATGAGTATGAGGAGTATGAGACAGGAATATACAGTACAGTTATATATGAGTATGAGGAGTATGAGACAGGAATATACAGTACAGTTATATATGAGTATGAGGAGTATGAGACAGGAATATACAGTACAGTTATATATGAGTATGAGGAGTATCAGACAGGAATATACAGTACAGAGTTATATATGAGTATGAGGAGTATGAGACAGGAATATACAGTACAGAGTTATATATGAGTATGAGACAGGAATATACAGTACAGAGTTATATATGAGTATGAGGAGTATGAGACAGGAATATACAGTACAGTTATATATGAGTATGAGGAGTATGAGACAGGAATATACAGTACAGTTATATATGAGTATGAGGAGTATGAGACAGGAATATACAGTACAGAGTTATATATGAGTATGAGGAGTATGAGACAGGAATATACAGTACAGAGTTATATATGAGTATGAGGAGTATGAGACAGGAATATACAGTACAGTTATATATGAGTATGAGGAGTATGAGACAGGAATATACAGTACAGAGTTATATATGAGTATGAGGAGTATGAGACAGGAATATACAGTACAGAGTTATATATGAGTATGAGGAGTATGAGACAGGAATATACAGTACAGAGTTATATATGAGTATGAGGAGTATGAGACAGGAATATACAGTACAGAGTTATATATGAATATGAGGAGTATGAGACAGGAATATACAGTACAGAGTTATATATGAGTATGAGGAGTATAAGACAGGAATATACAGTACAGAGTTATATATGAGTATGAGGAGTATGAGACAGGAATATACAGTACAGAGTTATATATGAGTATGAGGAGTATGAGACAGGAATATACAGTACAGAGTTATATATGAGTATGAGACAGGAATATACAGTACAGAGTTATATATGAGTATGAGACAGGAATATACAGTACAGAGTTATATATGAGTATGAGGAGTATGAGACAGGAATATACAGTACAGAGTTATATATGAGTATGAGGAGTAGGAGACAGGAATATACAGTACAGAGTTATATATGAGTATGAGACAGGAATATACAGTACAGAGTTATATATGAGTATGAGACAGGAATATACAGTACAGAGTTATATATGAGTATGAGGAGTATGAGACAGGAATATACAGTACAGAGTTATATATGAGTATGAGACAGGAATTTACAGTACAGAGTTATATATGAGTATGAGGAGTATGAGACAGGAATATACAGTACAGAGTTATATATGAGTATGAGGAGTATGAGACAGGAATATACAGTACAGAGTTATATATGAGTATGAGGAGTATGAGACAGGAATATACAGTACAGAGTTATATATGAGTATGAGGAGTATGAGACAGGAATATACAGTACAGAGTTATATATGAGTATGAGACAGGAATTTACAGTACAGAGTTATATATGAGTATGAGGAGTATGAGACAGGAATATACAGTACAGAGTTATATATGAGTATGAGGAGTATGAGACAGGAATATACAGTACAGAGTTATATATGAGTATGAGACAGGAATATACAGTACAGTTATATATGAGTATGAGGCAGGAATATACAGTACAGAGTTATATATGAGTATGAGGAGTATGAGACAGGAATATACAGTACAGAGTTATATATGAGTATGAGGAGTATGAGACAGGAATATACAGTACAGAGATATATATGAGTATGAGGAGTATGAGACAGGAATATACAGTACAGAGTTATATATGAGTATGAGGAGTATGAGACAGGAATATACAGTACAGAGTTATATATGAGTATGAAACAGGAATATACAGTACAGAGTTATATATGAGTATGAGGAGTATGAGACAGGAATATACAGTACAGAGTTATATATGAGTATGAGGAGTATGAGACAGGAATATACAGTACAGAGTTATATATGAGTATGAGGAGTATGAGACAGGAATATACAGTACAGAGTAATATATGAGTATGAGGAGTATGAGACAGGAATATACAGTACAGTTATATATGAGTATGAGGAGTATGAGACAGGAATATACAGTACAGAGTTATATATGAGTATGAGGAGTATGAGACAGGAATATACAGTACAGAGTTATATATGAGTATGAGGAGTATGAGACAGGAATATACAGTACAGAGTTATATATGAGTATGAGGAGTATGAGACAGGAATATACAGTACAGAGTTATATATGAGTATGAGGAGTATGAGACAGGAATATACAGTACAGAGTAATATATGAGTATGAGGAGTATGAGACAGGAATATACAGTACAGAGTATATATGAGTATGAGGAGTATGAGACAGGAATATACAGTACAGAGTTATATATGAGTATGAGGAGTATAAGACAGGAATATACAGTACAGAGTTATATATGAGTATGAGGAGTATGAGACAGGAATATACAGTACAGAGTTATATATGAGTATGAGACAGGAATATACAGTACAGAGTTATATATGAGTATGAGGAGTATGAGACAGGAATATACAGTACAGAGTTATATATGAGTATGAGGAGTATAAGACAGGAATATACAGTACAGAGTTATATATAAGTATGAGGAGTATGAGACAGGAATATACAGTACAGAGTTATATATGAGTATGAGACAGGAATATACAGTACAGAGTTATATATGAGTATGAGGAGTATGAGACAGGAATATACAGTACAGAGTTATATATGAGTATGAGGAGTATGAGACAGGAATATACAGTACAGAGTTATATATGAGTATGAGGAGTATGAGACAGGAATATACAGTACAGAGTTATATATGAGTATGAGGAGTATGAGACAGGAATATACAGTACAGAGCTGTAGGATATAATACAGGAGAGATACAAACTATACATACACATACAGACTGATACAAGAGGGGGGACAGATCATGACTGGTACAGACTGGCACAACTGTCAGTTTATTATCCACCACTAACATATTTCTCTCTTATCCGTTATAGGAACCTGTTCTTTTAAGAAGACAAACTATCATTACATTACATGTTTAAATTATTGGGGACAGTAATGAACACAACTTAATTATTTCCAGTTTTAGAAACATCAGGGATCCCACTCCCCTCTTACCCCTGTACACTGTCATCAATTATTTAAACAGCACTGGCAAGTAAAACAGCAATTTGCAATAATGTATATCCAACAAGGTCCTACACCTGATATATAGTAAGCAGACCAGGGAATATAAATGCCCCTGTAGTATTTGAGTTTGTTTACAAATCCTAATCTGATCTTGTAAATGGGCACTTGGCCTCTCTTGGGAGTGAATTCAAATGGAAGGGTTAACAGGAAGCTAAAGCCCAAACTCAACCCAACCTGTGTGAGAGTGGGAAATAAAACAAGTTCCACTGGTTATAGAGAGAAAAGAGCTTTCAGTTTCATTTCTTGTTCCTGATTTCAGTGATGGCGGCTGCTGATCTGAGAGACGAGCTGAGCTGCTCCATCTGCCTGAGCATTTATACTGATCCTGTATCCCTGCCGTGTGGCCATAACTTCTGCCGGGACTGTATTGGGACAACATGGGACACCCAGGAGGGATCTGGGGCTTATTCCTGCCCTGAATGTAGAGCAGAGTATCAGGAGCGCCCTGCCCTGTACAGGAACAGAACTCTGGGTAACATAGCAAAGAGATTCCATCCAACTGAGACAGAGCCGGGGGAGACTGGGATCTTCTGCACCTACTGTGTCCTCTCTCCTGTACCTGCTGCTAAATCCTGTCTCCTGTGTGAGGCTTCTCTGTGTGATACCCACCTGAGGGGGCACAGCCAGTCAGCAGAACATGTACTGACCCAACCCACTGCTTCCTGCTGCCTGGCCGGAGAACACAGCGGCTACAGGGTGCAGAAACTGAAAAAAGTTCTTAAAAAACTGAGCACAAAGAGAGAGAAGACTAAGAGAGTAGCCAAGAGGCTGCAAAAGAGCAGGAGAGAAGTGGCAGAAAAAGAAGCAGGAGAAACAGAGAGAGTCACTGCCCTGTTTAGAGACATCAGGGAACAGCTGGAAGAACTAGAGGAGCGACTCCTGAGTGACATCTCCAGGCAGAAAGAAGAGATTTCCATCCAACTCTCTGGTCTAATCCAGCATTTTGAAATAAAGAAGGACAAGCTGTCCAGTAAGATCCGTCAAATTGAGGAGCTGTGCAATATGGCAGATCCACTCACTGTCCTACAGGAATGGGAATCACATGGAGCTGCCTTTTGTGGGGCAGAGGGGGCAGATAATGAAGAGGAATGTGATACTGAGGAGGATGAAGATGAGGAGGAAGAGGATGAAGATGAGGAATATGATACTGAGGAGGATGAAGATGAGGAGGAGGATGAAGATGAGGAATATGATACTGAGGAGGATGATACTAAGGGGGAAGATAATGAGGGGGGCAGAGAGAGAGATGATATAAAGGTCCCTGCTGTAGGGGATCTGGATGTGGATCTGATCTCAGAGACATTACTCACAGGCTTAGCTGCCATTGTGACTGGGGTAAAGGGAAGGATCTATGGGCAGGAGGCTACAGACCTTTTACTGGATGTAAACACAACTGGGAATCAGGTATCTGTATCAGGGAGGTGAACCAACCCTTTAAAGGGATTTTTATGTTTTTTTTTTATATTCAAATTACACTGTTTTAGTTGCAGATAATTTACTCTACCATAAAAACATTATTCTTGAACCAACAAATGTATTTTTTAAGCTGCTCTTTTGGGCCCCACTGGCCCAGACCTTACCTCCCTGAACCTGGTCGCTCTGACTTACTGATGCACTGGAAAGAGGTACCTGCATGCGCGTGTGCCCCGGGGGGAGGGGGAACCACTTTGGTTTGCTGAATGACTAAACACATTTAACCCACTTATCCCATTTAACACAGAAAATTGCATCACATCATCACATCTATTTAAAGAGCTCATCAACTAATGAAAAGGATAAATGCATTAAATGAATTTAGATGACTTTAGATAACACAGTCCAAGTGGCTTCATCTGTATGTGCTCCTCCTTGGGTGTCTGTCACAGATCAGGTTCATTTGGTTGTTATTGTTGTTGTTGGATCCTTTTTAAGGTTTGCTCATTTCTACAAGATCTGAGGAGTCACTGGAGAATGTGTCCAATGATATAATTAGTCAGAGCTGCTCCCACACCCACCAGTGTCCTCTCTCCTCCAGTGTCTCTTCTTCTTCTCTCCTATGTGGTTGCCCACTGGCTTCTCTCTAGTGGAAGGGACAGCAAACAATTTGCTAAATGGTAGTTATTCCTCTGGCTGTCACTGTTCTCAGATTATAAACTCCAATCAGCAGGACTTCTATACTCATTTAATGGTCATTATTTGATTGTTATCTTTGGTTTGGGATAAATATATTTTTAATGCACAGCACTGCAGAATAAACTTGTGCTTTAGTAAACGCTTGTTAGTAATTTTCAATGATTTAATATAAAAATGATTGCCTTTTGCCTTTATAGAGTCACAGAACATGTTTAATTTTGTCAATTTTATATAAACATAAAAGATTAAAATTGATGTCCCTGTGTCTTTTTTTAACACTATGTTGCTTCCGTGCTGGAACTATTTGGGGTTATATGTTCTGTCACTGGGGAGTGGGGGTGCTAATTCATGTAGGTTGTGATTATTTGGTTATAAGTTTGGACTGATGTGCTGCCTGTGACTGTTTTGTGTGATTTCTTTAAAAAAATACATAAAAATGCAGAAAAAAGGTGTTGTAATATTTCTTTATTGAAAACTGAAAAGGTAAAATGGTAAGATCGAAAGTGATAATCTGGGACTGGGGGAGGGGCACCAATTGAAGCACTTGCATAAGGTGCCACAATACCTTGGTCCAAACTTGCTTCCGACCTCTGCTTTCAGCCTGATATGATCTGATTGTAGTGAGTGACAGGTTCTGTAGAGGCATCTCTAAGTCTTCATATAAGCAAAAACAACTCACAGAAGACCATTGTAAATCTCCCTGGCACAGGAGGAAAGGTCTATGACTGCGCATATGGAACAAAGAGAGATTTATGGCTGTACAGACTGGAGCCTTTCGAGGGTTGAGAGTCCATGGAGTCCATATGTTTCAGTGTATAAGCCCCAATACAGTCTCTGAACTGGAAGTCAGTGAGAAGAAATTTACAGGTTTATTAAAAATACATGTCGCCAAATCACCCCACTTTGGTAGCTCCTATGGAGTTATCAGGCATTTTATAAATATATTTTTTCATGAACAAAGTACACTAGAGAAGTAGATTTATGACAGACTTGGTAATGGAGATCAGTGTCGGACTGGCCCACAGGGATACCAGGAAAAGTCCCGGTGGGACCAGGTATCAGTGGCCCTTGTGCTGCTAAACATTTGGCCTATTTCATGGTCATTTCATATTTCTATGAGAAAAAGAGGATAAATAGATGGAATAATCAATTATAGTATGTAAAGAAAAGAGACTAGGAGTATAGAGGTTGGGTGAGGAGAGGAAGAATAATAGTACTTAGAGTGGGCCCCTGGTCTAAGGTTTTTGGGTGGCCCCTGGTGTCCCAGTCCAACACTGATGGAGATACTTGGATGTAAAATCTAATTTTTTTAGTGTTAGTGTCCCTTTAACAAAGGAAGAGGCGTGAGCATGAGACAAGAATATCTAGTACTACAGACATAGGCGCAGGGTGATGTGTTTTGTTTGGGAAGGATAAAGATGGTCATACACTGACTGAATTAAAGCTAATGTCACATGTAATGGGTTCTTTGTGTAAAAATGTCCACCCCCAACTACCACCTGTGCCTCTCACTGAATTCAATGAAAACCACACAAATCTAAAAAGCTCAGGGTGGAAATATGATCATATCAGGCAAATTGTATGAAATCAGTGGGAGGGTAATGGATCCTAAACCACATTATATACAGTGGGTACTGGCACCCCAAACACATTATATACAGTGGGCACTGGCACCCCAAGCACATTATATATAGTGGGTACTGACACCCCAAGCACATTATATACAGTGAGTCCTGGCAAAATGTTGGTATACCCTAATTGAACCAATTGGACTAATGAATTTGGTATATTGGACTGCTTGTTTGCTTTTGGTGCTAAAACACTCCCTGGATTGCATGATGGGAAATGGAGGCGGGGTTTGTTGGGTTTAAATGGGTCTGTACACTGAGAATTGTACCTGATGAAGGGAGGGTTCACCCAGGGTTCCCCCCGCGAAACATTGAATTCCCGGTGGCATAATAAAAGGGGTCAATCCCCAACTGCATAATTCTGTGTGCGTGCAGATCTGTTTCCAAATGATTGTTGTTGCTAGGGTACCTGGCCAGGTCAACAGAGGACCAGCATCACCATTGCAGAATAAGTAAATTAGAGGTGTGCAGTGGAATAAATACATTTCATTCAACTAGTATGGTTGTAACAGATACAGAAAAGGCAAATGTGCTAAATCAGTTCTTTTCTTCAGTGTATACAATAGAGGAGTCTGAGTTCACAGGCTCACTTCTTAGCTGCACTGATGGCTATGTGATAATCTCTGTGTGTTGGCTGTGTGGTGGACTATATTCACTGCCAGTCAAACCACTTCCTAATCCTCCCCACCTTGTCCTAAACCAACATTTTATAGCCATCATAAAAACAGTTTGTTATTTATATACTGTACCCATACACATCCTGCCCATTCCAATTGCATCAGAGATAGGCAGGTTGTCACATGATGGGTTAGGGGGAGTTATGTTTGGCGGGACATTAGGGCTTATTTTGGACTGCAAGAACAGAATTCCCATTCACTAAAAGTATTTGCTCCTTAAACTTCCATGTAGTTGCACTTGGCACTACTGCCTTCTGTTATGAATTTTGAGTAAAAGCGGCAAATTGGATTCATCACTTAAAGTTGTGTACATGTACTAGCCCAGCAGACATTTATAAACTGAGCAAACATGGAGGCTGAGAGGCTTATATCAACAAAGTCAAATTTTTGTGGAGGTTATAGATAAGCCTTTTTTGTAAGTGAAGTGAGATAAAAGATTGCATGGATTTGTAGTTTATAGAATCGGATAAACCTATGGAGTACACCATCCTACCAGGCAGAGCATTAGGATGACACCTAATTGTCAGGCAGTGCATAGTGTCGACACCATCCTAACAGGCAGCTCTAAGGAAAGCCATCCTACCAGGGAGCTCATATGAAAACCATCCTACCAGGCAGCTCATAGGATAACCATCCTTCCAGGCAGCTCATATGAAAACCATCCTATCAGGCAGCTCATAGGAAAACCATCCTACCAGGCAGCTCATAGGAAAACCATCCTTCCAGGCAGCTCATAGGAAAACCATCCTACCAGGCAGCTCATAGGAAAACCATCCTTTCAGGCAGCTCATAGGATAACCATCCTTCCAGGCAGCTCATATGAAAACCATCCTTCCAGGCAGCTCATAGGAAAACCATCCTACCAGGCAGCTCATAGGAATATCATCCTACAGGCAGCTCACATTTACAACACAGTGACAACACCATCCTACAAGACAGCACATAAATGAGATCATCCTGAAAGGCAGTGAGCACATGGTTACAACTTACTATTTTATTGTAGTACTGCCTGGAAGGTGACTTTCATATTCCTCATTATTCCTATTTCCTCTAATCAGTTATAAGGACCAATTGGTTTCAGGAGCCAAACTATCATTATATTACATGTTTAGGGTATAGGGGAATAATAATTAATAAATAATAATTTGCAATCATGTATAACCAACAGGGGTTTTATCAGGGAATATAAATGCCACCTGTTACTCCAGTCTGATGGTTTGTTTCCCATAACAAAGGCTAATCTAAAGCGTCCTGTAAATGGGTAGAGCTGGAATTTAAGATTTAAGAGGAACTTAAGGTTTACCATGAAGCCAATATCCTCTACACAATACATTTGTCCCACCCTGTGTGAAGGGGGAGATAAAACAAGTCCCCACTGGTTATAGAAAGAGAGGAAAGTTCACTTTTGTTTTGTTGCCCCTGATTTCAGTGATGATGGCTGCTGATCTGAGAGCTGCCTCCCAGGAGGAATCACAGAGTTATTTCTGCCCCAAATGCAGAAAGAGGTTTTAGAAGCACCATGTCCAACACAGGAACAGAACTCTGGGTAACATAGCAAAGAAGTTCCATCATTCTGAGACAGAGCCAGGGAGACTGGGATCTTCTGCACCTACTGTGTCCTCTCTCCTGTACCTGCTGCTAAATCCTGTCTCCTGTGTGAGGCTTCTCTGTGTGATACTGTAATGGAAATCGGTGATTCTTCCCAAGATGGCGTCCAAGATGGCGACCGCCTGGATCCTGCTGGGCACAACATTATGACGTCAGCGTCTTCTTGCTCCCGGATTGGTCACCGGCGTCGGAATGGACGCCGGCGTCAGAATGTGCGCCGGCGTCAGGACGTCGGCGTCAGTGCGTCGGCGTCCGCGTCATGACGTCAGGGCGTCCAAATTTGGCGCCAAACCCAGGGCTATTTAAAGCAACTTCAGACTGTCCTCAATGCCCAATTATAGGTTTTCACTTGCTGATTCCTGGGTGTGCTTCTTGTTGAATATCTTGTGTACCGACCTTGCCTGAAACCTCGTATTTGAACCTCGTCTGCCTGAACTGATTCTACTGCCTGTTTACGACTATTCTATTGCCTACTCCCTTTGTACTGCGAACTCGGACTTTTGCTACCTCCTCCTTGGTCCTTACTACCTCGGGGCCCTCGGGCCTTACATTATAATTGGGCCATGGACCCTTCTGAGGAGCCTCAAGTTCCTACGGATGTCGGCAGAGCCGTTTGTGGTTTGGCTTCCCGCATGCAGACCTACGAAGCCCAACAAACCCACTTCGGCCAGGCACTAGAAGCAATCCTGGAGAAATTGTTTGCCTTGTCTCCAGCGGTTTCGGCTCGTCCACCTGTTCCAGCTACCCCGCTCCAGATTTCCGAACCTCGCATCCCTGCACCTCCTCTGTACAGTGGTGATCCGGAATCATGCCGTGGTTTCATTAATCAGTGTGAGATCCAGTTCACCTTGCTTCCTGGGTCCATGCCTCCTAGGGGCCGCACTTACCCGCTTTCGCCTTCCGAAACCTCTGCTATGAAGGAATACATCCAGGAGAATCTTCAAAGGGGTTTTATTCGTCCTTCCTCCTCTCCGGCCGGGGCTGGATTCTTCTTTGTGGAAAAGAAGGACGGCGGTTTGCGGCCCTGCATTGACTACAGGGGTCTGAACAAAATCACGGTGAAAAACCGTTACCCTCTTCCTCTCATCTCTGAATTGTTTGACCAGCTCAAGGGTGCAAGCCTCTTCACCAAATTAGATCTGCGTGGGGCCTACAATCTTATCCGGATCAGAGAAGGAGACGAATGGAAGACCGCATTCAATACTCGTGACGGGCATTATGAGTATTTGGTTATGCCCTTCGGCCTTTGCAATGCTCCTGCGGTCTTTCAAGAATTCGTTAATGATATCTTCCGGGATCTGCTGGGGCGATTTGTAGTCGTTTATTTGGACGATATTCTTTTTTTTCCAAAAACCTCCAACAACATCGTCTTCAGGTTCTAGAAGTCCTTTCTCGGCTACGTAACAACAATCTGTTTGCCAAGTTGGAGAAATGTTCCTTTGAAGTATCATCCATTTCATTCCTTGGATACATCATTTCCCAACAAGGCTTTAAGATGGATCCAACCAAGGTTTCGGCAATTCAAGATTGGCCTCTTCCCACCAGTGTCAAGGCTATTCAAAGATTCATTGGCTTTGCTAACTATTATAGACAGTTCATTAAAGGTTTTTCTTCCAAGATTGCTCCAATTCTTGCTCTCATACGTAAAGGGGGTAAACCTCAACATTGGTCTCCCCTAGCCTTAGAAGCCTTCAAGACTCTTAAGGAATCCTTTTCGTCTGCCCCAATCCTTAGGCACCCCGAACATCTCCAACCTTTCTTCATCGAAGTAGATGCCTCGGATATCGGAGCAGGAGCAATATTATCCCAAAGATCCTCTTCTGATGGGAAACTTCATCCGTGTGCCTTCTTTTCCAAAAAGTTTTCCTCCTCTGAAAGAAATTATGACGTAGGGAACCGTGAGTTACTGGCTGTCAAACTTGCTCTAGAAGAGTGGAGACATTTACTTGAAGGGTCATCGGTCCCTGTAACTATCTTCACCGACCACAAAAACCTAGAGTATATCCAGACCCTTAAGCGCCTCAATCCCCGACAAGCCAGATGGGCACTGTTCTTCTCACGTTTTAACTTCATCTTAACTTTTCGCCCTGGTTCAAGGAACAAGAAAGCGGATGCCCTTTCCAGAAGTTTTTTACCTGAAGATCCCATCTCTGAAGACTCTAAACCCATTGTGCCTCCCACAAAGATCATTGCCGCCCTGTTTCCTTCCATTGCTTCTCATCTTTTGTCTAGTCAATCTTCTGCTCCTGTGGAAACTCCTGTAGGCGTAGCCTTTGTTCCTCCTGAGCTTCGTCAATCCATTCTGGTCCAATCCCACAATTCAAAGCAGGCCGGTCATCCTGGAGTAAAGAAAACAATTGAACTTTTATCTCGTCTTGTCTGGTGGCCTTCGTTAAGAAAAGATGTTAAAGACTTTGTTTCCTCTTGCTCCACTTGTGCTGTATCCAAGTCTGGACATTCTCCTCCTAAAGGCCTACTTTTACCTTTGCATGTTCCCTCCCGCCCTTGGACCCATTTGGCAATGGATTTCATCGTGGATCTTCCTCCTTCCTCTGGCTACACTGTCATATGGGTGGTGATTGACAGATTTAGTAAGATGGCACACTTCATCCCTCTTCGGAAGCTTCCTTCAGCTCCAGAACTTTCTTCATTATTTATTAAACATATTTTTCGTCTCCATGGTTTTCCTGCTGAGATTGTCTCTGACCGTGGATCCCAATTTGTTTCGAAGTTTTGGAGGTCCCTTTGTAAAGCCCTTAATATCTCTCTTCAGTTTTCTTCTTCTTACCATCCCCAGTCTAATGGAGCAGCAGAAAGAGTTAACCAGGCCCTTGAACAATTCCTCCGGTGTCATGTATCCCTGTGTCAGGATGATTGGGCTGACCTTCTTCCTTGGGCCGAGTTTGCACATAATAATGCCCTTCACTCTTCTTCTGAAAAGTCTCCTTTTTTTTGTGTTTATGGTCTTAATCCCTTGGCTTTTCCACAGGATCTTCTACTCCCTAATGTTCCTGCCACCAACGATCAAGCTGCCCACATGTTGGCCATCTGGCAGGCTACTGCTGTCAACTTAGAGAAGAGTTCCCTTACACAGAAGAAGTTTGCTGACAAGAGAAGAGTTTCTTCCCCTCTGTATGTTCCCGGTGACAAGGTCTGGCTGTCCACTCGCAATATTCGCCTCAAAGTTCCTTCACCTAAACTTGGTCCTAAGTTTATTGGTCCCTTCCCTATCACCGAGATCATCAATCCTGTGGCGGTGCGGTTGCAACTTCCTCCTGAGATGCGGATCCCTAATGCCTTTCATGTTTCTTTGCTCAAACCTGCAGTTTCTTCTTCTTCTTCTTCCCCAGCTCCTGTCATCGTGGATGGGCATCGTGAGTTTGAAGTAAAAAAGATTTTGGACTCTCGGATTTCTAGAGGCACCCTGCAGTACCTCATTGAATGGAAGGGATTCGGTCCTGAAGAGTGCTCATGGGTAAAAGGTTCCGATGTTCATGCTCCTCGCTTGGTCCAAAAATTCCATCGCCTATTCCCTTCCAACCCAGGTGGTCCTGAGGCCCCCCCTAAGGAGGGGGGTACTGTAATGGAAATCGGTGATTCTTCCCAAGATGGCGTCCAAGATGGCGACCACCTGGATCCTGCTGGGCACAACATTATGACGTCCGCGTCATGACGTCAGGGCGTCCAAATTTGGCGCCAAACCCAGGGCTATTTAAAGCAACTTCAGACTGTCCTCAATGCCCAATTATAGGTTTTCACTTGCTGATTCCTGGGTGTGCTTCTTGTTGAATATCTTGTGTACCGACCATGCCTGAAACCTCGTATTTGAACCTCGTCTGCCTGAACTGATTCTACTGCCTGTTTACGACTATTCTATTGCCTACTCCCTTTGTACTGCGAACTCGGACTTTTGCTACCTCCTCCTTGGTCCTTACTACCTCGGGGCCCTCGGGCCTTACAGATACCCACCTGAGGGGGCACAGCAAGTCAGCAGAACATGTACTGACCCAACCCACTGACTCCTTTATGGGGAGAAAATGTTCTGTACATCACAAGGTTCTGGAGTATTTTTGCTATAAGGAGTCTGTCTGTGTCTGTGTGTCCTGCTGCCTAGCCAGAGAACACAGGGGCCACATGGTGGAGCTGCTGACTGAGGCCTCTGAGAAGAAGAAAGAGAAACTGTGGAAAGTTCTGGAGAAACTGAGGCCCGATAGAGAGGAGACTGAGACAGGAGCCCAGAGACTGCAGGAGCGCAGGAGAGAAGTGGCAGAAAAAGCAGCTGGTGAGACAGAGAGAGTCACTGCCCTGTTTAGAGACATCAGGGAACAGCTGGAAGCCCTAGAGAAGCGACTCCTGAGTGACATCTCCAGCCAGAAAGAGAAGCTCTCACTCCCACTCACTGATCTGATGGAGCAGCTGGAAATAAAGAAATAAGGTCTTGAGTTGTATTAAATGGTCATTCTTCCACGGTATAGAGCACTGGTAAGGCCCCATCTAGAATATGCCGTACAGTGTTGGTCTCCATCACTCAAACAGGACATTATTGTATTAGAGAGGGGACAGAGAAGGGCAACTAAGCTGGTAAAGGGAAAATCTTAGCTATGAGGAAACACTGGTAAAATTCTCTCCTTCTAACCAGTTTAGTTGCACTTAGTCTCTGCACTCTCTCCAGCTCATTTATATCCCTCTTAAGGACTGGAGTCCAAAACTGCCCCCATACTCCAGATGAGGCCTCACCAGGGACCTATAAAGAGACAGAATTATGTTTTCATCCCTTGAGTTAATGCCCTTTTTTATACAAGAACTTTATTTGCTTTAGTAGTCACAGAATGACGCTGCCCAGAATTAGACAACGTGTTATCTACAAAGACCCCAAGATCCTTCTCATTTAAGGAAACTCCCAACACACTGCCATTTAGTGTATAACTTGCATTTATATTATTTTTTCCAAAGTGCATAACCTGCATTTATCAACATTGAACCTCATTTTCCAGTTTGTTGCCCAGTTTCCCAGTTTAGACAAATCACTGTGCAAAGTGGCAGCATCATGCATGGAATAAGAAAGAAAGGCAATGGCACACTAGGCACGATCAAGCAGGGAAAACCCTTGCGAAGATTTATTTGCACACGATGCAACGTTTCGGGGTGGTCCCCTTTGTGTATGCTTGACAAAGGGGACCACCCCGAAACGTTGCATTGTGTGCAAATAAATCTTCGCAAGGGTTTTCCCTGCTTGATCGTGCCTAGTGTGCCATTGCCTTTCTTTCTTATACCATTGGTTGAGGAGGGTGCCGATCCCTCCTGGTATTTGAGCACCTGGCAGAGTTCCTGAAGGCCAGGGTGTGCGAGGTGACTCTTCTTTTTCAGCATCCTGCATGGAACCTATAGTTCTGCACAATTTAGTCTCATCTGCAAAAATAGAAACAGTACTTTCAATAGCACCTCCAGGTCATTAATAAACAAGTTGAAAAGCAAGGGACCTAGTACAGAGCCCTGCGGTACTCCACTAACAACACTGGTCCAATTAGAAAATATAAACTGATGCTATCTGCTAGTGAGTCAAATAGACCCCCACATGTCCGCAGGATCGCTATCTTAATAAAATGCCAGTTATAATTTTTTCTACATAAAGTTTATCATCCTACTGATGGCCAATAAAAGGACAAGTTTGGGAGTTTTAACCTTGAAAGCATGTACGTTGCAGGTAAAAATTGGTCCCTGGGTAAAATGTATAATGAAGTGTGACTCCATTGGCCAGCTTAAATATATTGCAATATATGGACAAACAATCCCTGTTTTGTTTAAAGGGTAAGGAATGTTTTAGTAGCTTAAGGCACAAAATGTCTCAATGTCCTTAATATATTGATAATGGGTTGAGTGCAGAGAACTCTTGTATTTGTCTACTGTATATGATACAAGAGGGGGGATAGATCAAGACTGGGTACAGACTATTACAACTGGCAGTTTATTATCTCCCACTAACATATTTCTCTCTTATCAGTTATAGGAACTTGTTGCTTTCAGGAGCCAAACTGTCATTATATTACCTGCTTAGGTTATGGGGAGAGTAATAAACACAACTCAATTATATCCTCTTTAAGAAAGATCTGTGGTCCCTACGCTCCATGTTACACAGGGCTTTGCAAGTTTTAACAACAACTGATATAAACATATATGGGGAAATAAATGCCTTCTGCACCCCCAGCTTAAAGGATTGGACTTATTCCCCCATAATAAGTGTTAATGTTGACGGGTTCTATAAATAGGCAGAGCTGGCGCTTTGGTTCTCTAAGGAGTGAATGGGAATGTAAAGGGTTAATAGGAAGCTACTGTCCAAATAAACTTTTCGAGAGGGTCAGATAAAACAAGTCCAACTGGTTATAGAGAGAGAGAAACAAGTTCAGGTTCATTTCTTGTTCCTGATTTCAGTGATGGCGACTGCTGATCTGAGAGCTGAGCTGAGCTGCTCCATCTGCCTGAGCATTTATACTGATCCTGTATCCCTGCCGTGTGGCCATAACTTCTGCCAGGTCTGTATTGGGACAACATGGGACATCCAGGAAGGATCTGGGGCTTATTCCTGCCCTGAATGTAGAGCAGAGTATCAGGAACGCCCTGCCCTGTACAGGAACAGAACTCTGGGTAACATAGCAGAGCATTTCATTTCTGCTCAGCCAGAGCCAGGGGAGATTTGGGTTCCCTGCTCCTACTGTGACTTCCCTGTTCCCGCTGTTAAATCCTGTCTGCACTGTGAGGCTTCTGTCTGCAATAAGCACATGAGGATGCACAACAAGTCAGCAAAACATGTACTGACCGAACCCACTTTGCACATTTTGGACAGAAAATGCTTAGTCCATCATAAACACCTGAAATACTACTGCTGTGAGGACCCTGCCTGTATCTGTCTGTCTTGCTGCCCGGCCAGAGAGAACAGGAGCCACAGGGTGGAGCATCTGAGCCCAGGGAGAGAGGAGACTGAGAGAGGAGCCCAGAGACTGCAGGAGCGCAGGAGAGAAGTGGCAGAAAAAGCAGCCGGTGAGACAGAGAGAGTCACTGCCCTGTTTAGAGACATCAGGGAACAGCTGGAAGCCCTAGAGAAGCGACTCCTGAGTGACATCTCCAGCCAGAAAGAGAAGCTCTCACTCACACTCTCTGATCTGATGGAGCAGCTTGAAATAAAGAAGGACGAGCTGTCCAGGAAGATCCATCACATTGAGGAGCTGTGCAACATGGCAGATCCACTCACTGTCCTACAGGAACGGGAATCACATGGAGCTGCAGATAATGAGGGGGGCAGAGAGAGACATGATATAAAGGTCCCTGCTGTAGGGGATCTGGATGTGGATCTGATCTCAGAGACATTACTCACAGGCTTAGCTGCCCTTGTGACTGGGGTAAAGGGAAGGATCTATGGGCAGGAGGCTACAGACCTGTTACTGGATATAAAAACAGCTGGGAATGAAATAAATGTATCGGTGGACAGGAAATCTACTTTCTACTCTGATATTGACCAGTGTCACCCACAAACCCCAGAGAGATTTCAGGATTATGCTCAGGCTTTAAGCACCAGGAGTTTCCCCTCAGGGCGACATTACTGGGAAGTAGAGGGCAGTGATTTGGGGTGCTGGAAGGTAGGGGTGGCCTATCCCAGTATAGAGAGGGGAGGGGATCAGTCCTGTATTGGGAATAATAACAAGTCCTGGTGTTTATACAGATGGTATAATAACTATACAGTAAGACATGACAGAAAAGATATATATTTACCCCACATCCCTTCCTGCAGGAGAATCAGGATCTCATTGGACTATGAGGCCGGACGTCTGTCCTTTTATGAGCTGAGTGAGCCAATCAGACACTTACACACCTTCACTGCCACATTCACTGAGCCCCTTCATGCTGCATTCTGGGTATGGGGGGATGCTGGTACCTGTGTTAGAATCATTAATTAGGGCACTGCCCAGTCATTCCCAGAGCTTCCCTTAGCCATGTCATGCCAGGAAAGAACAGGCAGGAACCATGTATATGAGTGGGCACATTAAAGGAATACTATAACCTCCAACAATGTGGGGCTCTATAAAAAGATATTGCATAAAACAGCTCATATGTAAAACCTAATAATATACTTTTCTAGTATTATGTGCAATTGGGTAATCATAAATAGAAAATTGCCTTTTTAAAAAATAAGGACAGCCCCCTGGGATCGTACGATTCACTGTGCACACAAACATACCAAACAAACTATGCATGTTAGGTTACATGAGCCAATTAACAGACAGAGTTATCTCTTTTGCTTAAACTCTTCTTCCTGTTACAGTTAGAGCTGCAGTATTTCTGGTCAGGTGATCTCTTCCTGTTACAGTTAGAGCTGCAGTATTTCTGGTCAGGTGATCTCTTCCTGTTACAGTTAGAGCTGCAGTATTTCTGGTCACGTGATCTCTCCCTGTTACAGTTAGAGCTGCAGTATTTTTGGTCAGGTGATCTCTTCCTGTTACAGTTAGAGCTGCAGTATTTCTGGTCAGGTGATCTCTTCTTGTTACAGTTAGAGCTGCAGTATTTCTGGTCAGGTGATCTCTTCCTGTTACAGTTAGAGCTGCAGTATTTCTGGTCCGGTGATCTCTTCCTGTTACAGTTAGAGCTGCAGTATTTCTGGTCAGGTGATCTCTTCCTGTTACAGTTAGAGCTGCAGTATTTCTGGTCAGGTGATCTCTTCCTGTTACAGTTAGAGCTGCAGTATTTCTGGTCAGGTGATCTCTTCCTGTTACAAGTTAGAGCTGCAGTATTTCTGGTCAGGTGATCTCTTCCTGTTACAGTTAGAGCTGCAGTATTTCTGGTCAGGTGATCTCTTCCTGTTACAGTTAGAGCTGCAGTATTTCTGGTCAGGTGATCTCTTCCTGTTACAGTTAGAGCTGCAGTATTTCTGGTCAGGTGATCTCTTCCTGTTACAGTTAGAGCTGCAGTATTTCTGGTCAGGTGATCTTTTCCTGTTACAGTTAGAGCTGCAGTATTTCTGGTCAGGTGATCTCTTCCTGTTACAGTTAGAGCTGCAGTATTTTTGGTCAGGTCAAATGATGGTTCAAGGCAAGAGATGTAAAAGGGCAATATTTACTTAAGTATATGTACCAGTTTGGTAAAATTCTTTAATATGTCACTTAATATGATATAAAATATCTGTTGCTTAAGTATTCATTTTCAGGGGTATAGTTTTCCTTTAACTAAGTGGGGTAACTTTCCAGACAATGTGTAAAAGCAACCAATATTGTCTTTTCTTTAATTTTTAGGAATCATTATGGTTGCTATTGGCAACTGCTCCTGTGCAAGTTAGCACCTACTCAGCTAAATTCAATTTCTGCCCCACCGAAGATTGATAATTAGATTATTAGATTTATTTCTGTTTCTACAAGTATTGATATTTAGATCTGGAATTTTTAATACTTCTTAAGACATTGCCTTTTCATTTTTCACACAGGCCTGGCAAGTTACTACTCCCTGTAACCTGCAGTAGATTAGGTGTCATGAGCTGATGTTGCAATTGACCACTCGCCTTCCCCCTCTTATTCATTTTCGTTGCGTCCATGGCATGGGGGAAATGGGCCTGGGCAATGGGGCCTCAAGGGCCAGGTCCCACCATGTTTTTTCATGGTGTTCCACTGACCCAGTCTGACCCTGCTCAGCCCTACCAACTGTGAACTACCCAAGTCCAATGCTGGTATTAATCCTTAAAGGGATACTGTCATGGGAAAACATGAGGGATTTTGAGCTAGATATTGTCTTTTCACCCTCAATATTTTTTTTATCTTTCCATCTAATTTGGATTATTGGCATGTTACTAATCATTATCAATTATTGGGTTTTATTCCTTATTGTTTATATGATTTGTTATTAGCCCCGCAGTGTGTGTATGTAATTCTTTAATTATTCTTTATTGAGCCTCTAGTGGAGACCCAGCCAAACAAGGGGTTCCCTTCTGCTCCTAAATAAAATGTTTCCTTGTCAATTTGGGTGCAGCTACATAGAGAGTCAATCAGGGAAATAATCAAGGTGAATATGATTATGGAAAGTGTAATATGTGATATAAAATGTGATACTTCAGTGACTGTGCTGCTGCTTTCAGTAACTGCATAGGAGGCAACATGGGTGGGCACCCGAAAAAGCAAACAATAGCTGCAAGCCTCAATGTGCCCTTGAGTAAGTTACTGAAAGATTTAGTGGCTCAGGTACTGTAACTCCCTGGTGCTGCCAAATGACATTCACAGAGATTTTAACGCCTGAGTCTCCAGCACAAATTAGATGAGTTATTATATTTGGTGACAACTTCAGGGTCTATTGATTAAGAGGAGACGTTGCATTGTGTTCCTGGACATAATACAGTTATATTCTCATCTAGGAATACAGATACACTGAAATCTTATATAGTATATCTTATATATTGAAGAATCTAATGAGTAAATCCTGAACTGGTAAATATGTGTATGTTATGTGTGTGTTAGATGTATTCCCACTTCTACTGTACAACTGCATATGTTTTATATATACTTGTTGCTAATCATTAAAAATAATGATCACAACTCCTTGTTAGCTTTGAATATTTTTATAATTTACAGTAGGGGGTACATTATCCCTTATAATACATGAGTGATACTCAGAGTTCCCTGTATAACTCAGCCTGCAGCCTTGTGTCTTTATATGGTCACAGAACAACCCCTCAGTGACTTCTAATATCCTTATCATTTACAGTAGGGGGTACATTATCCCTTATAATACACAAGTGATACTCAGAGTTCCCTGTATAACTCAGCCTGTAGCCTTGTGTCTTTATATGGTCACAGAACAACCCCTCAGTGACTTCTAATATCCTTATCATTTACAGTAGGGGGTACATTATCCCTTATAATACATGAGTGATACTCAGAGTTCCCTGTATAACTCAGCCTGCAGCCTTGTGCCTTTATATGGTCACAGAACAACCCCTCAGTGACTTCTAATATCCTTATCATTTACAGTAGGGGGTACATTATCCCTTATAATACATGAGTGATACTCAGAGTTCCCTGTATAACTCAGCCTGCAGCCTTGTGTCTTTATATGGTCACAGAACAACCCCTCAGTGACTTCTAATATCCTTATCATTTACAGTAGGGGGTACATTATCCCTTATAATACATGAGTGATACTCAGAGTTCCCTGTATAACTCAGCCTGCAGCCTTGTGCCTTTATATGGTCACAGAACAACCCCTCAGTGACTTCTAATATCCTTATCATTTACAGTAGGGGGTACATTATCCCTTATAATACATGAGTGATACTCAGAGTTCCCTGTATAACTCAGCCTGCAGCCTTGTGCCTTTATATGGTCACAGAACAACCCCTCAGTGACTTCTAATATCCTTATTATTTACAGTAGGGGGTACATTATTCCTTATAATACATGAGTGATACTCAGAGTTCCCTGTATAACTCAGCCTGCAGCCTTGTGCCTTTATATGGTCACAGAACAACTCCTCAGTGACTTCTAATATCCTTATCATTTACAGTAGGGGGTACATTATCCCTTATAATAAATGATGGCATGTTCATGATGTTAAGCAACTATAGGCAACTGTCACACAGAGAAACTGCTTATTTGGGGCTCTATTGCCCCGTACAGAGACAGGAATGTAATCCGGCCTGTAACAGGGCCCCCGGGGCTGATGAAGAAGCAGGAGGGCTGCATTCCTGTCACTGCAGTGTCACATGGGGCAGTAAGGGGACAAACAAGCGGTTTCTTTGGCAGTAAATAAATGCCTGCGGATAAACCACATTGTTTCACATTTGCCTTTGCCTCCTGCATTTAAACAAACAAGTACAGTCCATACCCCCCAACATTGCAAAATTGAAAAGAGGGAGAAAAACATCAGGCGTGCGTAGAGTGCTGAATGTCTTTTTACCACGCCCATTTTATGGCCACACCCCCTAATTACCATGTCCATTTTACCAAATTTGGCAGTTTGTTAAAGTCTGAACACATTTCTGTGCGTTTCAGTGCAATGTTTTATGTGTTATAACATATGTAGTATAGGTCAATCTAAAAACAACTGGACTTGCTGAGTAATCAATGAAGACGTTTCACTACTCATCCGAGCAGTTTCTTCAGTACAACTGACTGGTGTGGGAAGTTCTGGGCATATAAACTCTTCCACTAATCCAATCACAATGGCACATTGTAACTCTTCAGAGAGGTGAGATCTGAAGAAACTCACAGAGGTGTAGATTGTGTGTAGTTACTGTGATAGGATTATCCAATGTGTCATGTGACTCCTAGATACAGCTGTTACTTGTGAGAGTTACATGAATGGATGTGTGACGTGTTCTGAATCCGCCGGGGTACAGATGCTGTTCTCTCTCACAAGTAACAGCTGTATCTAGGAGTCACATGACACATTGGATAATCCTATCACAGTAACTACACAGAATCAACACCTCTGTGAGTTTCTTCAGATCTCACCTCTCTGAAGAGTTACAATGTGCCATTGTAAATGGATTAGTGGAAGAGTTTATATGCCCAGAACTTCCCACACCAGTCAGTTGTACTGAAGAAGCTGCTCGGATGAGTAGTGAAACGTCTTCATTGATTACTCAGAACATCCAGTTGTTTTTAGATTGACCTATACTAGATATACTATGACCTGGATGAATGAAAATCTTCATAGTCATATGTGTTATAACATTTTTGCTAATGAAAGTGAAATTGCCCTTTAAACTGTGAGTCTCAGCTCCCCCAAGAGACCTGCTTGTCTTAAATTGTTACATGTGTATCTTTGCTTGTCTTAAATTGTTACATCTCTATTTTTTGCTTATCTTGAATAGCTACAAATGTATCTAAGTGCAGCTGCTTAGAATTCTGGGTTCTCTGGGTTAATAAAGTTTCAGAAATGTTGTATCTTTTTCTGGGTCAGTGCAGGAGATCAAAGAGAAACTCAGGACTTTTCAGTAACAAACACATGACTGCAGAGCCGAGCTGTTAAAACCGAGAATGAGTGGGGTGCCCCCTGCTGGTCCTGTCTTGAACTTGGTACTCAGAGTCAGTAGGATCTAATGTAGGAAGCTCTCAGCCAAGGAGTAGAAGGAGGAGCAGGGACGTAACTAAACGGAACCAGACCTTGCAGCCAGGGCCAGATTTACATATTGGGAGCCCCTAGGCCCACTGCCATTCGTCGCCCCTGTCCCCTTCCCTTTATTTGTGCAAACTTTCATCATCTGGACTGGAGCAATTGGGACTGGTACATAGGACATTTAACAAATTATTGTATTCCCAGTGCATCCCCAGTGTTTTTGAACCAATGTGGGTGTGGTTGAGCACATGCTGCCCCCCTAAAATCCTGCCGCCCTAGGTCCGGGCCTAGGTGGCCTTTCCACAAATCCGGGCCTGCTTGCTGCTGCAGGGGGGCCCAGGAGGTATAAGGGCCCCATGAGACCCTAATTCATATTCAATTTCAATCAATATTGGTAAAACAGACCAACTTCTAGATATTTTGGAGGCCTCAAAAATATTTTGCTGAGGGGCCCCCCTTACAAGTTAAAAAAAATTGGGGCCCCAAAAAAATATTTTTCAAAAAAAACACTGGCGCCCCTTACAAGTTAAAAAAAATTGGGGCCCCCAATTTTTTTTAAAAAAAAATCATTGGTGCCAGGGCCCCCCTTACAAGTTAAAAAAATTGGGGCCTCAAAATTTTTTTAAAAAAAAACATTGGTGCCAGGGCCACCCTTACAAAAAATATTTTTTAAAAAAACATTGGTGGCAGGGGCCTATAGAATATTAAAATAATACATTGGTGGCCAGGGGATTAAAAAAAACACAAATTGGTGTTCAGTAGAATTGAACTTGTGGCTTCAGGACTTCAAATTTCATGACTTTCTTTTCTCTGCTTCATGACTTCAATTTTGGCTGTTTTCTTGGCTTCGGGTTTTTTCACTGCTTCAGAACTTCAATCTAGTCTGTTTTCTTGGCTTCGGGTCTTTTTGCCACTTCGGGACTTCAATTTCGGCTGTTTCCGTGACTTCGGGTCTTTTCGCCACTTCAGAACTTCAATTTCGTCTGTTTTCGTGACTTTGGGTCTTTTTGCCGCTTCAGGACTTAAATTTCAGCTGTTTCTGTGACTTCGGGTCTTTTCCCCACTTCAGGACTTCAATTTCGGCTGTTTTCTTGGCTTCGGGTCTTTTTGCGGCTTCAGGACTTCAATTTCGGCTGTTTTTGTGACTTCGGGTCTTTTCGCCACTTCGGACTTCAATTTCGGCTGTTTTCGAGATTTTTCATCTTTTCGCCACTTCAGGACTTCAATTTCTGCTGTTTTCGTGGCTTCGGGTCTTTTCGCCGCTTCAGGACTTCAATTTTGTCTTTTTTTGTGACTTTGGGTCTTTTTGCCGCTTCAGGACTTCAATTTCGGCTGTTTCTGTGACTTCGGGTCTTTTCCCCACTTCAGGACTTCAATTTCGGCTGTTTTCTTGGCTTCGGGTCTTTTTGCGGCTTCAGGACTTCAATTTCGGCTGTTTTTGTGACTTCGGGTCTTTTCGCCACTTCGGACTTCAATTTCGTCTGTTTTCGAGATTTTTTGTCTTTTTGCCACTTCAGGACTTCAATTTCTGCTGTTTTCGTGGCTTCGGGTCTTTTCGCCGCTTCAGGTCCTTCAGCTGTTCAGCTTTATGGCACTTCTGCATTTCAGGTGTTCGGTATTCAAAAATGGCCGCAAATCTTCGGCGCTCGCAAGGGAGGCCCGGCTCTTTCAAAGGTGCAGCACTGCCAGGCCCCCCTTCATGCCCGGGCCTGGGACACTTGTCCCCCCTGTCCTTTCCTGATGGCGGCCCTGAATGGCGGGGTGAGTAAGTGGTTGTGTATGGAGTAGTTACAAGGTGTGTAATTAGTACAATTGTGTGCCCATCCCTTGTACTGACCAAACAAGGACCAAGGTTGAACAAACTGATGGAAACCTCACAATTGTGTGTCATTACAAGGAGTGTGGGGAGCACATTGCTGTGAGTCAAGGAGCAGAGACACAAGGACAAAAGCATAGCAGATGCCCCCACATTTAACTATCAGGGGCAATAGAGATGGGGTGCTGGTACCTGACTAGGGGCCGAGCCCAAGTCTCCCTCTTATGGGACTCATGGATCCTGTGCACTGATAGAAACAAACAGAGAGACAGAGTAAAGAGATATCAGAGTCAATGGAAGAGAAGAGCAGTGGCAGGGAGAATATCTCTAGAGAGAGACTTATAGTTAAACAACACCTGGCACAGAGCAGACTCCGCGGATCTCAGGAGAAAACTGGAAATGAGACAAATGAATGAGACAAATGAATGAGACAAATGAATGAGACAAATGAATGAGACAAATGAAAGATCACAATAGCAGTGATGAGTGGCATTCTGGGTACAGACAGTGGCACAATGTGATTGGATGGCACACTACATGAGCTGATAGACAGGTAAGTACCAGGACAGACTGATTTGATGATGGGCAATTTAAACTGTACATATCATTTAGTTTAATACAATAGATTTATTATTGCAGACCAATAGTGATTTCTATAATAATGTGGCAGTTTAGTTATTAGCTGTCTCACCAGGAGGAGGAAGAACCAGGAGAGAAGCTGCAGGTTCCCCTGTAAGAAACATAAACATCTCCCTGACAGAAAACTTCTCTTTTCCCTGCAGGCAATGCCCTGACACAGGGGAGGTCACATGGTATCCAGCATCACATGACTAAACCTCCGTGAGCAAAACAGTTTGTAGATGACAACAAACTCTGCCCTCCCCTCGTGAGAGAAAAGTTGGAGCAGCTCAGCGGTCCCTCAGTTGTTTGCGGGTGAGTCTTCTGGGGGGAACTTTGTATTTGGGGGCAGGAGGGGGGGGGTGTATCAGCACAACGTGTTCTGTGTGGGGTTCAGTCTCAGGGGGTCAGTTTTGGGGGCTCAGGGCGTTTCTGGGTCACTGGGGATGATGATGTGAATGGGAGGAGCTTGTGGTGCTTTCTGGTATATTGAGGGGCCCCAGACATGACACGTCACTTCAGCTGTGTGTGGGGGGAGGTGCAGGACAGGATTACGGGGTACTTAGACTCTGTAACTGGGCTCCTGTCTGCTCCCCCTCATGTCACTAATAATGTCAGGGAGGACTTTTGTATTTCTCCAGTCTGAACAAAACACACAGGTCCCACATTGTCCCTTATCAGCAGCCCCTCCCCTCCCCCAACACTCATTTGGGGTTTGTGAATAACGGGGTGAAGTGACCAATCCCAGAGCAGCTGCTGGATCAGGTTTGGTTTTCTGCAGAAACTCCCCGTAATGAGAGCAACTCCCAGAACCCCTGTTACATTGTGATAAACAAAGTGCAGCTGTGAGGAAGGAAAGGTCGGGGTTCAGTTGCAGAAACCGCTGCATCGTCACTTTATGGGGGGGCGACTCTTGTTGTCCTTAGCGCTTTCTTTAACCACAAAGTATTATTTCTTCTGTCTCTATTTACTCTATTATAATCCATCAGTTCTTCCTTTCCAGTATTGATACTACCAACTCTAATGACTTATATGGCAAATGCCACGACTAAGCCATATTTTCCATTCAGTTGCACCTATGGCCCAGCTAATGGGGCTTTTATTGGTCCTACAAAATGCAGCAGTTATAATGCGGTGTGTACCTTAGAGCTTTGAAGTCTTGTTGTATGTCCTTTTTTATTAAACCCCGACCCATTCAGTTCCTCATTTACATTTTGAAATGATCGTGGAAATCGGCAATATTTGGTTGTAGAATACACACACTGTGTTTCACATACGTTACTAAGGGATATGATCACTTCTGTTTTCTGCTTTCCTGCAATACAGTCCCACAGTGTCCCGCAGAGACAGTGTCCCACCAGCAGTAATGTGAAAACATATGCGCTGCAAAGTAGCCCCAGTTCCTATTGAGACATCTTGGGGTAGTTTGAAAGTTGAAGCAGAGGAAACTAGGGCGGTTCTGTAGTGCGCGTTTACAGTGAGTGACAAAACATTGTAATTGCCCTAAGGGCAGTGATACATGAGGAAATTAGTCGCACTCGTCAGATCTCCACTTCTGTGGGCGACTGCACTAATGTAAATCGCTGGTGGGAAAAGCAATGGACTGCTTTGGCTTTCCGAATCACCCATAGTTCCCTCGATTCCTTGTATGGCAATTATTTGGAGGAGATTAGTTGTTTAAAGAAGAGATGATTTATCATGGGCAACTAACCTCATCTAGCATTGCTTCAAATGTTCTGTGGTTGGGTTGTGTGATAGAATTCGTATCTCTTACTGTCAAGCCCGACCCAAGCCAAGTAAGAGGATCCTTGGTTATTCCTCCCAGATATTATGCCTCTTTATAAATAGTCTCTGGCCTTCCCGTCTGTACTTGGCACCTGCTGAGAGTCCGAGAACTTTATTGGCAGGACTCACTCCCTCTACGTGTTAGAGATTGGGAATCTGCCTGTCACGTCTCTCACTGAAAACAGTCTCCTCCTCCTCCTCCTCATCATCATCATCATCCCTGGCACACAGACAGACTTAATAATACAAATGTCTATTACCAGATACAATGGTGTTCAAAGGCATCAAATCTGAGTAATTTCTTCCTTCTGTATTTGAATTGAGTAACAATATCATAATAAAATACTTTCATTTTTGTCTGGTTGAATAACCATGGTTTTGTGGTATTTCTATATACAGGCTATGAGTAAACTTAGGGGGCTGTTCCTGCTGATTTGAGCTTTATCTTTAAAGTATAGTTATATGGTTTTCCTACAGAAAAAATTTAAGCACACTGTGGTGCATTGATGCAAAAGTAAAAGAATAATATCAGACTCCTTTTAAAATGAAGGTGTAGTGGGCCTTTCAAACAAAACATTCCTTAAAACTGGAATAAGCTGTATAAGGAAAATGAGATATGGCTTAGTGCGTTGTTATAATTAACTGAGATCCAGTCTCGGAGCCTCTGCGTTAATAATTTCTCTCCTTTACCATGTTGTTGATTGTACAGATACCAGAAAGAAATGGCTTACTGTCCTGGCAACCTGACCATTGTTTGAATGTTAGTAAAAAGGAAGATAGGACAAGAACTGGATGGAAAAATTACCAATAGAGAAGAAATAATTACCATGTGGTTCCAGGGTAATAAAACTGGTAGAGGAATGGAACTTCCTTCCATAGAGCACACATTGTAACTCTACTTTCTTTTATTTTAGGCTACATGAAACATCTGCTTCATTGTAGATGTTGTCCGTGTCCTGCAGTTCATTTTGACTTTAATTTTACTCCTGAACTCCCCTGCCCATCCACAAGAGGGCGACCAGCAATCCAGCTACAATGTATACATTCCTACCAGAGAATATCACACCAGTGAGGCAAAAGGCAAATAAAGTACAGAAGTCTATTATTGGTGCCATCATCCTGGGCCTGATATTGGTTAACACTGCTGCGGTCTCTTGGTATTACTACTCTGTCTCCTTCCGCAAAGCAGAGCGTTTAAAGATCGAGCTGTTGGATCTAAGAAAAGATGGCTTCATTATACGCAACCGACAAGGCAGACAGGTTTTCCGGCTCGCTTTTGAGTCTGGGGTTTTGGATTTGGAGTCTTGTTCAAAGTATAGGGACATTTTAAACTGCACCAGATCAGATAAAGGGAAACTGAACTTCTTCATCCAGAAAGTCAATCCCAAAGATACCGTCATGTGCTACCGAGTCAGATGGGAAGAATTTGTGGCAGACACAGAGGTGCAGCATACAATGTATTTGGATGATGCTTATTGGTATGGAGGAGCAGAAATGAGCACCCAACACTGGCCTATTAAACTCTTTGGTTATCAAGAGCCCAAACCTTTTGTGACTAGTGACGTTTATTCTTTCAGAGACCGCTTTGGGGGAATACTTGAACGTTACTGGCTCTCGTCAAATGCAGCAATTAAAATAAATGACTCTGTCCCTTTTCACCTTGGCTGGAACAGCACAGAGAAATCTCTTTTCTTTGAAGCAAGATATAAAGAGTCTCCCTACAAAGCTCTACCTGGTCACCAACCTTTCCCAGAACTTAGCTACAGAGTTTGCGTGGGCTCTGACATCACCTCAATCCATAAGTACATGGTGAGTAGGTATTTTAACAAACCCACAAAGATACCTTCAGAGAGCAGCTTTAAATACCCCATATGGTCTACTTGGGCCTTATATAAAACTGATATTGACCAGGATAAGTTGCTGCGCTTTGCAGAAAAGATTAAGAAAAACAAATTTAACTACAGCCACATAGAAATAGATGATATGTACTCAGAAACGTATGGGGACTTTGATTTTGATCCTGTCAAGTTTCCAAATGCAACGGAAATGTTTGCAAAGATGAAGGAAGACGGCTTTAATGTGACTCTTTGGATTCATCCATTTATCCATTCCAACTCTTCCAATTTTGGAGTGGGCATAGAAAGGGAACTATTTGTTAAAGAACCAAACAGTCAGCTTCCAGCGATGGTCCAGTTGTGGAACGGCATCGGGGCTATACTTGATTTTACCAACCCCAATGCAAGAGACTGGTTTCAGAACAACCTTAAAAGGCTCAGGACTAAATATGGAATTTCCTCTTTTAAGTTTGATGCTGGGGAGACCAGTTATCTACCTGAACAGTTTAGCACCTATCAACCTCTGTCTGATCCGAGCATGTTTAGTCGAAGGTACACCGAAATGGCCATTCCCTTTTATGACCGTGCCGAGTTGAGGGTTGGCTACCAGTCACAGAATATATCTTGCTTTTTTAGAATTATTGATCGTGATTCTGTTTGGGGATATGAATTGGGGCTAAAGTCCCTCATACCTACAGTTCTCACCATAAGTATGCTGGGATACCCTTTTATCCTGCCTGATATGATTGGAGGGAACATCTACACCAATGGTACGCTGAATCCTGATAGGATTCCTGACCGGGAGCTGTACATCAGGTGGTTGGAGCTCTCTGCTTTTATGCCATCCATGAAGTTTTCTGTGCCCCCTTGGCTTTATGACCAAGAGGTGATTGAAATTGCTCAGAAGTTCACCCAGATACATGCTACACTAGTAGCCCCCCTATTACTGGAGCTAGCTGGAGAAGTTACTAACACAGGAGATCCCATCATTAGACCCATCTGGTGGATCTCGCCCAACGATGAAAACGCATATAAAATAGATTCTCAGTTCCTCATAGGAGACACCTTGATGGTGGCACCAGTCTTGGATCCGGGGAAGGAGGAAAGGGATGTCTACCTTCCAGAAGGCCATTGGAGGAGTTACAAAGGGGAATACTTCCAATCAACTCCTGTCCTTCTAACAGACTACCCAGTGGATTTAGATGAAGTTGCTTATTTCATTTGGGCATCAGAAGAAACAGTCAACACTAAGTATTAATCTCCTCCTTGTAGGTAAGAAGATTAATAACCTAGGAGAAACATTGGGCAGTCCTAACTTAGTGTCTCTTCGATCTCCTCCAACTTTCACATCGCATTCTGGGTGGGGTTTTATTGTGGGTAATTGGCAAAATGGAAAATGAAATCTAATTTAGGGCTTAGAGTACCTCTTTGCGGATCTAAATATTGTTCTGTGAACTTCGTGTAAGCACAGTGCGAACTTAAAGGAACAGTTTAGTGTGAAAATAAAAACTGTGTAAATAGACAGGCTGTGCAAAATAAAAAAAAATTCTAATATAATTAGTTAGCCAAAAATGTAATATAAAAAGGCTGGAGTGAACAGATCTCTAATAAAACCAGAATCCAACTTCCTGCTTTTCAGCTCTCTAACTCTGAGTTAGTCAGCGACTTGAAGGGGGGCCACATTTCTGTTCAGTGAGTTTGTAATTGATCCTCAGCATTCAGCTCAGATTCAAAAGCAACAGTTATGACCCATGTGGCCCTCCCTCAAGTCACTGATTGGTTACTGCCTGGTAACCAATCAGTGGAAAGCAAGAGAGCTGAAAAGCAGGAAGTAGTGTTCTGGCTATTATGTTACACATCCACTCACTCCAGCCTTTATACATTACATTTTGCCTAACTAACTATATTAGATACATTTTTTATTTTGCACAGCCTATTTATTTACCCAGTTTTTATTTTTACACTGAACAATTCCTTTAATGTAAGTTCAGTGCTCTGCTTCTGTAGCCATCAATCCACAGTACCATACATATCTAGTCCTGCTTATCAGGCAAGGGGATAGTCCCTAGAGCAGGGGTCCCCAACCTTTTTTACCCATGAGCCACATTCAAATGTAAAAAGAGTTTGGGAGCAACACAAGCATAAAAAAGTTCCTTGGGGTGCCAAATAAGGTTTGTGATTGGCTATTTGGTAGCCCCCTATGAGGATTGGCAGCCTACACGAGGCTCTGTTTGCCACTATACTTAGTTTTATGCAATTAAAACTTAATTCCAAGCCTGGAATTCGAAAATTAGCACCTGGTTTGAGGCCACTGGGAGCAACATCCAAGGGGTTGGTGAGCAACATGTTACTCACGAGCTACTGGTTGGAATTCACTGCCCTAGAGGGTAAATGGAGGGAGCAGTGATACTCTATAGGCCCACAGGCACCTCACCTGTAAGTATTTGTGTGTGTCTCTATTAGTATGCATTTTTGTGCTATGTGTCTGTACCATGGCAGTTGCTGTGCTTGTGGGTGTAGACGTACAAACAAGCGGAGCCGAAAATCAGCCCTGTGTTGGCACTACCCTTACTTAGAATTGCTGCCATAACATATCAAGGCTTTACTTTTCCGTTAGACAAATTAATTGTAACAACTTACAAAGCTTAAGTTAATGTATGCTGCCTTGAATTGCAATATTTAGGTGTGTGTGTCTGTGTATATATCTTCAGCAGAGGATACAATAAGGGAAGATATCTAGATGCAATAAGGGAAGATATCCAGTACAGTCCTCACCTCTGTAACATTCCCATATCTGAAGAATGTATGTGAGATATGGGACATTGGGAGATAATAGTAACCCTAGAGTTGGATATAGATAGTTTTGCTTGGGAAACTAGGGAAATATTTGGCTCCCTGAGTACAATCGGCTGTCTCCAGACTAGATCATTTAATATTAATGTGCCTGTGGTCAGTCACACCCACGCTGAACAGTTTGAGAAAGTTTTGCAGTCATCCATACAACCTTGATTCCAGTTGGACTCTGTCCAGAACCAACCTATCATTAACATTGTACTGGTACTTTTCTCTTGATTCCAGTTGGACTCTGTCCAGAACCAACCTATCATTAACATTGTACTGGTACTTTTCTCCATGGATCTGCATTAAAAAAAGAACAAAAAGCTCTAAAGAAGACAGAAGCTCTAAAGAGGTCTTCATAAATTGTGTGCCAAAATGATGGATAACTAGCCTCAACCATTTTGTACTTGTCACTAAATTGTATCACTTGATGGAAATGTTATTTTTGTTGCCTTGAGATGGGATTCCCAGTTGGTATCCAAACAATAGACCTGTGGTGCTGAATGGCTGGATATCAGAGTTCATGTGCTGTGTGAATATTCATATTTAAGTTTGTTCAGACTTATCCAAAAAAACAGGAAAAATTACAGCTCCCCTTTTTCATCTGTTGGACCTCCATACGGTGGTTGACCTGGTGCATCACCATATGAATTTTCAAACCTGATGGCCAAAACCGACTGATATCCAAGGTTTATAGATATCTGTCTAAGCCTTCCCGGCAGCATTCTCTTACTGAAAGGAAAGTAAACTGTGTTTATGGCCAGCATAACTTGTAGAATTGTGCCCCCTTTCCCCCCAATGTTTTCATGCGATTCCACTTTGTTGCCTTTCTGGTCTCAGTTGCTGGCAGGGAGTAGATTTTCTGTGTGAATATCATGTCATTGCCAGTTCTGAGTGTATTGCAACTAAACTGCACATCTTTATTTTATGATAGCAATCTCCTTTCTTGTGCCTTATTAACCGTTATGTTGGTGCCAAGCACGACCGGTTTGCCTGGCACAGGACTGAGAATATACAAGTGCAATGGCTTCGGGAAAACTCTCTACAAAAGGGAAACTGGGAAAGTGCGTGACTATTTCAAAGAAAACAAAAGCTCACATGAAACTCACATGTTACTAACCAAAGAAACCAACACTGATATTATGGGTCTTGCCAGATTCTTGCCACATTTGACATATGGGTAGCCATATTGGCCCAGATCTCTGGAGGCCCAGCAGCCCTTACTATTGAATGAGCATCTTGTTCTTGCCTATTTTTTCTGTATCTATAGATATAGGAAGTTATTGCACTTTTTAAATGTCATTTTGGTTGTGTTTGTTCCTATAATTATTGAACGGTTGAGTTGCAGCTTCACTTGACAGGGAATCCTGGGATTTGTAGTCCCATAGAAGGTATTGTCCTTCCCTTTTCCCATGTATCTCCGTGACCCCTGATTCCCTCCTCCTCAATGAAAGAAAGCGATGATGTTAAAGATAAAAAGCAAGTAGATATAGGCACATGGATAATCCCATTTATTGCAGATAAAATACTACATTGTTATTGTATGGAAACATCACCCAGATATGAAAGAGCTTTTCTATTAATCAGAATATAAGTTATAGCCAGTATATCCTGCCATATCCCAATGTGGGTGTATGATGAGCAGCACCAAGTATTTGGAAGTAGGCGGGGATGGACTGGGGCCCACTGGGACTGCTGACCAGAACCCCCCCCCCATCCCCCTCCTGTGATGCGTCATGCATAATGGCACGCATGCGCACACTGTGCCCCCTCGGTCTGGCCCGGCTGGGACCCATGAGGGTCGGGCCCACCGGGATTTTTCCCGGTGTCCCGCTGGGCCAGTCTGACACTGGAAGTAGGAGCACCCAGAGATATGAAAATGAAATAAGCTGCCATTTAAATTTGAAATCCTGTGTCTTTAAAAGGGAAAGTATAAATCCCCCCTTTTCATCATGAGCTTAATGAATAGGATTTATGCTGAACATAATATTTGCCTATTGTTTTAAGAAACATCTATAGTTTTTGTTATTTCTGGTACTAAACAAGAAAATGAAGCCGCTTTCAATGTAGCCCTTCCTGTGACTTTCTGGTTCTGCTGAGCAGCAGAGGAGCTGATAAAACTAAGAAGGCCTGTGATAATGAGCCTCTTAAAGGCTGGGATGTTGGGAATTCCGGGATTTTTTTGTTTAAAGGAAAACATGGATTATTAAAAGAATAGAATGTAATTTCAGCACAAGTCCTATTTATTGGTGTTGCAAGGCCATCCCTTATTCCCCCACCACTCCCCCCAAACATATTCTATCACTGACCTGTTTGATCCACCTCCAGTGTGACATCACTTCCGGGTTGTGATGGCTGGTTTGCTTAACAGTTAACCCCTTGCAGGAAGGGTCAAGTAGTGGGTCTAGGTAGGGGCATAGTGGTTCTGTAGATCCAGGTCAGGTTAGTGGGTTGGTGCGGTACCAAAGGGAATATGGAGTTTCCTTCTATTGAATGTAGCAGCAGCAAATTATTTTTCTACGGATGTTTTGATACGTGTGACTCCTTCCCGATCTCTCGTTCTGATGCAAATATATCTGTTATTTTGTTGAGCAATGGAAAATACTACATTAATAAAAATAAGAATTAAATTAGTCTGTGCGTTTTTTTCATTGTGTTATGATTTTTAAACCTGCCTAATTGATCTCGGCATTTTTGGCCAGTTATTGGTCAGGCAGGTGGTTGGGTCCATAATAGTTTCCATCTTGACCAGGAGGGGCTGGGTAGGAAGCTGGACATGGGCATCAGCTCTCCAGTTCTGGCACTTGCACACAATATGGAGGTAATTCTAAGTTCACATTGATAATAATTTCTACAAAATGGTACTTGCCTGTATTCTCTAATTGTCACTTTAAAAAGAAAGAGGAAACAAGATTGAAATTATTTAGTATTAGGGATGCATGTATTGGGTTCAGCCGAATCCTTTGCCGAATACCGAACCAAATCCTAATTTGCATATGCAAATTATCGGTGAGAACGGGAAAACATTTTTTACAAAAACTCACACGATTTCCCTCCCGCCCCTTATTTGCATATGCAGATTTGGATTCGGTTCGGCCAGGCAGAAGGATTCGGTCGAATCCGAATCCTGCTGAAAAAGGCCGAATCCCAAACTGAATCCTGGATTCGGTGCAACCCTATTTAGTATAAATAAAGTTAATGTTGTCTGGGGCATGGCACGAGTGCTAACCTTTCCTAAGTGCTAAAATTTCACAAGTGCTTAGAAATGACAGTTAAACAAAGCAGTTCCATGGAACTAACTCCTATCTCTTCTCATTCCTACAGGTAATTCTGCTATATCCATATACTGCCATATCCATATACTGCAACTGTTTATTCAGCTACATATGAATTCAGACCCAGTATTGGGGATGGCTTAGTGCTTAGAAATGACAGTTAAACAAGACAGTTGGACAAGGCATTGACAAGGCAAAAGGAACCGGATTCCCCTGCAATCAACAGTGAACCATCTGGGATAAGAAGAAAACAGATTTGTTTGTACCTGCCAGTTTGTTACTTCTTACTCCAAACATGTTTTATCCTGTATTTCTCCTCCTTTCACTTTCATGCTTCATAAAAC
Organism: Xenopus laevis; assembly: GCF_017654675.1. Classification (NCBI taxonomy): domain Eukaryota; kingdom Metazoa; phylum Chordata; class Amphibia; order Anura; family Pipidae; genus Xenopus; species Xenopus laevis. The sequence goes on from NC_054371.1 coordinate 231,710,165, forward strand.
ATTTTCACTACCTCCTTCATCAAATCCCAGTTCTATACAAATCTCAGCCTCTCTCCTCTCCTTCCCTCTCCACACATGAAGTATATAAAGTACTCTGTTTAGCTATTCCACAAAACTCCTCTTTTTCATACAAACTAAGGACTTATAAATCCCACTGTCACTTAGTCTTTCTTTCCTTTCTATTACTGGCAGCTGGGGACATTTCCCCAAATCCTGGCCCTTACCCCATCCCAGTTATATCACAACCACGAGCTCCTTCTCTCCGGAGTAAATTCCAACAGTACAGAACTCTTACTCCTATACCCAAAAACCCAGTTAATCTTTCCTGTGCTCTCTGGAATGTCAGATCTGTCTGCAACAAACTCACCGCTATACACGACCATTTCATTGCAAATTCCTTTAACCTACTTGCACTTACTGACACCTGTCTCTCTCCTACTGACACTGCCTCACCTGCTGCCCTGTCCTATGGGGGCTACACCTTACTCATACTTACTCATACTTACTCATACTTACTCATACTTACTCATACTTACTCATACTTACTCATACTTACTCACACTTACTCATACTTACTCATACTTACTCATACTTACTCATACTTACTCATACTTACTCATACTTACTCATACTCCCACACCTGCTAACAGACCTGGAGGTGGGGTAGGTTTGCTTCTCTCTCCCGCTGTACTTTTAAAGTTCTTCCACCTGTTCCCTCTCTATCATTCTCCTCATTTGAGGCTCATTAGGCTCTTTTCTCCTGTTTCACTCTGCATTGCTCTTATATATCCACCACCAGGAGCAACTGCACAATTTCTGGACAACTTTGCTGCTTGGCTTCCTTACTTTCTTTCTTCTAACATCCCATCCATCATATTAGGTGACTTTAATATACCCATTAACAACATTAACAACTCTTCTGTCTCTAAACTTCTTTCACTAACCTCCTCCCTGGGCTTATCTTTGTGCTCAGACTCCCCCTCTCACTCCAATGGTAATGCTCTGGATCTCATATTTACCAGACTCTGTTCAACCACCAATTTTACTAACTCCCCATTTCCCCTCTCTGATCACAATATGGTCACATTTCAACTCTCACTAACTCCCTCCTCGCCCCCTGCTATTCCCCAAACACGTACTTACCATGACTTGCAAGCTGTAGTCTCATCTCTCTTCTTCCTTTGACTCTCTTCACTCTAATATCTCAGCCATCTCATGTCCTAATGTGGCCCCTCTGTCTACTATAGTCCTCTCACCACTGCCCTAAATGAGCTGCTCCTATAAAAACTAAACGTTCTAGACCCAAACCACTTCAACCGTGACATACTGCTCATACAAAAGCTCCAAAGACATTCACGTGCACTTGAGCGTCGCTGGCACAAATTCCGTTCAGAATGAGACTTTTGGAGCTACAAATCTGCCCTGCGCTCCTTTAACACCAGCCTCTTCCAAGCCAAACAAACATACTTTACTTCACTCATTAACTCCCTTTCTAAAAAACCAGCACAACTTTTCTCCACCTTTAACCCTCTCCTTTCCCCTTCTCCACCCCCTCCATGCACATCTGTCTCTGCTCAAGATATTGCTGAGCACTTCAAAAACAAAATTGACACTATCAGCAGGGACATTACACTACTCAACCCCCCTAGACTTCCACCACCCTCCCTCCACACTCCTCAGTCCCTCCTGTGCTCCTTCACCCCTGTCACTGATGAGGAATCTCAAAGCTTTTGGCCTCTTCTCACCTTACCACCTGCCCGCTTGATCCAATTCCCTCAAAACTTCTCCGCAATACCAATCCTTGTCTAATCAAAGCCTTAACTCACCTATTTAATCTTTCGCTCTCAACTGGACTATTTCCTTCTCAACTAAAACATGCTCTTGTCACCCCCATTCTGAAAAACCCTCTCTTGATCCCTCCAATCTTGACAACCTCCGACTTATCTCTCTGCTACCTTTCATCTCTAAACTACTTGAGCGCCTAGTCTACAACCGACTAACCTCATTCCTCTCTGGTTTTAAGCCACAACACTCCACAGAAACTGCCCTGACTCGACTAACTAATGACCTTTTAACCGCTAAAGCCAACAATCATTTCTCACTACTAATATTGCTTGATCTCTCAGCCGCATTTGACACTGTAGCTCACCCTCTCCTCCTCCAGTCCCTCCAGTTACTTGGCCTTCGTGACACAGCCCTGTCCTGGTTCTCTTCTTACATCACCAATCGTTCCTTCAGTGTCTCCTACAATGGAGTAGCATCTTCTCCCCTACCTCTTTCTGTTGGAGTTCCTCAAGGCTCTGTCCTGGGACCATTACTATTCTCCCTCTATACTTCCTCCCTCGGCAAATAAATCAATTCGTATGGTTTCCACTACCACCTCTATGCTGACGATACTCAGATCTATCTCTCATCTCCTGATCTCAACCCAGAACTCCTAACTCGCATCTCCTCCTGCCTGTCTGCTATCTCTACCTGGATGTCGCAATGCTACCTTAAATTAAACCTCTTTAAAACTGAAATGGTTCTCTTTCCTCCAACTAACACCAGTAACATCCCGGAAGTATCCATCATAGTTAACAATTCCACTATCACCCCCTCTCCCCAGGCCCGGTGCCTTGGGGTTATCCTAGGTTCTGCCCTGTCATTCACTCCTCATATCCAGTCACTTATTAAATAATGTCACTTCCACCTAAGGAACATGTCCAAAATACCATCATTTATCACCCAAGATGCTGCCAAAATTCACTCTCTTGTCATATCGCGTCTAGACTACTGTAACTCTCTTTTAATTGGCCTCCCCCTCCAGAGACTGTCAGCTCTCCAGTCCATAATGAACACTGCTGCGAGGCTCATATACCTCAGCAACCGCTCCTCCTCTGCCTCGCCATTCTGTCAATCCCTGCACTGGCTTCCATTACCTTTCAGAATCAAATTCAAATTAATGACACTGACTTTCAAAGCACTTCATAACTCTGCCCCACCCTACATCTCTGAACTCATCTCTATATACTCACCCACTCGCTTACTACGCTCCTCTACTGACCTGCTACTCAACTCTTCTCTCATTACCTCCTCACATGCTCACATTCAAGACTTTACAAGGGCTGCACCCCTCCTCTGGAACTCTCTCCCACGGTCTGTCCCACTTTCTCCCAACCTTTCTGCTTTCAAGAAATTTCTGAAAACGCACTTCTTTCGAGAAGCCTCCCCTCACTCTGCTTAACTACCTAACACAACACCACACACAGTACCACATTTCTCACCCACTTAATTCAATCTTGCCCACTCCCACACCTTGTGTATTACTCCCTTCCCTTTAGACTGTATGCCTATGCATAGGGCCTTCCTCACCTTTTTGTACCTGTATTGATTGTGATGTTTGTTACTCCATATGTTCTATGTATGTAATTCATGTGATGTAGTTGTATAATCACATTTACATTACAGTGCTACGCAATATGTTGGTGCTATATAAATACATGTTAATAATAATAATAATAATAATAAATATAACTAACACAGTTACATAGGATTTGAAATTGGAATACGTTTTTTAAGGGGTGAGTTCCCTTTAAGTCTAGACTATTAATAATTCTTATAGAGCACGTGTTCTGTATTGAATGGAATATAATTGGCATCTGATGCACTCTCATGTTGCAGTCCATAGGTGGAAAGCTCCATTTCAATTTTTTGGGGGGGGGGTTAAAGTGAGTGCACAGCACACAACAAGCAAAGGAATCTATTTGTGATACTGGAGGAGAGTGCAGAGAAATGACTTTTCTGTGTTGTGGTGCAAGTGGTGCATCAACATTCCCACTGCTTCATGAAAAATGCATCAACCATTCATCAAAATGCAGGAGGATGAGCATAATTCTGCTTCTCTGGGAAGAGGCTGCCTTGCTTTGTCTTCTACCCTCTAGGCCCCATCACTTGCCCCTTATTATTTTGCTAAACCCCTCCCACTTGTGAAACCGCCTGGCTGAAGCCAAGGAGATATGTGTCAGTGGAGCTCACCAAATATATTCTAAATATAAAATGACCCAAGTCACAAACTTCACACAGCAGCTGATCCAAGTCATAGGTAACAACACAACAAATAGACAACTGGTACAACACTGTATGATGAACAAAAAGTGTAAAGCTCCCCATAGACATGACGATTCTTCTTGCCGAACGACCGATTTTAGGGAAGCCCGACCAATCCTTCGAAATTATCGTGCGGTTAGTGGTATTCGAACGATTGTACATCTTACGATTTTTCAGCCGACATCTGTCAGGAAATTGATCGGCCAGGTCAAAAAATCTTTGTGGGTCCCAGTGCAATGTATCTATGTCTGCAGGGCCAAGCAGCTCCCCTTTGTTTTCCTGGTAAATTGGTCTTTTTAGTTGATGGTCAATTCGTATGATCGTACGATCGTTCTGAGAAGATTGTGGTCTCACGATCAGGATCTGATCTTTAAAAAATCTCAACATCTATGGCCAGCTTAAGAAAATAAGTTGAATGGAGGGGAATGAAGACAACCGACAGATTCTACTTAGAAGAATTGGGGATGTCAATGGGATTCCCTAGATTCAGACTCAGGCTGTTGAAGGTACAAATGGTGAGAAACCAAAGGAAAAGGTAAATCCAGCAAGCACCGAAGATCATGCCTTTGCCACACTGGCCCATTTTATGCCACCCTCATGCCTATTCTGGAACAAATACTGAGATATTTCTCAGACCCCCTTCCAACTGGTGAGTGCCAGGTTCTTTCAAGCCATTTGATTATATTGTCTCTCCATTCCCCCAAGTGGCAGTTACTGGGTTCTACCTATAGGGTCATGTAACAAGGAGAAACCTCAGCTGATATAGAGTCACTGAACACATTTATTTTCTTTGCTGTTTAATCTAATTCTGTCCAAAAAAAAAAAAAAGCTTTATCAATGAATAAAACATTGGCACACGTAGGGTAACTTGTTACTAATCTGTGAGCTCTGGCTGGGATGTTGGTGCATCTTTCTTGCAGTTCAGCATTATCAGCCTGTGACCCGTCACTTGTTTTATTAATCAGCAGGACATGTACCAGCCATTAGTCGGGGTGGGCACATTGGTGGAAGCAGTGAGAATAAGAAGCCAAGGGCAAACAGAGGACAAGAAATTCACACTCCAGTAGGTGAGACTGTTTCTTAAGAACAAAAACAGATTGTTATAGGGAATAAAAAATATATGTGGAATGTTTTTCCCTGGCTATAATGTCAGTAATCAATGGATATTCTCTGCCCTCCTGAGAGCTGATGGGACAGAATTCAAATATTTAAGCAGTTAATAAGAAAAAAAGGTAATTACCCACATCTGTATGTGCTCCTTTCCCCCCAGGAGTGTCTTTTTTTTCTGTCCTGTTGAAGCAGATAGGTGTGTCTGTTTTCCAGGTGTTCGTTTTTCTTTAGGCTTTTCTGGTCCCATTATGGTTTCTTTACTAGAGAAAGTTCAGCCTTTGAATAATGTGTATTATGCATTGCCAGGTGACTTGCAGCAGGTTGTCCTTGTTAGTGCATTAATTCATATATGTACCTTCCAATGGCTGGGCTGGTAGCAGTGACGTTATCAATTTGGGAGGCACCGATTCCAGGATTCGGCCAAATCTTTGTGCCTGGCCGAACCTAATCCTAATTTGCATGCGCAAATTTCCATATGCAAATTAGGGGTGGGAATGGAAATCACGTGACTTCAATTTTCCCCTTTCCTGACCCTACTATGCATATTCAAATTATGCAAATTAGGATTTGGTTCAGTATTTGCCAAATCTTTCACTAAGGATTTAGGGATTCTGTTGAATCCAAATTGTGGATTTGGTGCATCTCTATTAACAATCCCCCAATGATTGGTTGCTGGGGGGCTTACTGGCATTTCTTTTCTAATCAGTAGTTTTTTATGCTTTCTGTCCACTCTGTCCACTCTGCCTATTGATCCTGAAACTCCAAATCCCAGAGAATGCTGCCAAACTAAGGATATAGATAAGCCGTTTTGGTAAGTGCAGGGATTGAAAACAGTGCATGGATTTGGAGAATCAGGTAAGTTCTCTTCCCTTGAAGAAAAGAGTTCCTAACAGGAGAGGCGGGTGCAGCCAAATGAGCTCCAGGCTGTTATGGATTTATTGGATTCTCCTCTTGCCTGCAAGCCTGACACATGCAACACCTCTGCATTCTCCAGTTGCCTTATGGTAAAGACTCTTAACTATTTACTCCATTTGCCTATACTGCTATGCTATGGAAAGGCAAAATGTTATGGTTCATTGTGTAACTGTTGGTGTTGCTGCACCGTAATCTATGATATTTACTATGCTTTTGTTTTGGAACAACCAGGCAACTCCAAATAACTTGCTGCTATTCAAACATCCCAATTAAACATTATTACAAGGTTGCAACTCTCACTGTATTAACACTGTACCTACCTCTCTGACATTGTTGCTATTTTTTAATATTGTATATGCAGCTCTGCAGGGACTTTTTATAACAATGGTGCAGCAGCCCCATATATTAATATGATGCACTTCTCTCTGACAGTTTATCATTACAATGTTGCAGTGATTTCACTATATTGATCTGATGCACTTCTCTAGCAGTCACCCTTTTTACTTGGTTGCAGTCAGTCAGTATATTAATACTGTATACCAGGGGTGTCCAACCTTTTGGCTTCTCTGGGCCATATTGGAAATAGAAAAATTGTCTGGGGCCACACATGAAATACATAAACACTTTTGATTTGTAAAATTAAAGAAAATACACAGAAAAGAACTATAATACCAGTTGGATAACAAGATGGAGCTATACACTGGAATATGGGACACCTGGATATTAAACAGACTTATTATTATATTATTATTACTAACTGGCCAATGGGCAGAGTCCCCCGTCCTCCCTACTCTATAGGTCACCACATTGTTACAAGCTGGTATAGTAAGCCTGTTCCTAACAAGATGACAGACTGAGGTGGTTAATGTGTCTGGACTTAGAGAGCACAACGTGTTATTTCCCTCTTGTTTTCTCTGTATTTCCATACATTTATTTCTTAATATCGTTCTTTTTTTCCCTGGCATTTCTCTCCTAAAGTGCAGGCACAAGTCACATGACTTGGGGCAGCTGGGAAACTGACAATATGTCTAGCCCCATGTCAGATTTCAAAATTGAATATAAAAAAATCTGTTTGCTCTTTTGAGAAATGGATTTCAGTGCAGAATTCTGCTGGAGCAGCACTATTAACTGATGCGTTTTGAAAAAATATGTTTTTCCCATGACAGTATCCCTTTAAGTTAATTGCTTTCAACTCAGCATTTGTTAAGTAACCCTTCACATTGCATTTATTCTGGCTATTCTTCCATAGTTTCACTACTTTATCATACTTCCCAACATTTGGAAAACAAAAAGAGGGGCAAAAAGAACACACAGTAAAAATGATTTGACCACGCCCATTTTATGGCCACACCCCCTAAATACCACATCCATTTGACAAAATTTGGCAGGTTATGAAAAGTTTCTGGGGGTTTTATGGTCAGGTTTTATGTGTTATAACAGTTTTGATAATGAAGGTGAATTGCACGTTAAGCTGCAAGTCACAGTTTCCCCTAGAGACCTGCTTATCTTAAATTACAATTGTTTCTTTACTTATCTTTTTTGTTACAAATGGATCGAAGTGCAGGGGCTGAGTATTCTGGGCTCTCTGCCTTAATTAAGTTTTAGAAACTTTGTATCTTTTTCTGCCTGTTCATTGGAAGAGATCTAAAATAAAAAGTGAGGACATTTCAGTAACAATCTGGAACTGTTGGTTGAGCTGTCAAAATCAGGACAGGCCTGCAAAAATGGGACAGTTGGGAGGTATGGGTAAAGTAAGAGCACCCTTTCAGATCCAGACAGTGCTTCACTGTTAGCATCAGGCAGGTAAATACTCTGAGACCTCAGTCTATCAAATAATTACTGTATAGTAATTTCTCTGTTAGGTGTAGAACTACAAGAACACGCGTTTTCGTCAGATCCAACGGAAGTCAAGTCGGACGCGACGGAAAAAAGTTAAGAAATACAAATGTCGAATCTTGTCGCAGCATTCTTCTGACACGACTGTCGGATGCAAACGCTGAGTCTGCCGAAAATGCGTGGAAATCATCCATGTAGTTCTACCCTTACTCTCAGGAAAACACATTTAAGCTCAAACCATGTAATAAATGCTAAAAAGTCAATATTCCAAGCAAAGTCAGTGATATTGAACTGGGGATCGGCCCTGTTATACTTTTCTGCCCAAATCTCCTGGTGATCCCGCTGTTGCTGTGATAGAATTTGGTCGCTGTTGCTGTGAAACTAAATGGATAAAAAAACTTAATTCAGTAGAACCCTTGGGGCTTAATGAGCAAACGAGATTTAACATTTTCTTTAAATGGCTCTTTAGGAAAGTTCTACTTTGCACTAATAGCATTTCTGACAACATATGAATTCCCAAACTTGCAAATGATGGACTTGAATGGCAGTGAAATGCATTTACTGTTTATATACAATGTGATTCAAATGTATTTTACTATAGTTCAACTACTACATTGTACAATGCTCTTATGTAGGTGCTGTAGATTCTAGGGGGAGGCAGCACATTGATCCAGTGTATACCTGGCCACACTGATCAACTGCTGAACTCTATACAGGTTTTTGGGTTTAAATTGTTTGTTTCTGTTATGTCTTCAAGTAGATACACCCCAGCAAGGATAATTGAATTGGAAACATGTAGTAGGACATTTCTCATGCATAATAAATGTTGTGCTAAAGAAACATGACAAGCTCTCCAGAGGTTTTTATTATTTGTATATAGACAGATAAATAGACCGATACAAGAGGGGGGACAGATCATGACTAGGTACAGACTGGCACAACTGACAGTTTATAATCCTCCCCCCGCCCACTAACATATTTCTCTCATCACTTATAGGGATCTGTTACTTTCAGGGGACAAACTGTCATTATTATTTGTTTATATCGCACCAGTAACACAGCTCTTTGCATGTGTTTGTAATAAACAGGGATAATACAACAGATATAAAGGGATCACAGCATATAAATGCCCCCCTTGTACCCCTATCATTTGGGTTTTTTCTACCATAATAAGTGCTAATGCTAATGGGCCCCATGAATGGGCAGAGCTGCTGCTTCACTCTAGGGAGAGAACTTAAAGGAACTTAAAGGACCAGTAACATCAAAAAATTTTACAAAAAAATTCGTTAGAGTACAACAAAAAAAAAACACCAACACAAATTAAAATTTAAAATAGCAAAGCCTTTATTAAGAAATAACTTACAGAAACTCCACTTCCTGTCCTCTTCAGAAACGGCGAAAGGGCGACCATCCATCTGCAGCGCTCGATTTCTCCTCCTGGCTATACACTGACAGCGTGTCCTCTGCCCGATCGCCTTCTCCAGCTCTTCTTCATCCAGCAGCAGTATGAAGGTGATGTCTCCCGCTCCTCCGCTCCAGGAATGCAGCCCTGACTTCCGACCCCGTGCCCACTCCGTCACTGTCAAGGCAGCTGAAACAAAGCAGCCGCAAAAGAATGCGTCCAACACTGAGCCGGCAACCCCAGGAGGACGAGCTTCTTTTGGTGAGCCGTGCTGCTCCCCGCCTGCAGCAGCTGCTGCTCCCTCTGTCAAACTGCTGTTTGGCTGCTGAATGTTGAATCGTGAACCGGTAGGATTTTGTGGGGGACAGCCTTTCGCCCTGGAGCAGTGCAGACGCAGCATCCTAATACACTCAATGCGGACCTGCCGGGGTTGTATGATTTACTTTTATTTACGCCTCCTGCCGGCTCAGTGTTGGACGCATTCTTTTGAGGCTGCTTTGTTTCAGCTGCCTTGACAGTGACGGAGTGGGCACAGGGTCGGCAGTCAGGGCTGCATTCCTGGAGCGGAGGAGCAGGAGACATCACCTTCATACTGCTGTTGGATGTAGAAGAGCTGGAGAACGAGATCGGGCAGAGGACACGCTGTCAGTGTATAGCCAGGAGGAGAAATCAAGCGCTGCAGATGGATGGTCGCCTTTTCGCCGTTTCTGAAGAGGACAGGAAGTGGAGTTTCTGTAAGTTATTTCTTAATAAAGGCTTTGCTATTTTAAATTTTAATTTGTGTTGGCGTTGTATTCTAACGAATTTTTTTGTAAAAATTTTTGACGTTACTGGTCCTTTAAACAGAAAGTCAAGAGAAAGAGTTAAGTTCAGTTTGTTTCTTGTTCCTGATTTCAGTGATGGCGGCTGCTGATCTGAGAGACGAGCTGAGCTGCTCCATCTGCCTGAGCATTTATACTGATCCTGTATCCCTGCCGTGTGGCCATAACTTCTGCCGGAGCTGTATTGGGACAACATGGGACACCCAGGTGGGATCTGGGGCTTATTCCTGCCCTGAATGTAGAGCAGAGTATCAGGAGCGCCCTGCCCTGCACAGGAGCATAACTCTGCAGTGTTGGACTGGCCCACCGGGATACCAGGAAAACTCCCGGTGGGCCCATGTGTCAGTGGCCTCTTGCTTCTAACCATTTAGCCTATTTCATGGTCATTCCCTATTTCTTTATGGGGAAAAAATGCTTAATAATGGAAGAATATAGTATAGAAGAATAATTAAGTAATACAAGACTAAGAGAATAAAGAGTTTGAGAGAGGAGAGGAGGAATAATAGTTTGAAAAGTGGTCCCACAGTCTACGGTTTTCCAGTGGGCCCAAGATCTAAGGTTTTCTGGAGGGCCCCTGGCATCCCAGTCCGACACTGTAACTCTGGGTAACAAAGCAGAGAGATTCCGTCCAACTGAGACAGAGCCGGGGGAGACTGGGATCTTCTGCACCTACTGTGTCCTCTCTCCTGTACCTGCTGCTAAATCCTGTCTCCTGTGTGAGGCTTCTCTGTGTGATACCCACCTGAGGGGGCACAGCAAGTCAGCAGAACATGTACTGACCCAACCCACCGACTCCTTTATGGGGAGAAAATGTTCTGTACATCACAAGGTTCTGGAGTATTCCTGCTGTGAGGAGTCTGTCTGTGTCTGTGTGTCCTGCTGTCTGGCCGGAGAGCACAGGGGCCACAGGGTGGAGCTGCTGAGTGAGGCCTCTGAGAAGAAAAAAGAGAAACTGAGGAAAGTTCTGGAGAAACTGAGGCCAGAGAGAGAGGAGACTGAGAGAGGAGCCCAGAGACTGCAGGAGCGCAGACCTGTTACTGGATATAAACACGGCTGGGAATCTTGTATCTGTATCAGGGGACAGGAAATCTGCTTCCTACTCACTCACAGACCAGTGTCACCCACAAACCCCAGAGAGATTTCAGGTTCCTCAGACTTTAAGCAGCAGGAGTTTCCCCTCAGGGCGACATTACTGGGAAGTGGAGGTCAGTGAATCAGGGGGCTGGATGGTAGGGATGGCCTATCCCAGTATAGAGAGGAGAGGGGGTCAGTCCTGGATTGGGAATAATAACAAGTCCTGGTGTTTGTGGAAATGGGAAAATATATTATCAGTGAGACATATGGTGGTAAAACAGTTACCCCACGTCTCTTCCTGCAGGAGAATCAGGATCTCACTGGACTATGAGGCCGGACGTCTGTCCTTTTATGAGCTGAGTGAGCCAATCAGACACTTACACACCTTCACTGCCACATTCACTGAGCCCCTTCATGCTGCATTCTGGGTAGGGTGGAATAAGTAAGCCTGGGTGAGAATCATTAGTTAGGACACTGTCCAGTCTGGAAACCCATTCCTAGAGTTGCCCTTAATCCTGTGTTAGTAGAAAAAGAAAAGGAATCGCAGGAACAATATTGATGTTGGTAAATCTCCTCTGTATCCTCATCAAAAGATTGACACAATATTAAGAGAACTGATATTCTGCCATTTGTCCCATCGTCTGAAAACCTAAGACTTTCTATTGTCTTAAGATAATTAGGCATTTTCTGCCTAAACAGCAGTCCTACTGCATAGGAACCATCAGAACCATGTGAGTTTATATTCTAAACATCATATAAAAATCTCTCTATCCCTGGTATCTGCTTCTTTCCACCCCCAAAGCCTGTTATACAGAACAGAATCTTATCATTCAAAGCAGAATCTTATTGAAATAAAATCCTGTGGGAAAGTTTTCCTTCATTCAGGACCTAAGAATATGGATAAATTAGAGATTATTAGGAATCTATATCTTTCTGCGCTACCCCTTTATCTCTCAGCTAATGAGGAATGTCCCACCTCAACACTCTTTTACCTTATAAATCTGCTCAAACCCTGCCCCTTTCTCAGCCAGTTGGCTTGTGGCGAGTCACTACAAAGGGCTTTCTATTACTGAATTTAATTTATTATTGTTAAATCAGTGGTCCCCAACCTTTTATGGCCCAGGGACCAGTGTAAAGGCAAAAAAAAGGACCTGGGGAAGGGGGCAGTGGCAATTGCGTGTCCAATTCAGGCACACTGGTATTCAAATTGGCATGCCACATTTATTGCTGACTTGGCTCAGCGGCCCAGTTCAGGAATGTCCATGGCCCGGTGGTTAGGGACCCCTGTGTTAAATGAAATGTAATCTCTTGATTGTCTTAAATAATGCCTTTCCCAAACTAGTATCAGTGGAACACAGGCCACACGTGGACTCTTTTACCCAGAATTGGACTTCATTAAGTGGAAGAGGAAGGTGAGGCTCTTGTGCAACTACACCTCCTAGAAAGAAAAATAGAGACATAAGGTGCCAGAGGTTCCTGCAAACAAAAGAAAAATGGTTTATTTAACAGTCACACTCAACATAGTTTGTGTGAGGAACGTGATACAGGCAACATCAGATGCAGAGCATATTACGGACACTCCCCTGAGCACAGACTTGGTAGGAATATTACTTAAACTCTGCAATACCCACTAGTAGCCCAGATCACCTCCAGGGAATTCTCTACCCTGATTCCCTATCCTACACTCCAATATGCCATACCTATGTTGGAGCTCAGAAAAACTTTCTAGCACAACCCTAACTGACACACTCCTAGATTGTATTGGTATGGGAGCTACACCTGCCACTATCTAAAGCCTTAATCATGGGGTCCCTGTATCCCCAACTTCACCAAGGGCCTCACTACCCTCCCTTAGGCCTTTACTGGGTCCTAAATCTTTGGTTACACAGCACCATCCACTCCCTCCTGAAGTGGAAAGCAAAAGAGGAAGAACACATGATGCCTCAACTTTATTAAGACTACAGAATATTTTCTGACCCAGCAAAATCAGGGGGTTCCCTTGTGATTGGATCAGATTACACCTATTGAATTTTATTGAGTTAAATTAAAATTACTTCAATTCTCATAGTATTTACACCAAGGTCCCCAAACTTTGCAGAGTTAGTCCCTGGGTGACAATAATTCAAGGTTTGGAAAAAAAAGTGGATGGAACTTCCAACAGTCAATCACATGTATCTCAGTGGGGCTCATTTCTGGGCAAATTTGCTCCTGGACAGTAACCCGTGGCAACCAATTAGATTATTGCTTTCAGTGTTCAACCTGCAGCTGATTTAAAAAAGCTAATCATGATTGGTTGTAATGGGTTACTGCCCAGGTACAAATTTGCCCAGTGATTATAAATGAGCCCCATTGATTTTAATGGGAAAATTGGAACTGCTTCCATTCTCACATAGTTTCATAGTTTATAAAATAGGAAATTAAACTGCTTGCAATGATAGCAAAAAAGTACCTAGAAACATTTTTAATAAGGCAGACATTAAATCATATATAAGAAAGGAGAAGTTTCCCAACTGCACAACAAGGGGATTATTTAGAAAGATCCAATTTATCTGGTTGGGCTTTTTAGGGCAACATTTAAAAAAAAAAAAAAAAAAAACTTTTTGAGATTTATTATACCCCAATGCTGTAAAAAGCCTGAATCTAAAAAATCCACCATCTCAGTCCTGTCAAGGTTCTGTATAAGTCAATGGGGCAAATTCACTAAGCGCCGAAGCGCCGAACGCTAGCGTTAATTCGCTAGCGTTTGGCATTTTCGTTACTGCGCAAATTCACTAACGAACACTGGCGTAGTTTCGCTAGTGTTACTTCGCACCCTTACGCCTGGCGAATTTTTGCTACGGACGTAACTACGCAAATTCACTAACTTGCGCAGTGTACTGAACGCTACCTTTTACGCCAGACTTCCTTCGCCACCTCAGACCAGGCGAAGCGCAATAGAGTAGATAGGGATTGAAGTCCCAAAAAACGCTGGCGTGCTTTCTACATTATGGGTGATAGGCTGAAAAAGATCGAAAAAAATTTTTGGGGCTCCCCTCCTCCCCCCCTACATTTCCTGACTCATGGCACCTTAACTAGACAGTGGGCACATGTGTAGGGCAAAATAAACATTTTATTTGCTGATTTGAAGGTTTTCTTGGCATTTGTAGTGCTGATACTTATTCCTCTATTGAAATTTGAATTTGGCGCCGTATGCAAATTAGCCTTCGCTAGCGTAACTTTGCTTTACATAGCGAATCAACGCTAGCGCAACTTCGCAACCTTACGCTACCCCTGAGCGCAACTTCGGATTTTAGTGAATTTGTGGAGCGCTGGCGAAACTACGCCTGGCGGAGTGCGACGAAGCGCGGCGAAGCGCTGCGAAGTTGCGCCTGGCGCAACTTCGCATCTTAGTGAATTTTCCCCAATGACAGAGGTGGAAGTTACTGTGGTCTGTGCTGGGTTTAGCCTGAAAATCTGACCGTTTCAGGCTTATCGGGGGAAAAGCCAGGAAAAATGGAAAGTTTCGCTAAAAATCCTGAAAGAATTGTACGATTTAGGTTTTCACTCGATTTTATTGGGTTTTTACCCAAATTGATTAATTTGAGCTTTTAAATAATAAATACGGTCAAATCTGGTATGGGAGGTTGGTTGTGGTTTTTTTAATTTAAATAATGAGATAAAATCTAATTTTAGTAAATAAATATATGCTTTGGAACAAATTAAGCTGTGCATTAAAATCAATAAAATGCAATCAGTAGATATTCATGTCATTAACTAAGCTATGAAATTGATTTGAAGTATGGTAAGTAATCAAAAATGTTAATGATGTTTTGATTGGGGTATAAAACTATATCTTATAAAATCAAAGGGACCTGTCGATTGCTGTATTGCTAATCTACAGTCTGCTGCACCTCTTCAATAAACATTATCTTCTTGATTTGAGCATTACATGATGGTCCAGATGTGGTGATTCCAGGGAAAATGACCTGAGACTTCTCAGGACTAAGGTTAAAGGTTACAAAAACTGGGTGGAGCCAACAACAGCCAATACGATTTTATTCAGTGAGTTTGCAAGTTTTTTAAAATCAACATGTAGTTTGTTCTCAAAGTTCCCTTTCTAGTCATTAAAATGTGATCACAGGAGGCAACGGGGGTGATTTCACTCAAAAATTCACAGGGTAACAAAAATCCATAGAGCTAAAGGTGCCCATCATTAAATCACACAGTAAAACAAATAGCAGATTTTGAGGCTCAGGTACTGTAATTCCCTGGTGCTAAAAACTGATTTTGGATTTAGATTTTGGGAGATTGTAACGCCTGGGTGTTTATTGCAAATTTGCTTTATTCATCTTCCAGGGGCATGTCCAAGACAACGCCCGCATCTTAGAAGAGCTCCCCGCTCATACGATCTGTAGACTAAACAGCACTAAGCCTACCTTTCCACATATAAAAACAAACAGGGACCCAAATCACCCTGCAACCCCAGAGGCCAACACACAGTTTTTTGGCTGCGGACCCGGCCTGACTTGATTCAGCTTGCCCATGCACCAGCCCTCAGCGCCAGCCAACCTGACCATAGTGGAGACACGCACATAAGCTGTAAGGGGGGGGAAGAGTCACAGCTAAGTATTCCGGTCACAGGAGGGTGGTTTATCCACGTACCCGTAGTGGCTCATTTCACTTTTACCCACACGTAAACCACAGGCAGACACAAAGAGAGTAGAGTGCCTGCACAACAAACGACAACATTTTAATGAATTGGTCACAGGAAGGCGGCCTAGAAAATCACACCTAATGCAAAACATAAGACTAATGCTTGGCTGACACAGAAACATTTTAAAAACTGGGGGGCAGATTTACTTAGGGTTGAATATCGAGGGTTAATTAACCCTCGATATTTGACTGTCGAAGTTAAATCCTTCGACTTCGAATATCGAAGTCGAAGGATTTACAGCAATTCGTTCAATTAAACAATCGAAGGAAAAATCTTTTGATCGAACGATTAAATCCTTCGAATCGAACGATTCGAAGGATTTTAATCCATTGATCGAACGATTTTTCTTCAACCAAAAAAAAGCTTAGAAAGCTGATGGGGAACTTCCCCATAGGCTAACATTGAGGTTCGGTAGGTTTTAGGTGGCGAAGTAGGGGGTCAAAGTTTTTTTAAAGAGGCAGTACTTCGACTATCGAATGGTCGAACGATTTTTAGTTCGAATCATTTTATTCGAAGTCGTAGTCGAAGGTCGAAGTAGCCCATTTGCCGGTCGAAGTAGCTAAAAAAAACATTCGAAATTCGAAGTTTTATTTTATTCTATTCCTTCACTCAAGCTAAGTAAATGTGCCCCTAAGTATATAAGCGTGCCTAAAAGAACTCTAAACTTGAAAAGCCTCATCCATGAATAGGTGTGCTTCCTGAGGCATACGAAACACCACAAGAGGGCAGCAAATATCAGCCATATGGTTCCTTCTAACAGAAAGCTAATCTTCCTTACCACAAATTACCAAATCCTACTCTAAAAAAGCTACAACGCAATAACAGTACGGAGGCAAAGTCAAGTAGTTTGGTCAAGGGAAGGTGATCCCAATATTTTGGAAGTAAAAAGAGGGACAAATTTTTTTTACGTATGTAGAGCAGCGAATTTTTTTGACCACACCCCTTTCTGTGACTGCACCCCCTAATTACCATGTTAATTTTACAAAATTTGGCAGGTTACGAAAGTCTGAAAATATTTCTCCTTATCTAAACTGTGTTTTTGTGTCTGAAAATTGTTACAAAGTTTCTTATTTGCACCTGTTAGCTGTTCTGGGCTCTCTGCTAAAAGCCAATTAAGTTAGAAACTTTGTTTCTTTTTCTGGCTGTTCAGTGCATATAAAAGAGGGACTTTCCAGTACAAATGAGGGACTGCGGGTTGAGCTGCCAAAAGATGGACTGTCCCTCCGAAAAAGGGACAGTTGGGAGGTTTGCTAAACACTGTATGCAGCCACAGAACCAGACTACTCTGCCCCATATGCTCTGCATTATAAAACTTAAACTGACAGACTGTGACAAATAGCGCTTGGAAATGTATACATTTAACTATATCCACTCCTAGACCGGTCATGTGAAGGTGGCCTGGAAAGTGCATGCCTATGATTACGTGTGGTAATACACGAAACGCGTTAGGATAATATATGTTTGTGCAATAAAGTTAAAAGTTTTTTACCGCTACCTGGAGTCCTGTGGAGTGCGTGCCAAGCTGTTGATTTCTTACCTAAACATTTAGCCTCATCTAACTGAATCGAAGATTTTCTCAAACACAGACCAACAATCTGCAAATTTAAATATGACAATTACCTGGTAACTAAGCCAATGAAAATATGGTCTAACTTAATACACCGTCAGATATTGTATACCCATATTAAAGACAACGTAAGTAGGGATGTAGCGAACCGCCGATAATGTGTTCGCGAACGCCGTTCGCGAACACCGGCAAAAATTGCGAACAGTTCGCGAACTGTTCGCGAACTTCAAACATCCGAAAATCGTTCGATTCGAACGATCGAAGGATTTTAATCGTTCGATCGAACGATTTTCGTTCGAATCGAACGATCAAAGCCATTCGATCGAATGATTTTATTCAATCCAATGGCTTCGATCGTTCGATTCGAACGAAAATCCTTCGATTTTAGCGATCGAATGGTCGAATGGTCGAACGATTTTGACGCGAACGTCGCGCGACGTTCGCGAACTTGCGGCGGACGCGAACAGCCGATGTTCGCGCGAACAAGTTCGCCGGCGAACAGTCCGCGACATCCCTAAACGTAAGACGTAAAAAAAGTAAACAAAACACAACCTCACAAACATCCATATGGCACAAAGGAAGCCAAAAGGCAAAATGTTACTGGAACTATGCTAAACTGAAAGAAAACACCCTGTAAACAGGCCTCACTCACAACAATTCTGGAACTTCTACCAAGATTTCATTTCTGGGACAACCAACAAAATGGAACAAAAATGAATTGAGACAAAAAACAAACACAAGATATTACTCAAACAGAAAGTGACTCAGCTCAAAAAGATTCTTCCACCTCACAAATAGACAACGTGGTCCAATCCTGTGCCCCCTGTTGGACCAAAAACTGGCCAGCATTACAGATTTAGTATCTGAAATCTTACAACAAATAACCAACCAATCTCAAAGACTCAAGCTGTAGATAGAATATCTACCCTGGAAGCCGATCTGGCTACAGCACAATCTACCATTGATCTTTGACAAAAAGAAATATCTATCTTATCAGACAAGGTAGAAGACTTAAGGGCAGATTTATCAATGGTCGAGGTGAATTTTTGAAATCAAAAAATTCAAATTTCTAGCTATTTTTTGTGTACTTCGACTAGGGAATAGTCCAAATTCGATTCAAATTTGAAAAAATTTGAATATCGAAATTTTTCATGTACTGTCTCTTTAAAAATTTTACTTTGACCATAAGCCATCTAAAACCTGCTGAATTGCTGTTTTAGAGGGTTTTGGTGGGTGAGAGAACCAATCCACACACATAGAATAAAATTATTGTCCGGCTTTATTTTGTATGAATAAAACAACAAACAGGCATCTATTACAGATGTACTCCTACTCTATGACATGTTGGATCACCTGACGCGTTTCATGCCTCTTTCTGGCACTTCATCAGAGGTGAGGTCACAGGATATCCTGTGCCTTATATACCTGTGTTCATTAAAAAAATCTCAGATATAAAATAAAATAAACAGACACTCTAAGCTCTGTCTGTTTTAGCCTATGGAGGACCTCCTAGAACCTTGAGACAATTGATGGACTTTGAAAAATCAAAGATTTTTTGGGGAAAACTTTGAATTCGATCTAATGCGATATTACTTTGATTCGTACGATTCAAATTCAGCCGAATACGGACTATTTACAACCCACCCTAATTCATGGAAAATAAATAATACAGATGGGGAAACAAACCAGGGAAACTACTAGCCAAAATAACAAAACTTCAAACAGCACAACATTTCATAAAGAAATTAAAAACAAATAATGGATGGGCACAAGACACATCAACTATAGTAAATGAATTAGAAACATATCAAGATCACCCAGAAGAAGTCTACTCTTCTTATGGGATGACCATTTAATTAAACTCTCGGTTTAGTACAGGGAGATTTTAGATGCACCTATAACAGTACATGAAATAACATCAGCAATAAAACATTTGAAAAATATCCAGGCCCAGATGGCCTAAGTGCAGAATACTATAAACTAGGAATGCACTGAATCCAGGATTTGGTTTCGGGATTTGGCTAGGATTCGGGCATTTTCAAAAGGATTTAGATGCGGCCGAATCCTTATGCCTGGCCAAACCGAATTCAAATCCTAATTTGCATATGAAAATAAGGGATGGGAAGGGAAATCACGTAACTTTTTGTCACGAAACAAGGAAGTAAAAAATGTTTTTTGCCTTTTTTCCCTTCTGGTCCCCAATTCACATATGCAAATTAGGATTTGGATTTGGTTCGGTATTTGGCCAAATCTTTAATGAAGGATTCAGGGATTCGGCCGAATCCAAAATAGTGGATTCGGTGAATCCCTACTATACACTCTTTCTGTTAGAAGTCACCCCAATACTTACCACAATATTCAATAATGTTCTACAAGGATCCCCCTATGGAGTGAAGCAAATGAGGCATGGATTATCATCATCCCAAAAGAAGGGCTAGTACATACTCTTCCCTCCTCATACAGACCAAGCTCTCTGTTAAACTAAGATTTAAATTTCATCAATAAATTAAGGCAGATTACAGATTGGTTACAAACTATCCTCCGATAAATACTTACCACTCACCAAGTAGGCTTCCTCAAAAAACAAAACCCAGCAATTGCAATTATATATCAATGTAACCTGGAAAAAAGAAACCATGGCATGTTAATTAAAGGGGTGGTTCACCTTCAAGTTAACTTTTAGTATGCTAAAGAATGGGCAATTCTAAGCAACTTTTTTTTATTGGTCTTCATTATTTATTTTTGAATTTTGAATTATTTGCCTTCTTCTTCTGATTCTTTCCAGCTTTCAAAAAGCTCTGTAAGGCTACAAATGTATTACTATTGCTACTTTTTATTACTCTCTATTCATATCCCAGTCTCTTATTCAAATCAATACATGGTTGCTATGGTAATTTGGACCCTAGCAACCAGATGAATTAGCAAACTGGAGAGCTGCTGAATAAAACGTTAAATAACTCAAAAAACACAAATAATAAAAAATGAAAACCTATTGCAAATTGTCTCAGAATATTAGTCTCTACATCATTCTAAAAGTTATTTAAAAGATGAACAACCCTTTAACTTAGACGCTGATAAGGCATTTGACAGAATAACCCATACACATATAAAGATACTTCTTAAATTCCAACACTTTTGCATACAAATGCTGAACTTATTCAGAACCCTATATGCACAATCCTACACACAGCGAACAGACTCAACTCTTCCAGATTTCTGATAAAAAGAGGTACAAGACAGGGCTGCCCCCTTTCACCATTGCTTTTCAACATTGTTTTGGATTCCCTGTTAAGACATCTACTGAATGATGATACCTTCAGGGGTATAACAATAGGTGCCCAACAGATAAAACTAATTGTGTATGTGGATGATAGCCTTCTCTTCCTAAATACACCAAAAACTGACCTGCCAATAATACTACATAAAATAGATGTATTCCGCACCATAGCAGGATTCAAAATCTATTTAGGGAAATCAGAAGCCCTACAATTACAACATATCACCCCTTCAGACTGGATTAATCCATTTCCATTTAAAAAAGCTATGACACACATCAAATTTCTGGAAATCCAATTGCCACAACATGATAAAGACATATATAAACTAAATACCATTAGAACAAGAAACCCGTAAATGGATGAACACAAATCTAACATTCTCAGGTAGAATTCACCTGATAAAAAAGATAATATTCCCCAAATTACTTTACAAAATTCAAATGCTACCCTAGTGCATCTCATCAACAGACAACAAAAGATTACAACACTTATTAAGAACTTTCATATGGACAAAAAACATTTCAGAATTAGCTACTTTACACTCCATCAACAAAAAAACTAAGGTGGACTGAATCTCCCAAACATAACGGAATATAATGAGGCAGCCCTTTTAAGATATGCAGGTGACTGGCTCCATCACTGGAATATACACCACAATATCCATAGAAGAAGCACTGATGGAGGGGACATCACTAAACTCTCTTTTACACACACCATTAAAGGATATCCCAAAAAACATGCGAGAACACCCATTATTCATCCATGTATATACAATCTGACATTCTATCAATTCTTATCTCCTTTTAATTCCATACTGTAAGAAACTTACCCTGGTGGTCTAGTGGGCAGCGGGGTCCACGCCGCATCCTTGGCGTGGACGCCCGCTGTGCCGCTCCTATCCTGCCCTTGCCGGCGCCATCTTTTATTCCTAGGGCACGCGCGGCACGCCTGCGCGCCTCTTAAAGGCGCAGGTGCGCTGGCGTGATTGCACCAGCGTGCTACAGCATGAAATTGCACACATTTTGGCGCCAATTGGATCCCTATTTAAGGCCCATTCAGACCTGTAGCCAGTGCCCATTATAGGATCATATCCTGTGGTTTCCTGAGCTTTTGCTACCTGTTTCTGAATTTGCTATCCTGACTGATTATCCGTGTTTGACCCAGCCTGTTCCTGACTACTCTGCATTCTGTATCCTGACCCTTGCCTGCCTACGACAACTCTTCCTGCTTAACCCCTTGCTTGATCACCCGGTTTGACCCTTTGCCTGTTTGGCAAATCTAATTTCCGCCTGTCTCGACCCAGCCTGTCTGACCATCCTTCTGCCTTATCCAGTCTGTCTGATTATCTGGTTTTGACCCCTTGCCTGCCTGACGATTCTGTTATCTGCCTGTCCTGATCTGGTCTGTTCCGTTTCCACCAGACGCCTTGTCCTTGACCTTCTGCCCAAAGACTCTTGCTATCCGGTCGTGCCCCTTTGCCAGCCAGAACTCCTCGCCTTGTACCCCTCGTTAAGTCCAGGTGGCACCCAATTAAGCTAAGGGCTCCTCCCGAAGCCCAAAGGTGGTCACACTACTGGTGAAGCCGAGCCGAGACCAGGGTCCTTGGCATTTGTTCTGGTATTGGTTGCCGGCCGTGACACATACATTTAACTTGGATCAAAAACTTTACTTTATGCATACACAACACCATATATAAAACATGACAAATGAATGATTTCAGACAAACACAAACTGCAACCAATTTCAGACCTCACGCAGAAATATCCGTTGTTACAGATGCACCAATTTTCCCTGCTACAAATAATACATTTCACCATATAACTGCCTAAATTTACTGAAAAATATAAAAACAATCCTCTAGACTCAATGTGGCTCAGACAAGAGACAATCAAATTGACCGCACAAATTTATAGGCAGATTAGAACAACAATAGACATAGACAATTCCACTACAAAGCTCACAAAATGGACAACAATAATCCCACAATCGGAAAATAAAGATATCCTTCAATATCACACATGGGTAATGAAAAATCTATCGTCTAGTACATACCAAGAAATGACCTTACAATTACTACTCCATGCATACCTAACACCATTAAAGAGATTCCATATTGGTACTGCCATCTCTGCTTGAAATGCAGAGATGCTAGTGCAGATTTAAAGTGGACCTGTCACCCAGACACAAAAATCTGTATAATAAAAGTCCTTTTCAAATTAAACATGAAATCTAATTTCTATGTTTTTGTAACGCTTTTTCTGGCCTAATCTGCCAATTAGGAATTAAGGGTGACCAGCTAGGTAGTGAGCATGGGTTACAATGCGAATCTTCACCCAGGGCAGAGCCTTCGCCAAATGGAAGCTTCCCCTTTAACTGTAGTTGAACTACAACTCACAGGCATTTAAGTGCAAATAGAATAATGGACGCCAGGAGGTTCTTTTAAAAGGGTAAAACAGGAGCACAGGTTTATTATGCCAAAGGCAAATGACCACAGGTTTACTTACAATAGTTCTGAGGACACAGCAGATGGAATCACTTTGGACAGTAAAGGTTCACAGTCAAACAGATACGACTCCCAAAGGATATTGCAGATAGGTGTACATCAAATCCCAGTTCAACCGACGTTGCACAGTGAGGGGATTGGGATCTATCAGGTAGGGTTCAGGTAGTCCTTTGCTCACCTACTGCCCTATCAACTGAGTTCCCTGCTCTAAAGGCAAACAGGCCTTGTGGGAAGCTACTCCCTACTACAATCCTCGTTGGAGCGACAGCTGCTCTTTCTGCTACACCTCTCTGTCTTTCTCTCCTAGAGAGAACTATAACAGTATCTTACTATTTTAGCTGGTCCTCGTTCACGGGGTTTACCTGGTTCCCGACTTAGCACTAAAGGTGTCAGGTCCCTTTAGGGTAAAGGCTTTACTGGGGCCTATGGTGATCCCAGGCTCAATGGAGATTCACCTAGCAGCAGCACCAGGAGCCAAAGAGGAAGAGGACACTCCCTGCACACACTATATAGCAGTGTGGCAGGGGAGTGTCATTACACTCTTTGTCCAATAGGTGTGGGTGTTACACTTTACCAGTTACAAGGGCTTGGCCCAATAACAAGGGAAAAGAGAAATACATACAAACGGTAGGGGATTAACTCTATAGGGATAGGATATCCTATAGGTCCCTACATTTTATTAAAGCATTCATAGCTGTTGTAAACTCATTTAAAAATCTCAGCTGTCAATCAAATATTGTCTGCCCCTCCTCTATGCCTTAGGCAATTACTTTCACTTTCCATTCAGCACTTCCTACATGTCACTGCTCTCCCCACATTCCCCCCAATCTCTTCACCATTTAATTGTGTAGCCAGGACATGGGGATGGACATCAGCTCCCCCATTCTGGTGCACAAACAAGATTCTGAGATGATGTAAGACTTGCCTTAATAACAGTGTCCACAAAATGGCTCCTGCCTGTTTGTTATAATTATTGATTCCCAGACTGATGGAAACAAGATTCAAATAATTTATATAGTGTAATTAAAGTTCATTTTGCTTGACTGATGTCATAAAATAGGATTTTGAATAATTTTTTTAAATGACGGGTCCCCTTTAATGTGCTACTCATGGTGTCCACGTATCCAAAAATTCTAGGAGGATATCGCCAGTTATTGGAAAGACTTATCTGGGCAAACATTACTGCTTCCTGTTCCATATTCAGTAAATTCCCATCCACTGCAAGTATTTCTAAACCAGAAAAAGTTCTAGCAGAATGTTTAGCAGCGGCAGCCAGGAAAGCTATTCTACATAAGTGTCTTAATCCCCTTCTCCTATCTAGTCCAACAAAAACTACAATACATTTTTCACCTAGACTGGGTGGAGACTTTTGACAAATAAGGAAAAGAACACCTGGTTAACATACATAAATATAATAAAAAGGATATCAAAGGTCTTGATGTATTGATATTTTTGAGATTAAAAAAGTGACGGTTTTACACTATGTCAGCGCATTGTTTTCAAGCCACAGAGCCTGGAGAAAATTGAGGGGATGAACATCTAACTATATTTCTAAACGCCCAAACTTCGTTTAAACGTTCGTGAGTATTCTCACATGAGTCTCACCTCAGTGTGTAAATTCTAAGCACGGCAAATAGTATAATCTGGAGGAGGCACCTTTTTTAGAAATAATCTAATTTCACGAGGGGTGTAATCCATCTATGAAAAAATTACTACACTATATGAGAATAAATTTCTTGCTCCCTTTTGTTTTGCCTATACCTCGCGCTGGATGAGCGCTGGTTTCACTTTGCAGCTTTGAATTGGAATAACATACATAAATACCTTTCCAGTAACTACTAGACAGTTAACTATACAGACTTTCTAACATACAACATGGTATGAAACAGAACTACTAAGAGGTGCCGAACCTGTCCATGAAGTGGAGCAACTACAAATGAGCGCAGAAAATCTACAACAACAAGATACAGTGGAACCCCCAGGAGTCACCACCTCAATTGATCATTAACAAGTTACTTAGCACAACCATAAATAATACTAGTAACCTGGTGCTGCCTAATTTGCATACGGCAGGAAGTTACATTTCAATGGACATATATGTTGCAGCAAATATGTTACACTACATAAGCCCAGGGAAAATAAAATAGAGTTATTATAATGCCCTACACATGAGCCCAGTGAATAGTTTATGTTCCATATGTTAGGAAATGTAGGGGGGAAGGTGGGCACCCCAGAAAAAAAATGTACAATCTTTTGCAGCCTATCAACCTGAAAAATGAAAAGTCGACATAGTTTTTCGGGACTTAGAAAAATTTTCAACTATTTTTTGAGCAAGTACTATCTACTCTATTGCATTGCATTTCGCCTGGTCTGAGGTGGCGAAGGCAAGTCTGGCGCAAGAGGTAACGTTCAGTAAAATCCGCATCTTAGTGAATTTGCGTAGTTACGTCCCTTTGCCAGAGCGCAACCTCGCTAGGTGTAAGGGAGCGAATTACCGCTAGAGTCGATCACCTTCACTGGCGAAGTTACGCCAGCGACCATTAGTAAATCAGTGAAGTAATGAAATGATGTCACGCTGGCGAATTTTCACTAACGTTTGTTGCATCAAAACATTTTTGTCACCCTCGACTACACTGAAACGCATCTAAATTATTCTGACGCCCATTGACTTTAATGCACTAATGTCGAAATTGTCACGTGCATCAGAATTTTCGCGGGCGTCAAAATCCGAGTTTCACGAATTTTGTGGGAAATTTTCTAATTTCATATTATCATTGTGTTTTTGACAGGCTTATGTAGGAGTACAGCAGAGTTTTATAGTTATTTTTCTGTTTCATCTTCATTGTTCTTTTTCTTTTCTTTCCTTTGTTATTTGTTGGTGGAGGGCTGACACCGATTGCATGGGCTAATGTTACCCATCCAGGGTTGGTTGATGGCTGTATTAAAATCATTTTCTCTTTTTTGGATAGTTCCCACAAACAGAAATGGAAGAGTGGAAAGTACGCCCCTTTCTGCTTTTTCGCATATTCCCCTTCTTAACCCATGCAGGTCAGGGCGGTGGAAGTTGCACAGCACAAAATTCCTTCACAACTTTTCCTACATGAGGGGGTATAGGTGGTGGTGAAGGTGGTGGTGTCGTAGGGCAACTGTCCACCAATGGTTCTGTTCCCAGGGCCAAACAAACAGGTTCCTCAGCTAGCAGAAAGTCACTAAAGTCTATGGCATCATCAGCTAGGAATGGATTAATCCCAGGGGTAGACACTTTAATTTCAGCGCAGCCTGAATCCTTGGGTGCTGTGGCCCTTTTTCTCTCCCCATAAGCTGGAGTCATAATAGGATTCATTTACACTTGTGTCTTCATACACAGGAGTCTGATTAAAGGACAAGGAAAGTGTAAAATAGAATAAGGCTAGAAATGCTGTATTTTGTATACTAAACATAAGCATGAACTTACTGCACCACAAGCCTAATCAAACAAATGATTTATGCTTTCAAAGTTGGCCACTGGGGGCTGTCATCTTGTAACTTTGTTATACATCTTGGCCTGACCCTGACTGTGCACATGCTCAGTGTGGTCTGGGCTGCTTAGGGATCATCATAAACAAAGCTGCTTGAGTTCTGCATGGCTGGGAAGTAAGGCGGGGGCTCCCCCTGCTGTACATAAGTATGATTGTTTCCCTGCAGAGCAGTTAGGGACCGTCTGACAATTCCTATCCACAGCAGTAAATGAAGGGAGAATTTCACTGCATACAGTCAGGTTTCTTATAAAAACTGTACACATTTTTTAATTAAAGTATATTGGAGAAAGGTTTATTTTTCATTAAAGAAAGTTAAAATGGGATTTTATTGTTTTGCCTTTCCTTGTCCTTTAAGCATTGATGTAGGGGGACTACATATAAGCTGGGAAGACTTAGGCAGGCTCTGATACCGGCACGGACACCCCTCTGCAGAGACTCCCATAGGGTAAACCCTGGAAGGCCATGTATCACTGTGAGGTACAGCAGGGACCCAGTACAAGAACAGGACAAATCCTTTCTCATCTGAAGGTTCTTGTGCAACATACTCAAAAGCATCAAATATTGGGTTGCCCATTAAAGAGTGATTCACAATATCTATGGGACACCCCTCAGGGACATTATTCACTACAAATGTGTATTCAGGATCCGCTCCCATTGTTAAGGGCCAGTCCCACAAGGCAGCTTCAGACAAGGGAGCCATTAGTACTTTTAAGTGACTGATTTGTGTGAGGGAAATATGAGCTCACAATAGGATCAGTAGCACACCGCTCTGGGAATTACAGACTTTCCCCGCCTAGGTGTCCTTTTTCCTACTGAGTCTGCACATGTAGCGCCTGTCACACTAGGCTGTGTGCGGTGTTACAGTTTAACCCTTACAAGCCCCACGTTGGGTGCCAAAATGTAGCTCTATAGCAGGGATCCCCAACCTTTTGAACCTGTGAGCAACATTCAGAAGTAAAAGGAGTTGGGGAGCAACACTAGCATGAAAAATGTTCTTGGGGTGCCAAATAAGTGCTGTGATTGGCCATTTAGTAGCCCTTATGTGGATTGTCAACCTACATTGAGGCTCTGTTTGACAGTGTACCTGGTTTTTATGCAACTAAAACTTGCCTACAAGCCTGGAATTCAAAAATAAGCACCTGCTTTGAGGCCACTGGGAGCAACATCCAAGGGTTTGGAGAGCAACATGTTGCTCACGAGCTACTGGTTGGGGACCACTGCTCTATAGTAAACTGACTTTACTGTGGTCAGTGTAAGCTACTATCAGTGTGTTGTTATACCACATATGAGGCCCTCTCTCTCAGGGGTAAGCCCTCGCAGCGGGGTGGAGGCAGGGTGTAGTGCAACTGTAACCAGGTGCAATAACACAATGATGGGTGACAGTAGTTCTTTAACGCTTAAACAATGAACTGTCTTTATTTAACATAGCACATATCATATATCCACAATGGATCTTACAACAATCAGACAGCATAAAGGTAGCAGATACTCACAGAACCAGTATAGGCTGAATCCCTGCAGGCTAGGGAATATACAGCAGAGAGAGTTGCAGCTTGTGAGGGGTATTGCCCAGTTTTCAGGATCTCTTTCAGTGGCAGACTAGGGGAATTCCTATCATCCCTAGTCTCAACACTTTTGTCCCTACTCCGGGTCAGTAATACCCTGGGATCTTAATCCCTATAATATCCTCAGCGGAGCGTTGAGCTGCTCAACCAAATAACCTCTCTATCACTCCTAGAGCGATCTATAAAAGAGTGTGCTATCTAATTACTAGGGCCAATGCGCCTAGGGTCAGCACTACCCATTCCCTTCCAGCCTGTTTGGTTGGGCTAAAGTAATGGACCCAGACCTCATGGTTTCCAAGATCTTTATACTCTGGCACAGTGCCATCTGGTGTACACTGTGAGAACTACAGGGGTTACATAAGTACAAGGTCCCCATCAGGACCCACTTAGGCATCTGGATTACTAGGGATGTGCCTGTCAGTAATGTGTAAGGGTGTCTAAATTTTCACATCCCTACACTCTATTGAGGAGGCCTGGGACTTAACTTACCAAAGACATGGAAGTGAGTGATGCAGCTCAGTAAAAACCTTCAGAAAGTCAGGGTTTTGGCATGGCAACAAACAATCACTTGTAGCGCTATAGTAAATTATGTGTGTTGTACACCACTATTGAGCTCCACTCCCAATAAATATGCTCCAGATGAGACCTGTAATCTTAGGGAGTGAGCCCTCGCAACGGTGTGGAGGCAGGGTGTAGTGCAACTGTAACTGTATTCAGGGTATAATAATTGGGCGCCAGTGGTTCTTATAACTTAAACATGAACTGGTTTATTGAACATACACAGTCCTCAGTGGAGTATACAATAGAGCATGACAGGATTTGGTATAACATTGAATAGGAAATACTCACAGCACCATATGGTCAGTAATAGTCCCCACAGGCAAGAGGACTTGCTCAGCAGCAATAAAGGTACACCCAGCTTTCAGCCTTTACCCTAAGTGGAACCTGAGGGGAATCTATCTACCCTGTTCCTAAACACTTAGTCCTTACTTCTGGGCTATTAGTACCCTGGGATCTTAATCCCACTGACTCTCCTCGTCAGAGCCTTGAGCTGCTCAGCTAAATAACCTGTCTGTCTGTTACTCCTAGAGTGACCTATAATGGTGAGTAGCCTATTCTTACTAGACCTGACCTGTCTAGGTTCCAGGGCTCTACCTGCCTGTTCAGGTCAGAGCCAGCACAAAATGGACACTGAAAGCATGGCTTCAGAACCTTTTATATCCCAGCACAGTGCCATCTGCTGGTCACTGTGAGAAGTAGCAGGGGTCTAGTTTAGAGCAGAAAGAGCAAACAGTACCCCTCCCAACTGTATTTTAGGACCCAATTAGGTGTCTATAACACTGATGGACTGCCTGACAATAATACTAGGGGGTGGCTATTTTACAAATCCCTACATTCTCCCCCTGGTGAATTCCTTACGTCCCGGCAACGAACATATCCAAATAACAAAGCACAAAAATACATTGCAACATTACACATGTATTATATTCACTATAGGGTTAACTTCCACTCCAGTAGCCTCTTCATAGTCCTACTAGGGAACCATGGTTAACCTGAAAAGAAAGCAGTTTAGGCATATCATGCTAGAAGCCCATTACGAAAAATAAGCAGTTAAGGCACATCTTGCTAAAAACCATTTTGAGAAATCTTTCTCTATCATAGAACATTGGTCTAAGTCTTCCCTCCAGAGGGGACTTATTACCTTCATGTTGAACACTTTACCAAAAAGTGATATTTAGCCATTACCTTATAACCTCTTCGGGGTAACTCTCCTGAGTAACCCAGGTACAATGGCATATCTGAAAGAAACAACATCATAGAAAAACAATTTATTTTACTGTCACTTAACTGTGCATTTATTAGCTCCACATTGCATACTAATAGTACAATATCATAACATTCATTACATTTTGTATAACCATTTCTTGAGTTATGTCCAGGTACCCTGAGTAATGAAAATCTGTAAAAGAAGGCACAGGTTATACATATTGCATTGCAGATACTTTATCATTCCAGTCCATGTAATAACTCGCACCCACAGTCCTTTTTATATGCACTTAGGAGGGTAAAGGGAATTGGAATGAACCTACCAAGAGAAGGTATTAACTGGAAAGTTATCAGTTCGTTGGAATTAACTCCAACTTGAGTAAATAAAGAAGAATCCTTCCCAGGACAAAGTCAGTCACTGTAAGGGGACAGGCAATAGACAGTTCCAATGAACTGAAACTTCACTCCCAGTGGAGTAGGATCAAAAAGAAAACAATCCCTTCAAATCATATAAAGGAAACGGGCCTTGGTGTCCTCATATGGTATATAATATTTGGGATGGGGTTTCTCCACATATTGTTCATCACCATCGTAAACATCCAGGGAGAAATACTTAGTGGGGTTGTATTTCCCGCAGCTTTTCACAGCATTCTTTAATATGGTGCGCCCATACCACCACTCCTTCTCAATGGCCCTCAGCTACTCCCAATCCTGCTGCTGCTTCACCGCATCTGGGTTGGTAAGGCAACTATGGTGCATCTTTTCCTTTTGCAGGATCTCATCAATGAACCAATCCTTATAAGATGCTGCCACTTTCTCGTAGACCCACAATGGAGCATAGGGCATAAAATAGCCCCAGGTTCTGTAAACCTTAAAGTTGATCACTCTCTGCACTCTGGAGACTGATCTGAAGACATTTGGATCTGCTCGTCCAGGCAGAACCCAGAAATTCTTTTCCTCCTCTGGGCCTATCTTAGGAGGTGCCTTGAAGCTGCTAGGCATTGTTACAATAGGAGCAGGTTCTTCCAGCTCTAAGGGCTTTTCCTCATACTCCTCCCATCCAGGAACCTTCTCAGAACCAGGGCTCTCTTTGGGTTTAGGAATATTAGCCACCAAGTCTTTTTCTCCAAATAGAGAGATCTTTCCCCATGTATGGTGGTACAACTCAGACACGTGGGTGCTTTCCCCTGGCTCATTGGGGGTTAAGTGCACTTCCACCTTGGGGTGCACAGACCTCACTGGTTCACTCACCGCTGTCCTCCGACACTCACACCGAATCTACTCGGAACTCTCAGACACTGACTTCCAATCTTCCTCATCACTCCTGAGAGAGGTCAGCTCCTTTTCTATCAGGTCTTCAGTAAGTGGTGGATCTCTGAAGGTTGGAGTCTCCAGCACAACAGGTCCTAATCGACCAAATGAAAACTTGCCCCATTCTATTTCAGAGTCTATCACTGGGGCTGAAGAAGGCTCAGGGAGAACAGTATAAATAGTCACTGTCAAATCTCCAGATGAGCTAAAGTCATTAACCAACACCTTGTGGGGTGTTGGATCGGCTTTGTAACTGTCTGTTTTTACAGCATTCAAATATGCGGCTACTATCTCCTTCATAGGGATGGCTGCCTCATCCGAGACTGAATCTTTCGCAGGTGCCCGACATTCCTCACCAGCACCAAAAGTTCCAGTGGCTGCGGACATTTTCTCTGGCGGCAGAGTTTCCTCTTCCAAGGTATCCAGAGATGAATTGTCCTGGGGAATCGTCTCAGCATTCACCCCCAACTCCTGCAGCACTCTGTCCATAGACTCCCCTTTGCTCAGTAACGGGAGTATTTGACACGTGGGGGCAACAACCACTTGTTGAGCTCAGCCATCTCCGTCCGGAGGAATTGGTACAGCCACCATCATATGGCTTTCTTTTGGATGCAGTAAATCCTTGTCCCCAATCTCTACTAGAGGAATGCCATCCGATAATGACACTAACACATCAGCGTTACAACACTCAATCACCAACTTTGGCGGTAGCAAGTTCATCACTGCAACTGTGGGGGATAATCTATCACCCTCGGGTGTAATGTCAATAGGCAGGGAAACCTCTTTGATTTCTGGCGGGGCTTCACTGTGCGGGACAATTAGGTCACTCTCAGGTGCGGGGGTCGCAGCCGCTGACACCACCGGGGTACTCTCTATCTCATGGTACACTAGTGCCCGGGTTCCACTCACCATGCCTTCCACGGTTTCTCGCTCCAAGGGAAGCTGGTCTGCATGGTGGAAAGGTCCCATCCACAGTTGCACTCCACATTGCGAACATTCTTGCTCGGGGTTCTCCAAAGCGTCCGGTGTCTCCATATCACACCGACCGCAAAACGGAATCATCGGTCCCCGCTTACTGGAAACGAAAGTCCCTTGCCAGACATAATGTTTTTCTGGCTCAGCAATATCAGGCAAACAAAGTGCGTCTTCCATCGCCTTTAGCACGGCAGGCTCAGCAGCCAACTCCGCCATCATCTCCTGGGACACGTCCATCTTCAACGTAGTCGCCACTAACCTCAAAATGGTGGACGTGATCTCATTCAGGTCCTTTGCGGCTCTCGCGGTATCTTTGAGTGCGGGTTTCTCACCAACAGCCACTTCTCTGGACACTCCCCCTGGTGGAACACTTTCAGCAGGGGAATGTTCATGTACTGTATTAACACAGAGAGCCTCCATTACAGGATAGTTTAACACATGCGGTGTACACAACTCAGTCTCTGTTGGAAGTAGATTCTCTACACAACCCTCATCTCTCTTGACAGCGAAGGAGGGGGGAATTACGGTAACAGGAATGCTCTCCTCTGGTAATAATGCTACCGGGCCCTCTGGCTCACATGGTAGCTACGCAGCAGGGACCCCAGATTTTTCCAGGCAGTCCTTGTGGTTAAGGTAATCTGTTAACCCTGTACTGGCCAATTCTGACGTACAGGCGATCACCACTTCAGCACTCTCTTCCTTCACAGGGGGCTGAATTGGCAGTTTATCATAAACACATGCGCACCCATCTAACATCCCCACAGGGTAAATCCTGGGTGGTCCCTCATCATCATCGGGGAGGTCATTATCCACCTGCCATAGTAACCGGACACAGTCCCGAACTTCAGACGGAGCTTGGGCTATGAATCTGTATCCATCAAACCTTGGAAACAGACATAATGGGCAAGCGGCCAAATATCTTGGGGCGCGCGGGTGAAGCTCATCTAGGACCACGGCTCGCTTAGGATCAACACCTTCCTTGACAGCCCATTTATACACTCCCTCAGAAGTTATCACACCAGGGAGGATTGAGAAAGGTTGACTGACAACTTCACTAGCAGCAGCCTGACACTTGTCCTCTACGGTTGAAGACATTCCCAGCTTAGGGTAGATGAGGGGGCAACCCTCTGGTGGTAGACCCAATGGATAAATTCTACATGGTCTGGGGCGGTCTCTGAACTCACTGGGCACCCTATAAAGCATACTAGAATATCCTTTCACTCTGGAAGGTTTTCTTGCAACTTGCAGAATATCATCGCCTAGGCCAAAGGCTAACCATCTACAGTTAACATACATTGCATTGTGGTCTATAGGGACCCAGTCCACAACCACAGCCTGAGAAGGGTCAATTTGTTCCCTTATGGCCCATTCCAAGACCTCCTCAGGGGTCATCGTAAGGTGCAATACCGCAGGATCAACGCTGGGCACTTCTTTCCATACTTTGCCAGCTTGACGAGTTGGTCCCCATTCTACCATCGGGTCACCAAAAACAATAGGGCATCCCTGTCGTCGAACTCTTACTGGGCAAACAATAGCAGTACCTGTGAATTTTGGTATCTCTATGGAAGACTTATAGTATAGTACAGAGTAACCGGGGATTTTGGAGGGTACTAAATCAAACAATCTACACCCCATTAATTCAGAGTAGCGGTGTAACTCTTCAGTCACCCCTTGGTGATCATAACCCTCCTGCACCATATCCATTGCTAATGCTCGCTTTGGATAGATGCCTTGGGCAGCAGCCCAGGCTGACACATGCTGATACTGTATTCTAGTCATTTTCAATATCACTGCTCAAATACTCTTTGTGCCAGAATACTTTAGGCGGGAGGAAAGAACCACAGAATTCTCCCGCTGCTAGTCTGGCCTTTTTCCTATTGAGTCCACACCTGCAGCGCCTGTCACACTAGGCTGCAGCGCGTTGTTACAGTTTAACCCTTCGGGCCCCACGTTGGGCACCAAAATATTGCGCTATAGCAAATTATGTGTGTTGTACACCACTATTGAGCTCCACTCCCAATAAATGTGCTCCGGATAAGACCTGTAATCTTAGGGAGTGAGCCCTCGCAATAGTGTGGAGGCAGGGTGTAGAGCAACTGTAACTGGATTCAGGGTATAATAATTGGGTGCCAGTGGTTCTTATAACTTAAACATGAACTGGTTTATTGAACATACACAATCCTCAGTGGAGTATACAATAGAGCATGACAGGATTTGGCATCACATTGAATAGGCAATACTCACAACACCATATGGTCAATATTAGTCCCCACAGGCAAGAGGACAAGCTCAGCAGCAATAAAGGTACACCAGCTTTCAGCCTTTACCCTAAGTGGAACCTGAGGGGAATCTTTCTACCCTGTTCCTATACACTTAGTCCCTATTCTGGGCTATAAGTACCCAGGATTAAGATCCCTCTGACTCTCCTCGTCGGAGCCTTGAGCTGCTCAGCTAAATAACCTGTCTATCTGTCACTTCTAGAGTGACCTATAATGGTGAGTAGCCTATTCTTACTAGACCTGACCTGTCTAGGTTCCACAGGGCTCTACCTGCCTGTGCAGGTCAGACCCAGCACAAAATGGACACTGAAAGCATGGCTTCAGAGCCTTTTATATCCCAGCACAGTGCCATCTGCTGGTCACTGTGAGAAGTAGCAGGGGTCTAGTTTAGAGCAGAAAGAGCAAACAGTACCCCTCCCAACTGTATTTTAGGATGCAGTTAGGTGTCTATAACATTGAGGGACTTCCTAACAATAATACTAGGGGTGGCTATTTTACACATCCCTACACACTTATAATGTGAATGTTTATCTATACTGCAAGCAAACTTACCGGTTTCATGCAGATTGATATAGCAGTTTACTAGTTGCCTGGTTATGAAATTGGCATTGACATAAACAAAAGTATGGTGTCAACAAATGAACACTCTTTCTGCCACAAATGTTCCAAAAAGACTTCACAACAAGCAATCATTCCTCCCACTTCTGGTTTCACACGCAATTTAATTCATATTCATTTCAAATGAGAAAAGCAGAAATTCTGTATATGGTTTCCATTTTCCAGGAAAAAAGACTATGATTGCAAGGAGGCACAGTATTCAAGAACAAACAAAATTATATTCTGGGAATGGTCATAGAAGGTCTCCAGAGAAAATTTGATGTAGCATGAAAAAACAGTGGTCTGACCTTAACCTGAAAGAAACAGAGCAACTGACCAGCATCAGAATAATATTAAAAGTAAGTAGGCTGCTTAATATTACTGCTGGCATATGTAGCAGCAGTAGCAGTACTAGTTGTAATACTTGGTGTGTCTGTATGTTTTCTTTTTTGATTAAATGTTTTATTAAAATAGAGAATAAACAGAGAATGTTTCACTTGCTCCTAAATTGAAGAGCTGCATTTGCTGCCCAGTCTAGAGATGATGAAACCTCAGATGTGGATGATACCACTTATAGCCATGAACTTGATGACACCCCTAAGCCTGCTGACAAGAAGGATCATGAGTTCACTCCTCACCAAGGTGCAAAAACTCAAGAAAATATTTTATATATATATATATATATATATATATATATATATATATATATAAGCAAATACAAGAGGTCCTCTGCACTCAAACCATTATCAATATATTTAAGACAGGGATTGTTTGTCCATATATTGCAATATATTTAAGCTGGCCAACTATGTCAAAGTCATCCCATATCTGGCCAGTCCTACGCTTAATTTTCATCTGATTCATTAAGAATTCTATTGCTTCATTATACATTTTACACAGGGACTAAGTTTTACCTGCAACTTACTCGCTGCTTTCAAAGTAAATCCAAGTAAATCCATCGTCCCCCTCACTGTTCTTATCAGTTATAGGGGTCTATTGGTTTCAGGAAACTATCATCATTTATTTTTGTAGCACCAGCAACACAACTCCTTGGATTTGTTTATAATAAAAAGGGGATCCTATTAATGATATAAAGAGATCAGGAAATATAAATCTCCCCCTGTACCTCAATCCTGATGATTTGGGTTTGTTCCACCATAATAAGTGATAATGCTGATGGTCTTGCAAATGGGCAGAGCTGCCACTTTACCATTTAGGGAATGGGAAGTTAATGGTTCACAGGAGGTCCAAGCAATAAACTCTGCCCACCCTGTATGAGAGATGATGATAAAACAATTCCCACTCGTAAAGAGAGAGAGGGAGAGGGAGAGAGAGAGAGAGAGAGAGAGAGAGAGAGAGAGAGAGAGAGAGAGAGAGAGAGGATCTTTCAGTTTCGTTTCTTGTTCAGTTGCTGCTCCTGTTCTCAGTGATGGCGGCTGCTGATCTGAGAGACGAACTGACCTGCTCCATCTGCCTGAGCATTTATACTGATCCTGTATCCCTGCCATGTGGCCATAACTTCTGCCAGGGCTGCATTAGGAGGTTACTGTGTACCCAGGAGGGATCAAGGGGATATTCTTGCCCTGAATGCAGACAAAAGTTTCAGAAGCGCCATGTCCTGCATAGGAACAGAACTCTGGGTAACATAGCAGAGAGATTCCGTCCAACTGAGACAGAGCCGGGGGAGACTGGGATCTTCTGCACCTACTGTGTCCTCTCTCCTGTACCTGCTGCTAAATCCTGTCTCCTGTGTGAGGCTTCTCTGTGTGAGACCCACCTGAGGGTCCACAGCAAGTCACCAGAACATGTACTGACCCAACCCACCGACTCCTTTATGGGGAGAAAATGTTCTGTACACAATGAGCTCCTAAAGTATTTCTGCTGTGAGGACTCTGTCTGTGTCTGTGTGTCCTGTTACATGGTTGGAGAGCACAGGGGCCACAGGGTGGAGCTGCTGAATGAGACCTCTGAGAAGAAGAAAGAGAAACTGAGGAAAGTTCTGGAGAAATTGAGCCCAGTGAGAGAGGAGACTGAGAGAGAAGCCCAGAGACTGCAGGAGCGCAGGAGAGAAGTGGCAGAAAAAGCAGCCGGTGAGACAGAGAGAGTCACTGCCCTGTTTAGAGACATCAGGGAACAGCTGGAAGCCCTAGAGAAGCGACTCCTGAGTGACATCTCCAGGCAAAAAAAGAAGCTCTCACTCCCATTAACTAATTTAATCCAGCAGCTGGAAATAAAGAAGGACAATCTGTCCAAGAGGATTCGTAACATTGAGGAGCTGTGCAACATGGCAGATCCACTCACTGTCCTACAGGAACGGGAATCACATGGAGCTGCAGATAATGAGGGGGGCAGAGAGAGACATGATATAAAGGTCCCTGCTGTAGGGGATCTGGATGTGGATCTGATCTCAGAGACATTACTCACAGGCTTAGCTGCCATTGTGACTGGGGTAAAGGAATGGAGGATCTATGGGCAGGAGGCTACAGACCTGTTACTGGATATAAACACGGCTGGGGATTATGTATCTGTATCAGGGGACAGGAAATCTGCTTCCTTCTCACTCACAGACCAGTATCACCCACAATCCCCAGAGAGATTTGAGGTTTCTCAGGTTTTAAGCACCAGGAGTTTCCCCTCAGGACGGCATTCCTGGGACTTGGAGGTCAGTGATTCAGTGGACTGGATGGTTGGGGTGGCCTATCCCAGTATAGAGAGGAAAGGAGGAGATCAGGCCTACATTGGGCACAATACCAAGTCCTGGTGTTTGCGCAGATGGTGTGATAACTATTCAGTGAGACATGACAGGAAAGAACCATATTTGGCCCATATCCCTTCCTGCAGGAGAATCAGGATCTCATTAGATTATGAGGCCGGACGTCTGTCCTTTTATGAGCTGAGTGAGCCAATCAGACACTTACACACCTTCACTGCCACATTCACTGAGCCCCTTCATGCTGCATTCTGGGTAGGGAAGGATGATGATAAGTGGGTGAGAATTATTAGTTAGAGCACTACCCAACAGGGAACTCCATTCCCAGAGTTGCCCTTAACCATGTGATGCTGTTAAGAGGATAAAGTGCAGGAATCATTTATGTTGGATAGTCTCTCCTGGCAATCACTGGGCAGATATTTTAACTAAGGGATCACCAGAATCAAATTTATTGCATATAACACTTTTTTAAATATTTTCCATATAGATGTGTATATGTGATTGCCATTTCTACAATAATGTTTAATCTAGAGCCGACAGGAGCAGGGATCCCTAAATCAATAATAAAGCAACGATTGCCCTTCCAGCCATTATATCATCTGGTGGAATATTTAGCAAAAAGGTGGACATACAGTTGGCCAGGTACCCAATCAACCTCTCCACAAAGTCACCACAAATGATAGTATTTGGGCAAATGGAGTTACAAGAAAGAATTTTCCGTTTGATTACAATTTTTGTTTCCCTACTGAAAATACTTTAAGCCTGAGGGCTCTTCTCTCTTTAACTGACTCACTGGACATTTTGTAATTTTTAATCCAGAACTGGAGGTAGAATATGTTGATTTTAACTGTTATTACTGGAGGCTGACAGGTGTACTTATCAATAAATTCACTTATTTAATTATAAAATATGGGAGGCTTTGTCAGGGGCTATGAGTGAACTCACTGGAAGTGTAGGAGCAGCACAACAGATTGGCTTAGTATGAAATAAATGGTAGTCCTCTGTATGTGAACTGATAGTTCCTGGATATTAATTTCCCAGTAAGGAGACACATTCCTGTCCCAAAATCTAATCTGAAGTGTAAAGAAAAGGCTCAGTTAATAACCCCAATGAAAGATATATGAAAACAAATATACATGATATAATGATGAGAGCTGCGTAATAATAAATACATTTGAATATGCTGTTGTTTGTTTTTTTGTTTTTTTTCTGGACAAAACCCACTATTTATCTATATTCTGCAATGAGAGCTGCAACCCTATAGCGAACCTATAGCCAATATGAAGGGATGTGATTTGCCATAGAAGCTCCTCACACTAAGGACTAAGGGGTAGGAAGCAAAGGCATGTGCACATTGTTATCTGTGGAGGCTCAGAAGAAGCACACTTCTTTGTGACTTTAATGAGTTCCTTTAAGCTATTGTCATTATATTTGCTGAACCTAAAAATCAGAAACAACCTTATTAAGTTTAGTGGAAAAGTTCAGCTGTAGAATATTCTTCAACGTATGGGAGGTAGGTGGCCGACACCTTCTGGAATCAATCTGTCCAATGGTTTCATTTCCAGAGAGGGCTTTCAGATGGCATTAGAGTTAGCATGCACAGTTTCACTGATTTAAATTCCTTCATCCATTTGTGTACAAAAATAGATGTAAGATTAATGGAGAGACACAGAGAAAAGTCTGGAGTGAAGAGTCAAGGACCAGTATTCTTATCCTGTGAATTTTAACTAATTTTAACTAATTGCTGATGCATCAGGTGAGGAGCCTATGCAGTTAGTTTATCCGAGGACCATTTTCAAGGAGAAACATGATTAGCCATGGAAACATGGTATGTCCTAAAAGGATTCTACTCCTAGTCCATGTATTGAAAAAGGGGATAATTTTATGTTAAAAATGAAAACTCTCCCTCAAGTTAGCCAGAAATATTTAACATGTTTAATTCATAGTAACATAGTAACATAGTAAGTAAGGTTGAAAAAAGACACGTCCATCGAGTTCAACCTTTTTTTTTTATTTTTTTATTATTAACTACCTATCTGCCAGTTGATCCAGAGGAAGGCAAAAAACCCATCTGAAGCCTCTCCAATTTGCCTCAGAGGGGGAAAAATTCCTTCCTGACTCCAAAATGTAATGGGACCAGTCCCTGGATCAACTTGTACTATGAGCTATCTCCCATATCCCTGTATTCCCTTACTTGCTAAACACCATCCAACCCCTATCAGCCTGTACCCCTGATTCACTTCCCAGCTCTCCCTGTAACACCCCTTTCCCTCCTCTAATCTCATTGGCTCCCTCCTGTCTGCTGGGAGGAGCTACTGGTGAATAAAGCATCCGACCCTTCCTTGTACCTATCTAATGTATCAGCCTGTACCCCTGATTCACTTCCCAGCTCTCCCTGTAACACCCCTTTCCCTCCTCTAATCTCATTGGCTCCCTCCTGTCTGCTGGGAGGAGCTACTGGTGAATAAAGCATCCGACCCTTCCTTGTTCCTATCTAATGTATCAGCATGTACCCCTGATTCACTTCCCAGCTCTCCCTGTAACACCCCTTTCCCTCCTCTAATCTCATTGGCTCCCTCCTGTCTGCTGGGAGGAGCTACTGGTGAATAAAGCATCCGACCCTTCCTTGTACCTATCTAATGTATCAGCCTGTACCCCTGATTCACTTCCCAGCTCTCCCTGTAACACCCCTTTCCCTCCTCTAATCTCATTGGCTCCCTCCTGTCTGCTGGGAGGAGCTACTGGTGAATAAAGCATCCGACCCTTCCTTGTACCTATCTAATGTATCAGCCTGTACAACTGATTCAGGGAGACAATTCCACATCTTCACAGCTCTCACTGTAACAAACCCCTTCCCAATATTTAGCTGGAACTTCTTTTCTTCTAATCGGAATGGGTGACCTTGTGTCAGCTGGAAAGACCTACTGGTAAATAAATCATTAGAGAGATTATTATATGATCCCCTTATATATTTATACATCTATAATAATAAAATCCAAGTGTCTCTGCGTCCAGTCCGTCCCTGTGTCCGTGGAAATGCGCTACTGCGCATGTGCAGAACGGACCGTCTCTGGCGCACAATATACAGGCACCTGCCAGTCCCTCCCCCTCACGCACCCGCACACCACGCACCAGGAATCCCGATCTGATGCTGGGATGGAGGAGTCGGCGGCAATAAGGGAAAGCCCTGAAGAGAAAGAACGAGAAGGTGCTGTGAGTCACGCACTGAGATGAGGTTGCTTGAGCTTCCTCCATTGTCTGTCTGTGAATTAGCTGTTTGAAAGAAGAGGCCCCGCCCCATGGTGATGTCACGGGGAAGGAGGTGGAGGGGAGAGAGTGCACGTGAGAGACAGCAGGAGAAGGGTGAGCGAGAAGACCGGCTCTCACACGGCAGCAGAAGGGTGAGAGAGAAGACCGGGCGAACACACACACACCCACACACACACAAACGCACAAAGCTACACCCTCCCACACCCCCCCTACACAGCTTATAAGGCCTTTATATTATAGTGCTGGCTGTTTGTGTAGCTATATAGCCTCCTATATAATAAAGTTCAAGTGTCTCTGCGTACAGTACCTGTGTCCGTGGAATTGCGCTACTGCGCATGTGCCGCACGGACCGTCTCTGGTGAATTTACGCTAGCGAAGTAGATAGACGCGCAACTTCGCACCCTTACGCTGTGGCGTGTTTTACCATTGTGGGTGATAGTCTGAAAAACGTAAATATGTTACAGTTCGCCGACCAGAGCGTAAATTCGCACGTTAGTGAATTTGTGTAGCGCAGCCGAAAATTCGCCTACAACAATTCTGTTTATAAATGTTTGACTACATATGTTCTAGCGCCCGTTAATTTAACGGGCTTAATGTCTAGTAGTTATCATATCACCCCTTAAGCCCCTCTTCTCCAGCGTGAACATCCCCAATTTGGCCAGTCTTTCCTCATAACTAAGATTTTCCCTTTACCAGCTTAGTTGCCCTTCTCTGTCCCCTCTCTAATACAATAATGTCCTGTTTGAGTGATGGAGACCAAAACTGTAGGGCATATTCTAGATGGGGCCTTACCAGTGCTCTATACAGTGGGACCCCCTCCTCCCGTGACTCTCTGCCCCATTTAATACAAGTCAAGACCTTATTTGCCCTTGATGCTGCTGACTGGCATTGCTTGCTACAGACAAGTTTATTATCTACAAGGACTCCAAGCTCCGTCTCCATTATGGATTTGCCTAGTGCAGTCCCATTAAGGGTATAAGTGGATATTGTTACATCCCAGGTGCAGGACTTTACATTTATCAACATTGAATCTCATTTGCCACTTAGCTGCCCAGATTGCCAGTTAGTCAAGATCCTGTTGCAAGTGCCACATCCTGGATGGAATTAATTGGGCTGATAGTTTTGTCTCATCTGCAAACACTGATACATTACTTACAATACCCTCCCCTAAGTCATTAATGAACAAGTTAAATAAAAGTGGCCCCAATACTGAGCCCTGGGGGACCCCACTAAGAACCTTACTCCAAGTAGAGAATGTCCCATTAACAACCACCCTCTGTACCCTGTTAAATATGAGTTAAAGTAATTGTGCCTGTTGAATCTGCTGATGCTGTTCTAGTACTAGAGTCTTATGTATAAGGCTTCCTGTTGAATCTGCTGTTATGTTTTCTATGCTACTTTTATCTTACTGAGTTATGGAGTTTCCTTCCTGTTAAGCATTACACAATTACTCCTGCAGCTACTTGTCTGTGTGTTTCACTATATTCCATGGACACAACAGATTGGCGACAAGGATGAGATTTTAGGAAGATCTGCTAAATGTGAGACACCAAAAGCTGCAGCTAAAAAAAAAAAAAAAAAAAAAAAAGACACAGAACAGTGGTAAGTTCCTGCAGAGAGTTGTATGCTATCTGGAAATATGGCTGGACATATTGGGAAAGTGGAAGCATTTGACAGCTCAATAGAGGACTGGGCTACATATATAGAGAGACTGGAACAGTATTTGGAAGTAAATGACATACCCCTAGAGAAACATGTGGCAGCATTACTCAGTGTAATAGGGGGCAAAACGTACAGCCGTGTGCGCAACTTAACAGCACCAGAAAAAACATCTTCTAAAAGCTTTAAAGAAATAGTGCAAATTGTTCAGGAACA
Source organism: Xenopus laevis (assembly GCF_017654675.1). Taxonomy (NCBI): domain Eukaryota; kingdom Metazoa; phylum Chordata; class Amphibia; order Anura; family Pipidae; genus Xenopus; species Xenopus laevis. The sequence goes on from NC_054371.1 coordinate 231,753,320, forward strand.
CATGTCACCTAAGCCCCTGGTTATAACAGAAAGATTCAGATTTCACAAAAGGAACCAGCAGGAGGGTGAGACAATTTGTGTGTTTGCAGCAGAGTTAAGGAAACTGGCAGAACACTGTGATTTTAAGGATGGACTGAATGATGCACTAAGGGACAGATTTGTATGTGGTTTATGCAGGGAAAACATACAGAAAAGGCTGCTAACAGAGGATAACATCACATTTAAACGAGCAATAGAAATTGCAGTAGCAATGGAGACCGCTGCTAAGGACACATTAGAATTACAGAACAGAAGCAAAGCAGAAACACAGGAGAAAGCAGCAACTGATGTGCATAGAGTGGTGGCAGGTCAAAATAAAAGATATTCTAATCAGAATTCTGGATCTTGCTACAGGTGTGGGAAAGGATTCCATAATGCAGCAACCTGCAAATTCAAGAATGCTTACTGCAGAAAATGTAATAAAAAGGGCCATATCCAAGCAGTATGCCTAAGTGACAAAATGAGCTTCCCTGTTTCAAAACAGCCTTTTACAAATACACATGATGTTCATAATGCTTGTTTAGCTGATAGCACTGATTCTGAACTTGGAAGTATTGATGTGTATCATGCAGATACCGGTGACCGATCTGTCATCTGGCTAACACCAAAAATAGCTGGTATTCCAGTTAAGATGGAATTAGACACAGGTTCTGCTGTGTCAATAATAACACACCCGGAATATAAAAAAATATTTAAAGACACACCTCTTCAGAAAACAAAACTACTACTAAAAACATACACTGGACAGAAGATAGTGCCACTTGGAGTTTTAAATGCTGAGGTAGACTACAACAATTTTAAATGCCAGCTGGACTTATATGTGGTGGAGACAGGTGGTCCTGCATTATGGGGCCGGGAGTGGTTACACAAAATACCCATTGACTGGAAATCCATAAAAATGTTACATTCAGTGTTTGCTAATAACACCAAACCAGTGGAACAATTAAAGGCCATTTTAGCTCAAGCCTCAGAAGTATTTAAAGAAGGCATGGGTACTTTAAAACACATCAAGGCTAATATATGCCTTGAGGAAAATGCACAGCCCAAATTTCACAAAGCTTGTCTAGTGCCTTATAGTATTCGTCCAAAAGTGGAAGCAGAATTGGATCGTCTAGAACAAGATGGAGTAATTTCAAAAGTCTCTTGGAGTGACTGGGGCACACCTACTGTATTGTGCCTATTATAAAAAGGGATGGTTCAGTTAGAATATGTGGAGATTTTAAAGTTTCCATTAACCCAGTTCTACAGTCTGATAAGTATCCCTTACCTTTGATTGAGGATATATTTGCCTCTCTTGCGGGTGGACTAAAATTCAGCAAAATTGATCTTGCTCAAGCCTACTTACAAATGGAGGTAGTGGAAAATGCCAAACACTACCTTACAATCAACACGCCAAAAGGACTATACCGATACAACAGATTAGTATTTGGCGTGGCCTCGGCACCTGCCATATGGCAAAGAGCCATGAATCAAGTTCTACAAGGCATTCCACATACTAAATGTTATCTGGATGACATAATTGTGACAGGCACAGATGATACAGAACATTTGGAAAACCTAAAGAGGTTTCTAACACGGCTGGAAGAATATGGGCTAAGAGCCAACAAAGAAAAATGTGCCTTCTTTAAGGACTCTATACAATATTGTGGACATATTATAGATGCCAATGGCTTGCACAAGTCTCCAGAGAAAATCCAAGCAGTGTTACAAGCACCACTGCCCAAGGATGTAACACAGCTCAGATCGTTTTTGGGATTTATTAATTATTACAGCCGGTTTGTTCCAAATCTTGCAACTGTGCTATACCCATTAAATCAATTGCTGCAGAAAGGTCAAAAATGGGAGTGGACTGTACAGTGTGACAACTCTTAACGGCTGGAAGTATACATACATGGCCCCACTAATTCCTTACTACTCACGTAGACATGAACTGACCATACATGAAGGATGTGTAATGTGGGGAGTTCGTGTTGTTATTCCCACAAAGTTGCAATCAAGAGTACTAGATGAGCTGCATGAAGGCCATCTAGGCATAGTAAAAATAAAGTCACTTGCAAGGAGTTTTGTGTGGTGGCCAGGAATTGATCAACAAATAGAGCAACTAGCAAACAAGTGCATTGGATGTCAAGAGGTGCAGTCTATGCCACAACCAGCTCCAGTTCATCTGTGGGAATGGCCCTTGCTCCTTGGCAACTTATACACATTGATTTTGCTGGACCATTTCTGGGACTGATGTTTTTCATTATTGTGGATGCTCATTCTAAATGGCCAGAGGTTTTCTGGATGAAGTCTACTAGTACCTCATATACTATTGATATATTGAGAACCTTGTTTGCAAGAACTGGAATACCTGAACAGATTGTTAGTGATAATGGTCCTCAATTCATTTCTGAAGAATTTCAATTGTTTATGAAACGCAATGGAATTAAACATTCTAAATGGTTTAGCTGAAAGATTTGTACAAACTATGAAACAGTCACTGCGGTCAATGGCACATGACAGTGGATCCCTGCAGCATAAACTGGCAAGGTTTTTGTTATCCTATCGGAATTCAATTCATACAACTACAAGCTGTACACCTGCAATATTATTTATGGGCCGCAATCTTAGGTCTCGGTTAGACTTGCTGAAACCAAATCTCAATCGTCATGTGAGAAACCACCAATTTAAAATCAGGGGAGAAGAGAGGAGAACCTTGCGGCAGCTTAGTGTTGGGCAAACCGTCTTGGCAAGGAACTACAGAGGGCCTAATAAATGGCTACCAGCAATTGTCACTGCTCAAAGAGGTCCATGCAGTTACATGGTAAAAGTGGCAGGCAATCTATATTGGCATCGTCATATTGACCAGCTACGTAATACTGCAGTTACCACTGAGCAAAACCAGACACAAAGCCTTGTTGGAATTCCCTTTACTAATGGGGTACCCCTTGAGCCCCAGATTGTGACATCACCAGAGGTAACAACCCCTGCAAGTCCAACCGAAATGGAGAGTACATACTCTGAAGCATCGTGGCACCTGATTGTTCCGAGCACCAGTTTCCTTCCATAGTAGAAGGCAACATTTCTAGGCGTTACCCACAAAGAGAGCATCGACCTCCTGATAGACTTAACTTATAACTTGTGACTTTTATTAACCATTTATTTTACAGGTGTTACCACCATGAATCTTGATGGGGGAGAGAACTGTTAAATATGAGTTTAAGTAATTGTGACTGTTGAATCTGCTGATGCTGTTCTAGTACTAGAGTCTTATGTATAAGACTTCCTGTTGAATCTGCTGTTATGTTTTCTATGCTACTTTTATCTTACTGAGTTATGGAGTTTCCTTCCTGTTAAGCATTACACAATTACTCCAGCAGCTACTTGTCTGTGTGTTTCACTATATTCCATGGACACAACATATCCGATCCTGTAGTAAGTTTCCTATCCACGTGCAAACGACTTCATTAAGCCCAACAGACCTTAGTTTAGAAAGCAGTCGTTTGTGGGGCACAGTATCAAACGCTTTGGCAAAATCCAAATAGATCTACTGCCCCCCCACTGTCCAGCATCTTACTTACCTCATCATAAAAAGCAATCAAATTTGTCTGACATGACCTATCCTTCATAAAGCCATGCTGATTGCTGCTCATAATGCCATTCACTAGGACAGGATTTTGAATGTGATCCCTTAACAAGCCTTCAAATAATTTGCCCACCACAGATGTCAAGCTTACTGGCCTATAATTGCCAGGCTGAGATCGTAATCCCTTTTTAAATATTGGAATAACATCAGCTTTTCTCCAATCCATAGGCACCATACCAGATGACAGTGAATCTGAGAAAATCAGAAATAAGGGCTGATCTAAAACTGAACTAAGCTCTCTTAGAACCCGGGGGTGTATGCCATCAGGCCCTGGAGCCTTGTTTACATTAATTTGTATTAAAGCTTTTATTCAGTGATTGAAATTGATGGTACTCCTATTTTACCTATAGAGAGTTGGTCTACCACTAACATCAATTGCATTTTTCTGAGACAGTATCACAAATTTAGTGACATTTTTTATGAAAGAGGAGCAGAAAAGTTGCCACCCCATTGTTTTTATGACTGCCCTACTGAGTTACTTCTTCAGGCAAGAATTCCTTATGGAAGAATATATAATTTATCTGAGCCAGAGTTCAATGAGCTCAAAAACACATAAAAGAGAATTTAGAAAAAAGGGGTCATCCACCCATATGCTTCCCCTGCCAGGGTCCCAATATTTGTTTGTAAAAAAGAAAGATAGAACCCTTGGACCATGTAAAGATTATTATGATCTAAATAAGATCATTGTTAAAAATCAACATCCCCTTTTGTTCCATTTTTGTATCCCCCTTGTTTCTCAGTTAATACTGTAAATCATCAAGATCCGCAACAATTTTTACAAAGTCATATTTAAGGGGCGCTTATAATATAATGAGGATAAAACAAGGTGATGAGTGAAAAACTTCATTTTGTAACCATTATGGTCATTACAAATACTTGGTAATGCCTTTTAGCCTATGGAATGCCCCAGCCATGTTTCAGTTTGTCATAAATGATTGACTAGATCAGTATATAAATTCAGACCCAGTATTGGGGATGGCACTCGTGTCTGGGGCATGGCACGAGTGCTAACAATTCCTAAGTGCTAATATTTCACAAGTGCTTAGAAATGACAGTTAAACAAGGCAGTTGGACAAGACATTGACAAGGCAAAAGGAACCGGATTCCCCTGCAATCAACAGTGAAACATCTGGGATAAGAAGAAAACAGATTTGTTTGTACCTGCCAGTTTGTAACTTCTTACTCCAAACATGTTTTATCCTGTATTTCTCCTCCTTTCACTCTCATGCTTCATAAAACATTTTTCACTACCTCCTCCATCAAATCCCAGTTCTATACAAATCTCAGTCTCTCTCCTCTCCTTCCCTCTCCACACATGAAGTATATAAAGTACTCTGTTTAGTTATTCCACAAAACTTCTCTTTTTCATACAAACTAAGGACTTATAAATCCCACTCACACTTAGTCTTTCTTTCCTTTCTATTACTGACAGCTGGGGACATTTCCCCAAACCCTGGCCCTTACCCCATCCCAGTTATATCACGGCCACGAGCTCCTTCTCTCCGGAGCAAATTCAATCAGTACAGAACACTTACTCCTATACCCAAAAACCCAGTTAATCTTTCATGTGCTCTCTGGAATGTCAGATCAGTCTGCAACAAGCTCACCGCTATACACGACCATTTCATTGCCAATTCCTTCAATCTACTCACACTTACTGACACCTGTCTCTCTCCTACTGACACTGCTTCACCTGCTGCCCTGTCCTATGGGGGCTACACCTTACTCATACTTACTCATACTTACTCATACTTACTCATACTTACTCATACTTACTCATACTTACTCACACTTACTCATACTTACTCATACTTACTCATACTTACTCATACTTACTCACACTTACTCATACTTACTCATACTTACTCATACTTACTCATACTTACTCATACTCCCACACCTGCTAACAGACCTGGAGGTGGGGTACGTTTGCTTCTCTCTCCCCGCTCTACTTTTATAGTTCTTCCACCTGTTCCCTCTCTATCATTCTCCTCATTTGAGTCTCATTAGGCTCTTTTCTCCTGTTTCACTCTGCATTGCTCTTATATATCAACCACCAGGAGCAACTGCACAATTTCTGGAGAACTTTGCTGCTTGGCTTCCTTACTTTCTTTCATCTAACATCCCATCCATCATATTAGGTGACTTTAATATACCCGTTAACAACATTAACAACTCTTCTGTCTCTAAACTTCTTTCACTAACCTCCTCCCTAGGCTTATCTTTGTGCTCAGACTCCCCCTCTCACTCCAATGGTAATGCTCTGGATCTCATATTTACCAGACTCTGTTCAACCACCAATTTTACTAACTCCCCATTTCCCCTCTCTGATCACAATATGGTCACATTTCAACTCTCACTAACTCCCTCCTCACCCCCTGCTATTCCCCAAACACGTACTTACCGTGACTTGCAAGCTGTAGTCTCATCTCTCTTCTTCCTTTGACTCTCTACACTCTAATATCTCAGCCATCTCATGTCCTAATGTGGCTACCTCTGTCTACTATAGTCACCACTGCCCTAAATGAGCTGCTCCTATCAAAACTAAACGTTCTAGACCCAAACAACTCCAACCGTGACATACTGCTCATACAAAAGCTCCAAAGACTTTCACGTGCACTTGAGCGTCGCTGGCGCAAATCCCGTTCAGAATCAGACTTTTGAAGCTACAAATCTGCCCTGCGCTCCTATAACACCAGCCTCTTCCAAGCCAAGCAAACTTACTTTACTTCACTCATTAACTCCCTTTCTAAAAAACCAGCACAACTTTTCTCCACCTTTACTGCTGTACTGCAATTTTGAGTATAATCAGCCCCTCCCTTTCCCCCCCAGCAGCCTAACAACAGAACTATGGGAAGATAACGAGCAGCCTCTTTCTCCTGACAATTTCCTTGACTTCCTTGAAAAAAAAGCTGCAAACATGTCTGCCTTGTTGGTTGTGTACAATGAAGCAAAAACTTGGTCTTTAAAGGCTCTGCTTTGTGGAGGGAGACAGAGTAGTAACATGAGGAGACCACAGCAGCAATAACCAATATCAGGCCCAGGATGATGGCACCGATCATAGACTGTTGATGCCTTTTGCTTCACTGGTGGGATATTCTCTGGTAGGGATGGATACAGTGTCGGTCTGGGGGAGACCAGGCCCACCAGAGCTGCCACATCAGCCCCCTGTCCATGCACAACCCCACCTCTGGCCCTTCTCTCCCCACTCCATCAGCACATACCAATTTCTTCAGTGGCCAGCAAGGAGTTTAGGTAGTCATTCAATTAGCCATGGGGATAGGGTCTGGGTATGGTGGGGCTCACTGGGGTTTTCCCCACTGTCCTGTCAGCCCAGTCTGACCCTAGGCAGGGCAGCTCAGTGCTAAAATTAAAGTCACAATGACCTGCAGGACATGGACAACAGAGAAGCAGATCCTTAGTGTTTCGTAGAACAAAAGAAAATCAGTATTTGTTATCTATGGAATGAAATTCTATTCCTCCATCAGTTTTATAATCCTAGAAACACATGGTGATATTTGTTTTCTATTGGTCACTTAATCCTGACATTCACATAGCGGCCTGGTTGCTAGGGCTGCAAGCCTAGAAATGAGATTGCAGGTGAAATGCCACACAAAACAGTTGCACTTAACTTAAAGTTGAATTTCCCTTTTAAAGGAGAAAAAAAGAAAGAAGAAGCAGGAAAGTATTGCTCTGTGGTGCTCACTGGAATAACCCCGGGACGGAGCAGTTTTCTGCTGATAGGAGCACTGGCCTGGGGTGTCAGGTAAGTAAATATAATCACTTGGGGTGCCTAACTTTTGGTATTATTACCCTTATTTTATCATAATATTTCTGCTAAACATAGCTGTCAATGTCAGGCAATACGGTGTTATTATTACTCTGTACCAGCTAAAAGGGTTCAGTCTCATTGCAGTGAGAGGACAGACAGACAGGTTCCCAGTCACAGCCCCACAAGGACAGGGCAGGACACTACCAGGAAAAGCATGTGACTCCCAGCAGGTGCCAAGTACAGACAGGGGAGTAAATATTTATTATGGGACATTATATTTGGCCTGGGTGCGGCTTTGGCTCATGCCAGTGAGAGCAGATAAGAGCTCAGCAAACAAAGCACAGAATCATTAGGGCAATGGCACAGAACATGCAGTTTCAATGCAGAGCCTGAAGCAGTGACAGAAGGGCCTCTTGTCAGATATTCTTGTTAAAGCTTAATATGTGAATATGTTATGTTAATGTTTGAACACTGTGTAGCAGCATTCATGCTACTTCAGTAGGCACTTACCTTGAGAAGGTTCTAGAGCAGGTTCCCCTCAGTGTCACTCAGCAACATAGTAAGTGAGGTTGAAAAAAAACACACGTCGATCAAGTTCAACCTTAATTCTATAAATAACCTGCCTAACTGCCAGTTGATCCAGAGGAAGGCAAAAAAAACCCATCTGAAGCCTCTCCAATTTGCCTCAGAGGGGAAAAAATTCCTTCCTGACTCCAAAATGTAATGGGACCAGTCCCTGGATCAACTTGTACTATGAGCTATCTCCCATATCCCTGTATTCCCTCACTTGCTAAACACCATCCAACCCCTTCTTATACCTATCTAATGTATCAGCCAGTACCACATCTTCACAGCTCTCACTGTAAAAAAAACCATTCCCAATATTTAGCTGGAACCTCTTTTCTTCTAATCAGAATGGGTGACCTTGTGTCAGCTGGAAAGACCGACTGGTAAATAAATCATTAGAGAGATTATTATATGATCCCCTTATATATTTATACATAGTTATCATATCACCCCTTAAGCGCCTCTTCTCCAGCGTGAACATCCCCAATTTGGCCAGTCTTTCCTCATAGCTAAGATTTTCCCTTTACCAGCTTAGTTGCCCTTCTCTGTCCCCTCTCTAATACAATAATGTCCTGTTTGAGTGATGGAGACCAAAACTGTACGGCATATTCTAGATGGGGCCTTACCAATGCTCTATACCAGGGATCCCCAACCTTTCGAACCCGTGAGCAACATTCAGTAGTAAAAGGAGTTGGGGAGCAACACTAGCATGAAAAATGTTCTAGGGGTGCCAAATAAGTGCTGTGATTGGCCACTTGGTAGTCCCTATGTGGATTGTCAACCTACATTGAGACTCTGGTTGGCAGTGTACCTGTTTTTTATGCAGCCAAAACTTTCAAGCCAGGAATTCAAAAATAATCACCTGCTTTGAGGCCACTGGGAGCAACATCCAAGGGGTTGGAGAGCAACATGTTGCTCACGAGCTACTGGTTGGGGATCACTGCTCTATACTGTAGAATAATGACCCCCTCCTCCCGTGACTCTCTGCCCCATTTAATACAAGTCAAGACCTTATTTGCCCTTGATGCTGCTGACTGGCATTACTTGCTACAGACAAGTTTATTATCTACAAGGACTCCAAGCTCCGTCTCCATTATGGATTTGCCTAGTGCAGTCCCATTAAGGGTATAAGTGGATATTTTTACATCCCAGGTGCAGGACTTTAAATTTATCAACATTGAATCTTATTTGCCACTTAGCTGCCCAGATTGCCAGTTAGTCAAGATCCTGTTGCAAGTGCCACATACTGGATGGAATTAATTGGGCTGATAGTTTTGTGTCATCTGCAAACACTGATACATTACTTACAACACCCTCCCCTAAGTCATTAATGAACAAGTTAAATAAAAGTGGACCCAATACTGAGCCCTGGGGGACCCCACTAAGAACCTTACTCCAAGTAGAGAATGTCCCATTAACAACCACCCTCTGTACCCGATCCTGTAGCCAGTTTCCTATCCATGTGCAAACGACTTCATTAAGCCCAAAAGACCTTAGTTTAGAAAGCAGTTGTTTGTGGGGCACAGTATCAAACGCTTTGACATAATCATAATAGATCACATCTACTGCCCCCCCCCCCACTGTCCAGCATCTTACTTACCTCATCATAAAAAGCAATCAAATTAGTCTGACATGACCTATCCTTCATAAAGCCATGCTGATTGTTGCTCATAATGACATTCACTAGGACAAAATTTTGAATGTGATCCCTTAACAAGCCTTCAAATAATTTGCCCACCACCGATATCAGACTTACTGGCCTATAATTGCCAGGCTGAGATCGTAATCCCTTTTTAAAAATTTAAATAACCTCAGCTTTTCTCCAATCCATAGGCACCATACCAGATGAAAGCGAATCTGAGAAAATCAGAAATAGGGGCTGGTCTAAAACTGAACTAAGCTCTCTTACAACCCGGGGGTGTATGCCATCAGGCCCTGGAGCCTTGTTTACATTAATTTGTATTAAAGCTTTTTGAATCATATCCTGAGTCAGACACTGACTAGATTGAGCTGAGCCATTAGTGCAGCTATAAAGTGAGCCTGGGAACTCAGACTCCTCTATTGTATACACTGAAGAAAAGAACTGATTTAACACATTTGCCTTTTCTCTATCTGTTACAACCATACTGGTACCATTATTTAATGGAGCAACACTCTCAACCTGCATCTTTTTACTATTAATAGATTTAAAAAACTTTTTAGGGTTAGTTTTCACCTCCACCGCAATTAACTCTTCATTTCCTTTCTTTGCCTTCCGGATTGCTGATTTACACCATTTATTACAGTGTTTATATTCATTAAATGCAGCTTCTGTCCCAACAGACTTTTAGTTATTAAATGCCTTTCTCTTCTTTCCTATTAACTTCTTTACTTCTGTATTAAGCCACACAGGATGATTCTTAGAGCTTCTACGTTTAGTCCTTAGGGAAGGGAATAAATTGAACAGTAATGATTTAATATCATTTTAAATGACAACCATTTCTGTTCTGTGTTTTTAGCTGAAAACGTAATGCCCCATTCAATACTCTGTAAGGAAGGAGATTGTCCTAGTTAGTCTGTATTAGGGGAGAGGCTCATCCTTTTGGCTGAAAGGAGAAGAGAAGAGAGGGAGGTGCCCAGGTGAGTGATAGAGACAGGTTGGCTGGTGGAGCTGGGGACCTTCCCTGGTAACTGGGCAGATACTGTCACCTAAGAAAAAGGTTCTGTTATTATAGCGGTACCATAGCTGCAAGTTATTATTTGGGGCACCAGGGAAATGTCTCACGGTGCAAGAACTCATTAGAAACAAAGTATCACAACACTATCATCAGTCGTGTACAACATTATCAGCAATGACAAAACATGGGGCCAATATAATTTATTTATTTATGTAAAAATATCCCTTTATCAATGTAACTTGTATGTATGTAATGTATTTAAAGTTTTAAAGGAGAAGGAAACCTCCTGAGTGCAAAAATCCCTTCCCCCTCCCCTGTGTTGCCCCCCTCCCCCCTGGTCTACCTGTCCCCCCGGGCAAATGCCCCTAACTTGTTACTCACCCCTCTGCGCAGGTCCTTTCCACAGAGTTCACAGGTGCCATCTTCTCCCAAGTGATCTTCTTCCTGCTTTGACCGGCGTTTTTGCCTCATGCGCAATAGGAGCATTTATCCCGATACGGATCTATTGCACATGCGCCGAATGTCACAAAGTGAAATCGGAAAACTTTGTGACTTTTGGCGCATGCGCAGTAGATCCGTATCGGGATAAATGCTCCTATTGCGCATGAGGCAAAAACGCCGGTCAAAGCAGGAAGAAGATCACTTGGGAGAAGATGGCGCATGTGAACTCTGTGGAAAGGACCTGCGCAGAGGGGTGAGTAACAAGTTAGGGGCATTTGTCCGGGGGGACAGGTAGACCAGGGGGGAGGAGGGAGGGGGGTCAACACAGGGGCAGGGGGAGGGTTTTTGCACCAAGGGAATTTCCTTCTCCTTTAAAGGTAATTCCAAATCCTATTTTATCATGCTAGTCAAGCAAAATATCAATTATTTTAATCTTGCTTCTTTGAGTCTTGGAACAGATTTTTTAATTTTCAAATTTGGCATGGGGGTAGACATATTGTCATTTATCCCAGAAGCCCTCATGTCATGAGACCTGTGCTCTGATACACTTCAGTGACTATTTACTGCAAGTCGGAGTGATATCACTCTCCTCCCTTCTCTCCCCAGCAGACTAACAACAGAACAATGAGCACCTAACCAGATAGCAACTCCCTGACAACTCTGCTGAAGGATTTGTTTGCATTGCTAAAGGTGCTTCTCAGTGCTAAGAATAGCACCTAAGTAGCAACACCCTGCTTTTTTCCTGCTTGGGTGCTACACTTGTGGCTACTACTAAGTGGGGCTAGAGGGGACAGGACCCATGTCAGGGTATAATACAGTGATCCTTAACCAATGGCTCATGAGTAACATGTTGCTCACCAACCCCTTGGATGTTGCTCTCAGTGGTCTCTAAGCAGGTGCGTTTTTTTTTTAATTCTTGAATTGGAAGTAAGTTTTGGTTGCATAAAAACCATGTGTCCTGCCAAACACAGTCTCTTGTTGGCTGCCAGTGCACATATGTTGTACCGAATTGCAAATCATAACATAAAGTTGGCATCCCCAAGGTCTTTTTCATTATGTTGCTCTCCAGTTTTTTCTACAATGGCATGTGGCTAACAGGTAAAAATCTTGGGGACCCCTGGTATAATACAACGGGAAGGTGAGATACAATATCTGTCATAAAACAGTTCCATCCTGAAGTGCTAGCTCCTTCTCAAAGCTCAGAAACAGGCATAATGCACTGAGATTGCTCCTCCACACCAATATTACAGCTAAAATATACATTTGTTGCTTCAAGAATAAATGTTTAAATGGTAGAGTGAATTATTTGCAGTGTAAACAGTGTCATTTGAAAATAAAAGTAAAACCGTATAAATCTTATCAGAATTCCTTTATGGAAAGCCTTGCATTATCCCAAAATCTTGTTAATGGAGGACAATATGAAATTACCCATGCACTGGCTACAAAATGAGATAGCAAGGAAAGTGAGGAGGGCAGTGACATCTAGGGATGTCGCGGACTGTTCGCCGGCGAACTTGTTCGCGCGAACATCGGCTGTTCGCGTCCGCCGCAAGTTCGCGAACGTCGCGAGACGTTCGCCATTTTGGGTTTGCCTTACCTGGCGCTTTTTTTTGACCTCTCACCCCAGACCAGCAGATACATGGCAGCCAATCAGGAAGCTCTCCCTCCTGGACCACCCCCACACCCCCTGGACCACTCCCCTTCCATATATAAACTGAAGCCCTGCAGCGTTTTTTCATTCTGCCTGTGTGTGCTTGGAAGAGCTAGTGTAGGGAGAGAGCTGCTAGTGATTTGAGGGACAGTTGATAGTAAGTTTGCTGGCTAGTAATCTACTTGATACTGCTCTGTATTGTAGGGACAGAACTCTGCAGGGATTTGAGGGACATTTTAGGTTAGTTAGCTTTGCTGGCTAGTAATCTACCTTCTACTGCAGTGCTCTGTATGTAGCTGCTGTGGGCACTGATCTCTTCTGATCTCATCTGCTGACTGCTGCCTGTAACCCAATAGTCCTTGTAAGGACTGCTTTTATTTTCTTTTTTGTTTTTTTACTTTGCTACTATAAGAGCCCAGTGCTATTAGTCTAGCTGTGTTGGGGAGTGGGACTGGTGTGCTGCTCCTAGTAGTTCAGCACCAACCAGAGTAATTTTCTTTTTTTTTAATATACAGTACATATACATATTTTTTTATTTTACTTATCTTACTGTTCTTTAACGTGTCCAGTGCTGTTTGCTGTTCTTCATAGTAGTGCACCAATAGTAGTGCACTTGCAGGCATTATTTGCCCAGTGTGTTCTTCAAACAACTGCCACCTAGCTGTGTGAGCTTGTTCACATTCTGTCTAAATATCAATAATAATACCGTCTCCAGAAACACCACCTGAGTGACGTTTTTCAAGCAGCAATAATATATTCCGTATCCACTACTGTATACGTTGCCCTTGCAGGCATTGTTTGCCCAGTCTTTAACCAAGTGCCACCTAGCTATGTGAGCTTTTTCACATTCCGTGTCCAGAAACATCACCTGAGTGACGTAGTGTGATTTCTGCCCTTTACAGCACAAAACGCAGCGCTGTGTCAACAATGTATTTTTCAGAAACATTTTTGCCCTTGATCCCCCTCTGGCATGCCACTGTCCAGGTCGTTGCACCCTTTAAACAACTTTAAAATCATTTTTCTGGCCAGAAATGTCTTTTCTAGCTTTTAAAATTCGCCTTCCCATTGAAGTCTATGGGGTTTGCGGCGTTCGCGAACCGTTCGCATTTTTGACGCAAGTTCGCGAATATGTTCGCGAACTTTTTTTCCGACGTTCGCTACATCCCTAGTGACATCTTGGAACTGCAGAATGGAAAATGTAAGTAATTGCTTGCCCCATCTGAGGCATAGAGGGGGGGCAATTTCGTATGGTTATTTGAAAACTAATGTGAGTTTGATGTTCAATTTGAAAAGGACTTTTATTATACAACTTTTTATGTCTGGGTGACAGGTCCCCTTTAAGTACAATGGAATGTGTCAATTCCCAACATTTCTCTGTCCTTCCAATTTCCAGATTGGTGAATGGGCAGAAAAATGCTCAGTTTTGCCCCAGCATTGCCTTGTGTTATAATGGCTGAGGTTGTTGCATTTATCCCTTCAAAATACTCACTGACATGTCCCAGTTATGCATTGCCCGACCCCAGATCAGAAAAATAATGGAAATGCAACATGTGCCACTGTCCTAACAGCATTGATCTCATGGCATAAATAGTGAATGAAATGGGGGTTTGTATAACCACAGGCAAAAAAGGGAGGAAATATTAAGTTATGAACTGCAAAGCCTAAGGCACAGGTGGCCAGGGTCGGACTGGGTGGCTTGTGTTCACTGAGGCTGCTGTCCCAGGGCCCCCCTCCTGCTCTGCCGCTGCGATGACGCACGTGTATGCGTGGGCACACATGCACAATGTTTTTTGCATGAAAAAGGGAGGCCGTGGCAGGAAAAAGCCTGCTAATCTGGGTGCAGATCTAGTCCAGCGGGGCCCACAAGAGCAGGAGGTCCACCAGGCTTTTTCTCAGTGTCCCTCTGGCCCAGTCTGACCCTGCAGGTGGCATAATGTCCTCTGCTTGTTATAGTACCAATAAAACCCTGTGATGGCAGGGGTAAGCATTGCAGGAGAGCTATGGTAGATTTAACAATTTAAAGTCCAGCAATTTAAAGTACAGAAAGTTTAAGTACAACATATAGCATTAAGAACATATAGCCATGATACCTGCTGAACTGCATCTCTCCTCATCTTTTCCAGGTATGTACTATGCCTGCTAAATCAGCTCAACTACTTCTTGCTTTCTACAACTCACCCTTCAAGTCAGCTGCTAAACTTATTCAGTCATTTGGACTTCAGTATCACCTTTATGCTGATGAAACCCAACTCTGCTTGTCTACTCCTGATCTTTCTAATTCTGTCCTTTCCCAAGTCACAGACTGTCTCTCTGCTGTCTCCTCCTGGATGTCTCAGCTCCAACTGAAACAGAACCTTTCTAAAACAGAACTCATTATATTTCCTCCAAGATCTTCCCCTGTCCCTCAGATATCACTCACCATAAACACAGTTAATAAGGTAGGACGAGGTAACGGAGTTGCAAGAAACATTACTGAAAGTCTGTTCAGGGCAGTGTTCAGCATAAGCAATGAGACCCCCCCAGGGTTCGAATTCTCATCATTCCTGACACTCATGTATCCAAACACTTGCAACATTTTGTATTATTCATACAGCTGAATATGACTGTATCTCCGTTCAGACCAAAACACTTATCTACCACTCAACATCAATGCACTTCCCTTCACTGGCTCCCAATCACCTCTAAAATCCTCTAAAATCAAATTCAAACTACTCACACTCATATAATTACATAGTTACATAGTTACACAGTTAAATTGGGTTGAAAAAAGACAAAGTCCATCAAGTTCAACCCCTCCAAATGAAAACCCAGCCCCATACACACACCCCTCCCTACTGTCACATAAATGATATATATACCCATATCTATACTAACTATAGAGTTTAGTATCACAATAGCCTTTGTATTATGTCTGTCCAAGAAATCATCCAAGTCCCTCTTATAGTCATTAACTGAATCATCACCCGGCAGTGCATTCCCCAACCTCACTGTCCTCACTGTGATGAACCCCCTATGTTGCTTCAAATGCACTCACATTCAAGGCCCTTAAAGGAACAGCAACTCCAAAACATTCTATCTACATTATATTTGTATTACTTTAAATTTTTTTGATGTTACTGTTAATTTTACAATGAAGCCCCTCCCTATATTTCATCTCTGATCTCCAAATACTCATGTAACCTTCGCTCTGACCTTTCGCCTCACTTCTCCTCTGATCACTTGTGCCCATTCTCACCTACAAGACTTCTCTCGGGCTTCTGCTTTTCTCTGGAACTCTCTGCCTCGAGCCGTTAGACTTTCTCTTTCTTCTTTCCAAACTTTTAAACACTCCTTAAATACCCAACTGTTTAGGGAAGTTTAGTCACAGTTATTTATTAATTATTCAATCATAAATTACAAATTGTTTCTAAAATCCTAATGTCTCAATTGTACCGTAATCTTCAGTTGTAAACTCCGGCGAGTAGGGTCCTCTAAACCTATTGTATCTGTAACCTTTGTTTGTTATTCACCATTTATTCCCTGTTTGTTATAAACTAAGACACCCTTTAGAGTTATCTGTGTGAAAACCTTTGATGTTTTGTGGGGTTCCTTTAAGAAGATGCATTACAGTCTCACCTTTAAAGGAACAGTAACATCAAAAAATTTTATAAAAAAATTTTCTTAGTATACAACGAAAAAAAACACCAACACAAATTAAAATGTAAAATAGCAAAGCCTTTATTAAGAAATAACTTACATAAACTCTACTTCCTATCCTCTACAGAAAAGGCAATATGGTGACCATCCATCCTGCGGTGCAGCATGTTCATCAGCTCGGTGGAGCAGACGGTGCAGTGACAGCAGGCTGCTGCAGGAGATGGGGGACACTGGCAGGACATCACGGAGGGAGCCTGGGGACAGACAGGACTGCTGGGGAGACGCAATCACACTGGCCAGTCAGGGAAAGCGCAGATTGTGTGCGGCCTGAGTTGTGTAGCGCTGCATGCAGAGTGCAGAGTGTGAGCGCAATGAAGGGAAAGAGCTGTTGGAACAGATCTTGTGAGACGCACTGGACATGCTGCCATACTCAACCTTCGTGCACCTCATGTGGAGGCAATGGGGAGCCCGCTGACCCTGGGAGGAGGATGAAGAAGAGAAGGAGATCTGGGAAGGGGACACGCTCTCAGTGAATAGCCAGGGAGGAGAAATCGAGCACCGCAGGATGGATGGTCACCATGTTGCCTTTTCTGTAGGGCAGGAAGTGGAGTTTATGTTAGTTATTTCTTAATAAAGGCTTTGCTATTTTACATTTTAATTTGTGTTGGTGTTTTTTTTTTCGTTGTATACTAACAAATTTTTAAATAAAAATTTTTGATGTTACTGTTCCTTTAATAATGTCACTACAATAGCCACAATTATGACAAGGATAAGAACACATAGGGTTTTTTTTTAGGTTTGGTATTTGTACCTTTTTGCTTAATTGAATTCTAAATATTTCCCAACAAAATTTGTACATGCAGAAAAAGTCTCAACAAATTGCGCAACAGTTCAAAGGGTGCAACTTTTTTAATTGTTGCTTCAAAACCTTCGCTTTTGAATTGCCACATGAAAACCTTGTATTTTTCAGATTTTTGAACAAAAACCAGCATCAAAATGCCCAAAATCCTCAAGGGTCAGGAAGGTAAGAAACATTTTCCAATTGTAAAAGGCACATCTGCCATTGACTTCTAGATGATGTTCACAGGTTTGAGATGGAGTATTTTTGGATTTTAGCAGCTTTGGAGAATAATAAATCTTAAAACTAATTCCCCCCCTAAAAATTTGGCTTTTTCACTTTAAAAACTTAGCCAGAAAAATTGAAGCCTTAATAAATGGGCCAGAATCAAAAAGTGGACCACACCTTCACAAAAATCCAACTTTATGGATATCAAAAAACAATGAAGATGCATCATTGCCTGACGCATTTCAGACACATCTAGCCCTTAGTCATATTCCTATCAACACATCAGGTGATGATACATCTACTAGTCTTCATGTTCTTTTATAATAGCCATAAATAAAGTTGGATTTTTAAATAATTTTTGTGGAGGTGCGGTTCACTTTTTGCTTCTGTCATGTTTCTGTGACTAGCACTCCTATACAACAGACGCACCTGATGTGGCAAAGGGGACTGAGATGATACAGCATGGCTGGAGCAGTCTTATGCTCCTAACTTAATAAAGAGGCCCCCCTGGAGTCTGGAGGGACAATTTCTATTTTTAATTCCAAGATATTAAGGGATACATGTGCTGTTAATATGAATGAATTGTGTTACAACAGCGCCACCTGCTGGTCAGTTTCCCACCAGTCTGACCAGCAAGTAGTCAAGGAAGTTGTCAGGAGAAAGAAAGAGGCTCATGTTCTTCTGCTTAGGAATAAAATTAGAAACCTTTCTCACATCTTTCCTAAGCAGAAGAACATCAGCCTCTTCAGCAGGACAGATGAAAGAACTTGATCCTCCAATATATTTCTGGGGTGTCAGAAAAACTTAGAAGTATCTTTAATAAACACCATATCCCAGTCTGCTTTAAACCCAGCAACACACTTGGTCTCATTTATAAACACTGGGCAAGTTTGCTCCTGGGCAGTAACCCATAGCAACCAATCAGTGATTCGCTTTTTTCAGTTAGCTGCAGGGTGAACACTGAATGCAATCATCTGATTGCTATGGGTTACTGCCCAGGAGCAAATTTGTCCAGTGTTTATAAATGAGCCCCAGTGAGGCAACAGCTGGTACATCCAAAAGATCCAATGCTAAAGCCTTAGAAGAGTAACATGGTGTATGTGCAGTGAGGAGAGCGCAGACTTATAGGGAGAAACCAACCATTACACAAATGTTTGGGGCAGCACAGGAGAGTCAGCTCCTCTGGTCAAGACTTAGCTGGGTACCTACATCTAAAGGAAAAAGGACACACGTTTGAAGACTGCAAGGTTCACATTCTGGACAGTGAGGAGGATTGGTTCAAAAGAGGGGTCAAAGAAGCCAGATATGTGAAAATGGAAAAACCAAGTTTAAATAAAGGTGGGGTGTTAAACCCATTGTCTGCCATATGCAATGCTGTTTTAGCCCCTCTTCCTGGATGATTTAATAACATCTCATAGCTCTAATAATGCTAATACAATCAACACCTTGTCTCAATGAGCTCTCTGATCCATGCTGGTTATACTGAATAATGCTGATTGGAGTAAGATTCCAGGGTATATAACCAGAAATATTTGTGTACAGGACATTCTGAATTGAGAAAGCTGGTTGGATGACACATCTTCAAAGAAAAAGAAAATACAACAAGTCCAGTTGATTTGATTTATTACTATAGATATACCATGACCTGGATGAATGAGAACTTTCACAGAAATATTAAAGAACATCAGATTAGTAATGCAAAATATTCTATCAGGACACATTTCACTAGATACTTTGTTAAATGTAGTAATAGTGATAAAACATTTTTTTTAGTACAGGCAATTAAACAAGTGAGACGCAGAATGGGGTGGGGGGAAATTTGAATTCTTCTACATAAGCAGGAGGTTTTTGAATTTTGTATTTACAGACAAGTTTACCATTGGGCATGAATTTTTGATGTGACTTGTTTTATGTGATTTGGATTCTGTCATACTTGATGATGGTTTACTTTTTTGATCATACAAATTGTATTATCAACAATATTGACGTAATTTTTTTTACTGAGTAAAGTTTTAGAATGTAGAACATTTTAATATTTAGTCCACCATAGAATATGGATTATATATAATGTTGATTAAGATATATATGATGTATATATATATATATATACAAACTCAGGAAAGATACCAAGATGAGTGTCACTACACTCTAGTATGTGCTAGTGTTGCTTACAACCCAGTGTTGCACAGTGCCATCAAAAGAAATAACTGTATTTATAGCTGCAAAGTAAAAAGTGAATATACTGAGTAACATTCTGAAGTAAAAGGTAATGATACTGCCCAACATAATCATGGCTCCAGCACTTCCTTTCTTTACTGGCATCACAGGACTAAGGGTATCTCAGCATGTGTTTCGTTTGGGGAATGGGCAATGCCCTAACTAACGATTCTCATCCTGGCATTTTCATCCCCCCATACCCAGAATGCAGCATGAAGGGGCTCAGTGAATGTGGCAGTGAAGGTGTGTAAGTGTCTGATTGGCTCACTCAGCTCATAAAAGGACAGACGTTCCGGCCTCATAGTCCAGTGAGATCCTGATTCTCCTGCAGGAATGAAGGCTGAGTAACTCTTTGTCTGTCTTGTCATGTCTCACGGAATATAAATTTGCCCATCTGCACAAACACCAGGACTTGTTATTATCCCCAATCCAAATCTGCTCCCCTCCTCTCCTCTCTATACTGGGATAGGCCACCCCTACCCTCCAGCTCCCTGATTCACTGACCTCCACTTCCCAGTAATGTCGCCCCGAGGGGAAACTCCTGCTGCTTAAAGTCTGAGGCCAAGAAAATCTTTCTGGAGTGTATGGGTAACCCTGATCTTTACATGAAAATGAAGCAGATTTCCTGTCCCCTAAGACATTTATGAAATTACCAGCCATGTTTATATCCAGTAACAGGTCTGTAGCCTCCTGCCCATAGATCCACCTTCCCTTTACCCCAGTCACAATCCCAGCTAAGCCTGTGACTTTCTTAGTCTCAACAGCTGCTTTTTCTGCCACTTCTCTCCTGCGCTCCTGCGGTCTCTGGGCTCCTCTCTTAGTCTTCTCTCTCTCTGGCCTCAGTTTCTCTTTCTTCTTCTCAGAGGCCTCACTCAGCAGCTCCACCCTGTGGCCCCTGTGCTCCTCAGACACCCAGCAATATACACAGATACAGCCAGACTCCTCACAGCAGTAATACTCCAGAACCTTGTGATGTACAGAACATTTTCTCCCCATAAAGGAGTCGGTGGGTTGGGTCAGTACATGTTCTGCTGACTTGCTGTGCCCCCTCAGGTGGGTATCACACAGAGAAGCCTCACACAGGAGACAGGATTTAGCAGCAGGTACAGGAGAGAGGACACAGTAGGTGCAGAAGATCCCAGTCTCCCCCGGCTCTGTCTCAGTTGGACGGAATCTCTCCACCAGGTCACGCAGCTTCCAGTCTGTTGTCAGTTCAGGTCTCCTTTTAAATCTCTTTCTACATTCAGGACAAGAAGGATTTTCAAGGAAAGTTTCCACCTGGGTGTCCCATGTTGTCCCAATACAGTCCCGGCAGAAGTTATGGCTACACGGCAGGGATACAGGATCAGTATAAATGCTCGTACAGATGGAGCAGCTCAGCTCAGCTCTCAGATCAGCAGCCGCCATCTCTGAAATCAGGAACAAGAAATGAAACAGAGCTTTCCTCTCTCTATCTATAACTTGTATTGACTTTATTTATCCCTTTCTCACACAGGGCGGGGAAAGTTGCTCTGACATTTGCTTTCTGTTAACTATTTATATCTCATTTTTATCCCCATTAATAATGCTTGAGAAATAAAACAGTGGCACAGCCTAGCTCACTGAGCACAGATGCTTCAATATTGTTTTCCAGATGGCAATAAAACAAAAGAATTTATAATGCTTTGAATTATTTTATTTGGTTTTCACAATAAACCATAAAAAGCAATATGATAACAAATAGTATGCAGAATAAGATTAATACAATGACATATTAAACAGAATGAATAATTTACAATGAAGTAATATGTAAAATAAAATAGAAACTAACAAGAACTATCACTAACTAAGCCAGTGGAGGCATAGACATTCTTAAAAGAAAAAGAAGAAAGAAAAAGCCCATTGTCTTGGGAATGTCAGATAACCCCCCCCCCTATGAACATTTTACAATTAAAGAAACTGAGATATTTGACTTCTAGTATTGGAGTTACAGAACTCAAAGTAAGGAGACCATATAAGTCTAAATGATTCTTTGAAATTATTTCCTTTAGTTTTTACTAATAAAGCTTCCTGCCAACTATGGTTCATATAAGCCATTGTGTCTGTCAATGAGGGAGACTCATTTTGTAGCCAACAGTTAAATAAAGTCTTGCTGGAGGCAGCCAAAAATAAAATTGTCAATATTTTATTTTCTTGGGACTTAAATTCTATATTAAAGTTTGAAGAGAGCCTACTATCATCTAGAAGCAACAAAG
The DNA here is from genome assembly GCF_017654675.1 of Xenopus laevis. Taxonomy (NCBI): domain Eukaryota; kingdom Metazoa; phylum Chordata; class Amphibia; order Anura; family Pipidae; genus Xenopus; species Xenopus laevis. The sequence goes on from NC_054371.1 coordinate 231,775,225, forward strand.
CAAAACCTGGAGATAATTTAATTTTTATTTTCAAATTAATGTTTAGAAAACTGGTAACTTCCTTCCAAAATATATTGATCTTTGGACAAGTCCATAGATGAAAAAGGGACACATTTTACTCTTCACACTTGGGACAGTATGATACAGGAAAAGATACCTTTAGAAAAAATCTTCCCATAGCCTAAGTGAACTAACTTAAAATGTTGTATCCTCCAACTCTCTGCCAAAATTAGTTTATTGTATTTACAAATAGACTTCACCAAATCTGAAGGGGACATTTGACATTGTAGAAACTCAGCCCATTTGTTGGACACTTTAAGTAATGGGTGTGGGTCTGATCCATAATCATTCCAGAATTCTTTAGATATAGAGTTAATAGAAATCAAAGAAGGAATCTTCAAAAACTCTCCCAAATCTTCAGATAGCCTATGATCTGACAAAACAATGTTTCTATTATTACTTAACAAAGAAAGACCACATTGACAAGCTAAGTAATAATATCTATCAGATTCAAGAAGCCCGTAGTCTTTTTTGAGTCTTGACCAAGATAACAGAGTCTCATTGGGTGGATCTAATAAATCTTTTACTAAGACTAATAATTTTTCCTTCAAAGAAAATAAAAAGGACTCAGACTTTTGAAAATCTGAGGGTTTAAGTAAGAGTTTAGCCGGCATAAAAGGAGTTTCCGTATAACTGTAGCTATGTCGAGAGAATAAGTGTTTCCACACAAAAATAGAGTCCCGAAAAAGGGGATTCTTCTTAAAATCGCAAGTAATACTACACCATTTATTATGTAAAACAGATATAATATCAAAGTGAGGTTCATGAAAAATTTCAATTTCAGGATTTGTAAACTTATTACCTTGAGAGATCCACTCAATGAGATATCTAGTAAGGGCTGATAAATTGAAAGCTCTGAAATTAGAAGTTTAACTGGAGCTCTCAACTTATGGAGAGAAATCTTTGCTTTTTTCCCATTCCATATAAACTTGATAAGAGCAGTATCAAGTTTCTTGATATCAGAATGTTTTATAAGCAAAGGGAGATTAATTAATGGGTATATCAGCTTGGGGAATATCAATGATTTAAAAAATATCACTTGTCCCTTAAGGTTAAGGGGAGCATTGGCCCATTCTTCACACATGGAGGAAACCTTATGACAAACTGGAGTAATATTTAATGAATATAAATTATTTAAATCTGAAGGAATTATTAATCCTAAATATTTAATCTGATTTTTGGGGTATTTCAGGTGAAATTTTTTAAGTAAAGAGTTTGAAAAAGAACCATATATGTTCATCACTTCAAATTTATCCACATTAACCTTATAACCAGAAAAAGACTGGAAATCTTGTAGTAAGTCAAAAACAATCTCTAGGTTTCTCTGGGTTTCTTAAAATCAGCAACAAATCATCTGCGAAAGCTAAAACCTTGAGTTGTTTATTATTGATGGAAATTCCCTTAATCAATTTAGACAAATCAATGAAACAAATTAATGGTTCTAGTGCAATATTAAATAAAAGGGGCGATAAAGGACAGCCTTGTCTCGTACCCTTAAATATTTCAAAGGGTGATGACTTAGCTCCCCCCAAGATTATTTGCATTTTGGGACTTTTATAGAGGCATTCGATATATTGGTAAAATGGGCCCGTGATAACAAAATTTTGAAGGCACATAAATAGATGTTTCCATGTTATATTATCAAATGCCTTCTCAGCATCAATATTAAGAATAGAACTGGGAATTTTATGCTTTTTGGCAAAAAATAAAATATGGATCAAAGCCCTAATATTTTTAACTCCAGATCTGTTCTTAATAAAGCCATTTTCGGTTTCTGAAATTACGGAGGGAAGAATTAAAGAGAGCCTATCAGCAAGAACCTTAGATAGCATCTTGATATCTTAATTCTTAATTTAATAAAGAAATTGGTATATAGGAAGAGGGAAGAGATAAGTCTTTGTCCTTTTTTGGGATTCAAGAGTTCACTAGAGGGTAAACGTTTTCCAAAGAATAACATGTCATTAAATAAATTAGTTAGCAAAGGTGAGATCTTGTCTTTCATTATTTTATAAAAAGACGGAGTTAAGCCATCAGGACCACCTGCTTTAAAAGTTTTCAAATTATTTATAATATTGGAGACTTCTTCAGTGGAAATTGGACTATTAAGACTTTCCAATTGTTCTTTTGAGATCTGAGGGATTTTACAATTTTCAAAAAATGTTTTCATTTTCTCTGAGTTAACATTAGGATTAGAGTACAAGCCTTTATAATAATTTTTGAAAATGTCCACAATTTTATTAGGGTCATTTGTTAATTGGTTATGAGTATCCCTTATTTTTATAAGCTTAGCCCGCTTATTTTCCGCCTTAGTGAGATTAAAAAGCAAAGTATTTGCTTTGTTACTCAAATTATGGATTGTAGCCTGCGAGTAAGATGCGAAAAAATGATGTCTTACTTTGATCCAAATTTTAAGTTCCTCTAAAATATTCTTATACTTTTGGGCATTTTCATATACAGTGCTACGCAATATGTTGGCGCTATATAAATACATGTTAATAATAATAATTTTCAAGTGAGGGGTGCTGTTTAAAGCGAAGATAAAGGACACTCTGACTTTTACTTATCTCAAAAAACTTTTTGTGGACTTTTTTTTAAAGAAGTGAGACTTAAATTAAGATATCTCCCCCTAGCCACTGCCTTCCAAGTTTCCCACAATAATGATGGGTCATTAGAGTGTATTTTGTTTTCATCTAAAAACAGATCCCATCTGTTATGTAGCATTTTAATAAAGTCCGGATTTTCTCTAAGTGAGTCAGGAAAAGACCAAGAAACATAGTTTTTAGGGGCAGGAAACTTGGAAAGCACAAGAGAAACTGGTGCATGGTCTGAGACATCAATGTTACCTATATTTGTTTCAATAGTTCTATTTATCAGATTATTGGAAATTAAAATAAAGTCTATTTTTTTTCCTACGTGATGAGCAGATGAAAAAAAGTAAAATCTTTTTCAGTGGGATGAAAAAGCCTCCAAACATCAGTAAGATTAGTGTCTTTGCAGAAATCATGTAGGAGAGTAGACTTTTTACAGGGATTATTCAATTTCCAATCAGTTCTATCCAATGAACTGAGAAAGGACTCATTCAAGTCCCCTGCCAGAATAATATTATTAGCAGGAAGCAAAGAAATAAGTTTTTTTTAGCCAAGTAAAATAGTCTTTTTTGGAACTATTTGGAGCATAAGCTGAACATAAGTGCCAAGTAACATCATTAATGAATACTTCGGTGTAAATAAATCTGCCAAGTTCATCTTTAGTCGACTTAATAACAGCAACATTCAGTTTTCAATGAAATAATATAGCTACCCCACATTTTTTATTAACAGCCGGAGAGAAGGCTAGCTCACCTACCCAGTCTTTTTGCAACCAAGGATTCTCTGAACCATTAAGATGGGTCTCTTGTAGGAATGCTATGTCGCATTTGGTATTTTTCAAACTTTTAAGTGTACTGCTCCTCTTTGAAAAGTGATTTAACCCATTTATATTCCAGGAGACAATGGATAAAGTATTTGTTTTAGGTGAGAACGTCAATCTGAAGAATGAGTCCAGGCAGATTTAAATAGAACAACACATAAATAGTTAAGTCCACTGGTATAAACAAAGCAAAGCAAACAATATATGACAATGTTAGCATATTAAACTGAAAAAGTAACTTATAGAACTAAAATAACAAATCAAGTTTTATCACACTTCTTTTTTTTCCCTAAGGATGGAAAACTCAAACTCTCTCAATGAGATGAGTTAAACAGAGAGCACAACACCCGCCACAGGGTCATTTTGGAGAAATCCCTTTAAAAGTCAAGCGTCAGAAATCATGTCCTCTTCACTGGAGTGAGGAGGATTACTTGTTCTAGGAGGCAGTGGAGATCTAGATCTGGACCTGGATTTGGTCTGAATTTGAGAAGGTATCGAGTCATTAGAGAATTTGGTTTGGCGAGGATTTTCATATCTCTTCCACCTTTGATCCTTGGGGGGAGAGCTGAATTTTGAGTTGGATTTTGTTTGTGTAACAAGGTTTCCAATGTTTTTCTTTTCCAGTTGAGAAGTAAATGCAGATGCCTCTCTAGGATCACTAAAGATTCTAGTTCCAGAAGTCAAAAATATTTTAAGTCTAGCAGGATACATCAATGAAAAATTGATATGTAAATTGGCTAGAGACTGGCAAGTTTGGGAAAATTCCCTTCGTTTTTTGGGAAAGAAGCAACGAGTAATCTTGAAATATCAATATTTTATTTCCTTCCACTTCTAGTGTATGTTTTTTATAGGCTTGAAATAGTCTGTTCTTGTCACAATAGTCCAAATATTTTACAATCACAGCCCTTGGTCTCATGGGATGTAACATTTTAGGTCCAATTCTATGGAGACTTTCTATCTTAAAATTGTAGCATTCTTGAGGGAGACAAAGCTTGAGAGGAATTGTTTTAGAGATCAGAGGCTATAAAGAGTCATTCTGATAAGATTCTGGAATGTTAATAAATCTGAGATTGTTTCTCCTAGATCTATTTTCCAAATCATCAAGTTTTAACTTTAGCTCTTGAGTTTGTCTCTCTAAAGAGTCAATCCTGGATAGAGAATCAATTCTTTCTTCTTGAATTTGAGAAACAGTGTCTTCAATCTCTCCAAATCGTTTATCATATGTAGACAGTTTTCCTGAAATGTCAGAAATTTTTTCCTGTAGTTTATCCATGGCTTTACTAATTGTAGTCTCAATAACTAGATTAATGAGTCTGGCTACTTCAGCCACAATAAGAGAGTAGTCGTCAGATAAAGAAGTTCTTGTAGGAGCAGAGTTGTGAGATAAGAAAATACTATTTGTATCCCTATCCTGTAGCTTTACATTTTTCTTGTTAGCCTTCTCATATGTTTTGCCATTAGCTTTAGAAGACATTGTCAAGGAAGGAGAATACGTTTTCATATATTAGAAAACCTGAGCAACAATAATGATCTTTTTTATTTAATTAATTTTCCACAATTTTTTTGTTTGTTTTATGTTTTCCTTTCACAAAGAAGTGACCATTGGTTTGTTGCTATGGTTACAATCCTCCTCAAGCATTTGCAACATTGTATACAATAAAGGTGTAACAAAAGTCTCAGTAATGACAGCAATCACTAACAATGTTTAGTCTTAGTCAGCAGAGAGATAACTGTTTTTCTGTGACAAATTCCTGTCACTAAGATTGAAACAATGTGACACAAAATAAGACTCAGCAGCTCTGACTAATTAGCTGATAACTCAGTGTCCCAGAAGGAAATCACAGGCCACCATTTTGTTACAAATATGTTGCTTAGAACTTGCCACAACTGACTCAAAATGTAGTATATAACCAGTATGCAGCAGAGCCCCCGGTTAAGAGAACCGCAAGTTCACAGGTGAATGTGGAAAACAGCGTGGGCTTGACAAATGCAATGGCAGAATGTGAGGTAACTAAAGAGCTCAGCACATCAGGAACACCTCAGCAGTCATACGAAGCCAAATCACCAAAAACCTGCTTCCTCTCTGCTCCTCTGGCTCTCCTCACTCCGGGAACCAACACGAACACATTTCAAATAAAGAAAACAGCTTCTATGTGCCGACTCTCGACCCTGGTAATCAGGAGCTCTACCTCTGTGTCTCCATCACCTCAGGCGCCGAACAGGAAGACTCCAAAAGAATTTATTAATGGGATGGGAAGGATCACCTATTATGTCTTGAATTGATGGGACAGTCACACCAGTAATGTTTCCTACTGTGATTACAATCTTTTGCTGCATATTTGCAATCAGCAACACATGTAATGTTATTGACATTTTCAACAATAGAACAATTTATTTACTGTGAAGTTTTGGGGGGGTGGATGATGCTGGGTTTGCACCATACATGCAGGCCACTCCACAATAAAAGGAAAAACAGTCCATTTATTTTTAAATAAAAAAGGGTTTCCAGCAGCAGTAAAATGGCATCATAAAACAGATTGTGTTTAGCAACAAAGCTCCAACACAAAAGAATTTTGCTTACTTTAGCAGCAATGTCTCCAATATGTTGTCAGACTCGAATAGGCTTGTCTGAGTGCATTCAGCAGGGATAACTCAAAACTTAAAGAATGGATTTAAATCTGCATTCCAGGATATATCCTTTCCAGCAGAATTTCACATTTTAGTTGCACGAAATGCCTGATATTTTTGAAACATTTTGTGCTCTCTCACTTTAAGAAAATTTTTTGAGGGAAAACCTTTAGTTTACCTAGGAAAACTATACATTCGTTCTTCAGGAGAACCTGAACTTTCTAAATCTGTTTTTATGTAGTCCACCTTTGCAGAAAGATTTATAGTGCAAAATACCCCAAAAAAATGTATATTCCTATGTTTCATAATATATGAATTCATACCAGATATATACTTAATTTTACGCATGAAAATCCAACTGATTTGGAAAGCCTTGTGTCTCTCGAACGTGCCAATACCATAAAGGTATAATTTTAGGGAGATTTAGGAGTTCTGTACAGCAAAAACTCCCGGCAGTATATTACCTCATTTTAAAAACACTAAGGCAGAGAACGGCATGCTTTAGACTCCAAGGCCAAAAAATCCTGAAACAGCAGAAAACCATATATTTTTGAAACGTACACATTCTGTTGATACCAAAATGGGTAAATATGTCTCTCTACTCCTAACTGAAATAGTCATCAAAAGCACACTTGTAGCCCACTGTCTTGGCATGATTCATAAAGTCGAGTGTAAATATTTAAAACATCCAATTTATTGAAATACCAAATTAAAATCAATGCATGAACACACACGGATAAGGCAAGCAGGAGGGAGCATGGCTCTACTCTCTCTACTCCTAACTACCAAACATCAAAGCTTGTCTAAACATAGTGGTTTTATAAAACGTTATTAAAATTCTGAAAAATCACTTAAAGGGTTTTATTTGCTGCTCCTCATATCCCGCACTGTATTAGGTACCAAGAAAAAACACCCTGAATATGATTGTCAGGGGTCCACTGAACAGTTTGATGCCCATTGCACATAGGTTTATCAAAGTATCTGGCATTTAGAGACTCCAATATGAATTTAGTGCATCCAAATTATCCAGGATTTTACTTCAGCTACTGAAAAAAAAAAATTGCTGGGTAAAAACACTGAAAATTATGTTTACCCACCAAAAACATAGTACACATTCTACTGAATCAAAAATGAGTACCCATGCCTTTCTGCTCCAAACTACTGAGTTGTAAGGCTTTCCCAAAATTGGTGATTTTGGTGAAAAACCTGAAAATGGCCTCAAAGCTTCAACTTTCCAGCATCATATCACCCATGTATCATTACATACCAAGAAAATCACCCTAAATATGATTGTCAGGGGTCCTCCAAACAGTTTGATGCCCACTGTGCATTGGATTACCAAAGTATCTGGCATTTAGAGGCCCCAAAATGAAATTAGCGCATACAAATAGTCCTGTGGGTAACTTCAGCTAATGAAAAATCAACACATTGACTGCATTTTTCGTGGGGTAAAAACATAGAAAAATATGTTTACCCCCAAAAACCATATATTTTTGGAAAGTGCACATTCTACTGAATCTAAAACGGGTACCCATGCCTTTCTGCTCCAAACTACAAGGCTTTCCCAAAATTGGTGGTTTGGATGAAATATCTGAAAATTGTCTCAAAGCTTCAACTTTCCAGCATTGTTTTGTCCATTTATCATTAAGTACCAAAAAAAAACCCCACCCTAAATATGATTGCCAGGGGTGCTCCAAAGAGTTTGATGCCCATTGTGCATAAGTTCATGACAGTATCTGGCATAGAGACTCCAAAATTGAAGTTAGTGCATACACATTTCATGGCAAAGATTTCTACTGCTAAAAAAAATATACTGCCTGATTAATGTTTGGTAAAAGTGGCAAATAATAAGTCATCCCAAGAGAACATCATATTTTCAGAAAATACACATTCTGTCAAATCTAAATGGGTAAATGTATCTTTGTATGGCAAAGCACCAAGCAGCAGTAATTTTTGAAAATCATCACAAAGCTTGAATTTTACCCCATTATATATCCCACATTTCCTAATGTACCAGGATAAAGCATCCTAAATATGGTAGTGGTCTACTGAACAGTTTGATGCCTGATATGCAAAGATTTACCAAATCATGTGGCGTACAGAGACCCCCAAATCAAAATCAAAATAGTACATATGAATTTTCACATATGAAACACTGGGGCTCATTTATCAACACTGGGCAAATTTGCCCATGGGCAGTTACCGATAGCAACCAATCAGTGATTAGCTTTTTGAAGCCAACTGCAAGTAGAACAATGAATGCAGCAATTTGATTGGTTGCCATGGGTTACTGCCCATGGGCAAATTTGCCCAGTGTTGATAAATGACCCCCATTGACTGACTGCTATAATATAAACACCCGGCATGTGCATTATGCACCATAAGACCCCTTAACAGTATGGAGAACCTAGAAAAACATATATTTTCTGAAAGTACACATGACTAATCTAGAGCAGGCAATTGCATCTTTCTACTGCAAACTACCAAACTGCATAACAATGATAAACATAAGTGTTTTTATGAAATTTCTGAAAATCATCACAAAGCTTGCATTTTACCTCATTAATACCCCACATTGCATAGCCTACCAGCAGAAAGCTTTTGAAATATGAATGCCAGCAGTCTGCAGAACAGTTTAATTCACAATATGCATAGATTTACCAAACTATGTATCATAGTTTTCAAGTATGATACTCTTGCTACTACAATACAAGCACCCGGTATGTGTATTATGTGCCATGAGACCCCCTAACAGTATGGAGATGCTGGAAAACCATGTATTTTCCAAAAGTACACATTACAATGAATCTGCAATGGGTAAATATGTCTTTCTACTGCAACCTACCAAACTGCAAAGCTATGCTAAACAGAACACTTTATATGAAATGTCTAAAAATCATCACAAAGCTTGCATTTCACCCCATTATATACCCCACATTTTGTAACATACCAGCAAAAGTCATCCTAAATATGAATGCCAGGGGTCTACAAAACAGTGCCCATTATGTATAGAGACCCCCAAATCCAAATAGTGCATATGAATTTTCACATATGACACTCTTGCTACTACAATATAAGCACCCGGTATGTGTATTATGTGCCATGAGACCCCCTAACAGTATGGAGACCCTAGAAAACCATATATTTTCCAAAAGTACACATTACAACTAATCTAAAATGGGTAAATATGTCTTTCTACTGCAAACTACCAAACTGCAAAGCTATGCTAAACAGCATTTTTTATGAAATTTCTAAAAATCATCACAAAGCTTGCATTTTACCCCATTATGTACCTCACATTTTGTAACATACCAGATAAATTTATCCTAAATATGAATGCCAGGGGTGTACTGAACAGCTTGATATGCATAGATAAACCAAACTATGTTGTGGACAGAGACCCCCAAATGGATATGTAGCAGACAGAACTTCCATGGGCGAAACAAAGTAACAAAGAGGTGAGCGAAATTCGATAAAATCACTAAAATCCAACAAAACCACAAAAAAAATCAATGCTTTTTTTTTTGCCTAGTGTAATCAGCAGTCAGAATCACAGTTTGACTATTTTAGGTTTTACAGACAGAAATATGATAACAACATCTACGCAATGCTAAAAATGCAATAAATGGCTAAATATGCAATAAAATGGCTAAACATGCACCAAGATCACCACCAAAATTGCAATATAATCACAATAAGATGTATAAGATATAATGGGTATTGCACAGTACAACTAGTGAATACACCATTCGCAATGGCAATAAAACAGTTTTTTTTCAGGCAAAACCACACATGATGAAGTTAGAAAAAAAATTACAAACTTGTGTAATTTTGTATGTGTGTGTACACATGGCAAAATGTGTGTTATGTGTATGTGTGTGTTTGTTCAAGTATGTCTGCGTGTTGTGAATGTGTGTGAATGTATGAAATCCCCCAGATCCCCCAAACACGGCCGGGCCATGGGGTAGGCAACTGCCTATTGTGCAATCACTGGGGGGGTGGGGACATTTTTTTCCATTTTTACTTTTCAGATCACTTGGCTTCTTGGCCTTTATTAAAATGCATTATAATTTATAAAATTTGCATGCCCCAACCCCCTCTGGGGATTGTTTTAGCCTAGGACGCTAGAGGGGAGCAGTAACTCAAAGTCATACTGAAGAGACCTGTCTTCTCTTTTCTGCTGGGGTTTTGGCAGCTGCACCTGCCTTTTACTTCTGTCTTTGAGGCTTGCTGGCACAGGTACAGATTTTGGGGCAATATTTATATAATTGAAACGTTTAATTGATGTGTTGTAAGGTTTGTTTATTAAAAAACTGTAATGGTAAGGTGGGAAATGGTAACATACATTGGGGGGGCACTAATTGAAGCCCTTGCCTAGGGTGCTGAACTACCTTGGCCCGGCCCTGCCCCCAACAATTTATGTGATTGTGTGTAAGTGTAAATATAAGTGTGTATTTGCATAAACAGTGTGTTTTGTGTGTGTTACACTAGGCTGGGGGGTTGCAGGCAGAAGATCCATCTTGAAAATCCATTGAGCTGGACTGGAGAGGAAGGTGTCCTATGCAGATCCAGGTCACTGGTCAGTGCTGGGAGGAAGAGGAAGTCGGCCATGTTGCAGGAAGCAGAGGACATTCATGTCTGATGCTCCTATGGGGCCCTTGGGCAATTGCAGCCCAGTAGTATCTCATTTCCCTGTTCTGCTCCTTGACTAGGGTTGAGGGGACATGGAGGAAGCAAAGGCATGGCTTTAATAGCTGCTCCTTCGTTTCCCCAGTAGGAAAATTGCTGCAGATCATAGAATCTATGTTCTAGGCATTTCAGCGACCATAGCTGCAGAATGTAGATTCTACTTTCTGTGACATTTAAAAGGTTAAGAGTGGGACAAGATTTCCTCAGATCAACAATCAACTCAAAAAAATGTTTTTATCAACATTAAGAGACAGATTGTTTTTAATACACCAGGTTAACCTCTTCCTTATATGCTAACAGTTTTATTTTTTAGCAAATGTAATAATGTGGTTGGAACCAAACTGATTACAGTCATGACATCAGTATAAAAATCTATAGAGAAATCATACACCCCTTCCATGAGCCTGTACTCAGTTTGATTGTATTTGAGATTTTTTTCCTCAATCTTAACTGTCGATGTGTTACAATTATATATCCCATCGAGAGTAAAGTGTGCGACTGACATTTAGTGACAGAACTGTGCATTTATAGTGACTGTATTTTGAAAACTCATCTGTATTGCACAAAACTGTACAGAAAAGTATGCCTTTAAGCTTCTGATATGGGCTGAAGGAGGATGCCTACATTACTTCAAGGTTAATATTCCCTCCCAATCAAGTAATTAGGTGGCATCTGAGAGCAGAGCTGATACTGCAGGTAAAAGGGGTTTGCTGGGTTCTTCTCTGGATGTCTGGAAGAGACACAGTCCTGGGTGTTCCTGGTGTGGGAACAAAAGCCTAAGGGAGGACCAAGGGGCACATGGAGCCTGAGATAAAGAGAGAGTCTGATAAGAGAGAGAGAGAGTGCCTGAGCTTGAGAGAAAGCCAGTGCCAAGAGACTGGTGACTGTGCATGGAGAGAGGCAGAATGTTTTTGATGAAAGTTCAGCAGTGAAGCTGACTTGGAACTGTGAGTAACAGGGGACTGACCTTGTAGTGGAGCAGAGTCTGGGAGAGGCCCTGGGGTAGTCAGAAAGACTATATTTTTATATATGAGACTGCTATATTTTATGCTATATTGCTAAAAGAAGACAAACACTCTGTTAATGTTTTTTTTTGTTTAACAATTAAAGGCAAAGTCTTTTTTACTGCATTTTGTGTCCCTTTCTCTTCTCTGCATAAGATACCCATTTACCTACCATTATAAAAGCTAATCTTCCTACATATGATGTTCGGATGTGGGCAGAGAATTAAAGACACACACACACACCTGCTTAAAGGGCTGGTGAGCCTGGTAAGCATTGCCTTTAAGAGACAGTGTAAATATGGCAAGTGTTGCTGCTTCTTTGTGTGCTACAGTTCAGCAGGAGGCTATACAAGCTGTGTTAAAGCAACAAGAGCAGAGATATGGTGACTGGCAGATGCAGTTCCACCAAGACTGGAAGAGAGTCTGTGTGCTAAGTGTGGTAAAGATGGCATTGGGGAAGAGAGTGATGAAAGTCCCACAAGTAAAATGTGAGGGTTACAGAGTGCTGTAGGATCTGAGAGAGTGGCAGCAAAAGTTCAAAGTAAAGTTTCAGCAACAAATACAAAAGTGGGCAAAGGAAAGGCCAGCAGCTGAGCTTGTTGCTGAAAGTGGTGAGGTGCCAGGAGCAAAGAAGACTCCTGTAAAGTCTTTAACAAAACAAAAAAATGTTCCACAGAGTGAGTTCTACCAGCAGGCTTCCTTAAAGGTATAGAAACCTAAGGCTTTCTAACAGATGGCAAAGGAAGTGAACAAGACTTCATGTGTGCCAAAGGAGACTGATGTGTATGGATTCAAGCAGGGAAAAGAGTCTCAAAGAGGTTATGGGAAAAGCCAAAGAGGTGGTGCCAAAAGTTTGGAACAAATGCAGCACACCAAGGAGAGAGGCTATGCTGGTTTCACTGTCCAGTCTGGAAAGGTTGGACCGAGTTCAGCCCCAGTAGTTCAAGAGAGTCTGATGCCCTAGGAATGGTAAGACTGTTCTTAAAGGAGTGGTGGAAAGGGAATAGCATGCTCGTAGGGTAAAAGACTGGGATTGTGTTAATAAATGCAAGGCCCTGAAGAGTTAAGTACTCAGTCTGAGTACACTGGGTCTCCTAAATGGACAGTTTAAAAGTTAGTGGAAGTAAAAGTGAATGGGATCCCACTGGATATTATACTAGACACTACAAGAACTGTATCTGTGGTGTTTAGAGATGTCGCGAACTGTTCGCCGGCGAACTTGTTCGCGCGAACATCGGGTGTTCGCGCTCGCCGGAAGTTCGCGAACGTCGCGCGACGTTCGCCATTTTGGGTTCGCCATTGTTGGCGCTTTTTTTTGCCCTCTCACCCCAGACCAGCAGGTACATGGCAGCCAATCAGGAAGCTCTCCCCTGGACCACTCCCCTTCCCTATAAAAACCGAAGCCCTGCAGCGTTTTTTCACTCTGCCTGTGTGTGCTGAAGAGATAGTGTAGGGAGAGAGCTGCTGCCTGTTAGTGATTTCAGGGACAGTTGAAAGTTTGCTGGCTAGTAATCGTTTTGATACTGCTCTGTTATTGGAGGGACAGAAGTCTGCAGGGGTTTGAGGGACATTTAAGCTTAGGTAGCTTTGCTGGCTAGTAATCTACCTTCTACTGCAGTGCTCTGTATGTAGCTGCAGTGGGCAGCTGTCCTGCTTCTGATCTCATCTGCTGACTGCTGCAATAACAGTAGTCCTTGTAAGGACTGCTTTTATTTATTTTTTTGTTGTTTTACTACTACTACTACTACTACTACTATAAGAGCCCAGTGCTATTAGTCTAGCAGTGTTGGGGAGTGGGACTGGTGTGCTAATCTGCTGCTCCTAGTAGTTCAGCAGCACCAACTTTAATTTTTTTTTTTAATATTCATTTTTTTTTTATTTTACTTTTTTTTATTTTACTACCGCTGTAGTAGTGTATAAGTTGACCTTTTAGGCATTATTTGCCCTGTAGGCATTATTTGCACACTGTTTTCTTCAACCCGCCATCGAGCTGTGTGACCTTGTTCACATTCTGTCTAAATATCCATAATATTACCGTCTCCAGAAAAAACACCGGAGTCACTTTTTTCAAGCAGCATTCATATATTTTACGTAATCCGTATCCACCGCTGTAGTAGTGTATACGTTGACCTTGTAGGCATTATTTGCACACTGTTTTCTTCAACCCGCCATCGAGCTGTGTGACCTTGTTCACATTCTGTCTAAATATCCATAATATTACCGTCTCCAGAAAAAACACCGGAGTCACTTTTTTCAAGCAGCCATAATATATTTTACGTAATCCGTATCCACCGCTGTAGTAGTGTATACGTTGGCCTTGTAGGCATTATTTGCACACTGTTTTCTTCAACCCGCCATCGAGCTGTGTGACCTTGTTCCCATTCTGTCTAAATATCCATAATATTACCGTCTCCAGAAAAAACACCGGAGTCACTTTTTTCAAGCAGCATTCATATATTTTACGTAATCCGTATCCACCGCTGTAGTAGTGTATACGTTGGCCTTGTAGGCATTATTTGCACACTGTTTTCTTCAACCCGCCATCGAGCTGTGTGACCTTGTTCCCATTCTGTCTAAATATCCATAATATTACCGTCTCCAGAAAAAACACCGGAGTCACTTTTTTCAAGCAGCCATAATATATTTTACGTAATCCGTATCCACCGCTGTAGTAGTGTATACGTTGGCCTTGTAGGCATTATTTGCACACTGTTTTCTTCAACCCGCCATCGAGCTGTGTGACCTTGTTCCCATTCTGTCTAAATATCCATAATATTACCGTCTCCAGAAAAAACACCGGAGTCACTTTTTTCAAGCAGCCATAATATATTTTACGTAATCCGTATCCACCGCTGTAGTAGTGTATACGTTGGCCTTGTAGGCATTATTTGCACACTGTTTTCTTCAACCCGCCATCGAGCTGTGTGACCTTGTTCACATTTTGTCTAAATATTGATAATATTATCGTCTCTAGAAAAACCACTTGAGTTACTTTTTTTCAAGCAGCATTCATATATTTTACGTAATCCGTATCCACCGCTGTAGTAGTGTATACGTTGACCTTGTAGGCATTATTTGCACACTGTTTTCTTCAACCCGCCATCGAGCTGTGTGACCTTGTTCACATTTTGTCTAAATATTGATAATATTATCGTCTCTAGAAAAACCACTTGAGTTACTTTTTTTCAAGCAGCATTCATATATTTTACGTAATCCGTATCCACCGCTGTAGTAGTGTATACGTTGACCTTGTAGGCATTATTTGCACACTGTTTTCTTCAACCCGCCATCGAGCTGTGTGACCTTGTTCACATTTTGTCTAAATATTGATAATATTATCGTCTCTAGAAAAACCACTTGAGTTACTTTTTTTCAAGCAGCATTCATATATTTTACGTAATCCGTATCCACCGCTGTAGTAGTGTATACGTTGACCTTGTAGGCATTATTTGCACACTGTTTTCTTCAACCCGCCATCGAGCTGTGTGACCTTGTTCACATTTTGTCTAAATATTGATAATATTATCGTCTCTAGAAAAACCACTTGAGTTACTTTTTTTCAAGCAGCATTCATATATTTTACGTAATCCGTATCCACCGCTGTAGTAGTGTATACGTTGACTTTGTAGGCATTATTTGCACACTGTTTTCTTCAACCCGCCATCGAGCTGTGTGACCTTGTTCACATTTTGTCTAAATATTGATAATATTATCGTCTCTAGAAAAACCACTTGAGTTACTTTTTTTCAAGCAGCATTCATATATTTTACGTAATCCGTATCCACCGCTGTAGTAGTGTATACGTTGACTTTGTAGGCATTATTTGCACAGTGTTTTCTTCAACCCGCCATCTAGCTGTGTGTATTATCGTTTCCAGAAAAACCAACTGAGTTTTTGTTGTTGTTGTTGTTTTTTTAAAAATAATGCCAGGCAAAGGCAGGCCGCCACGCAGAGGCCGTGCTAGGGGCCGTGCTGCTATGCAATCCTGTGGCCCTAGCAAATTGCCCAGTTTTAAAAAGCCAATGACCCTGAACTCCCAAAATGCTGAAGAGGTAGTTGACTGGCTTACACAGCACACCCCATCCTCTACCGTTTCTAACTTTACCACAACATCCTCCTCATCCTCCACTGCTATGGCCACCCCACGTAACACTTCCTCCACCACCGGTGCCCCTTCTTCACTGGGGTCAGAGGAGTTATTTTCCAATGAGTTTCTTGAACTGAGTAATGCGCAACCATTATTGCCAGAAGAAGATGAAGGAGATGAGGACCTTACACCAGATTTAATTCTGGCAGAGAACACGATAGAGATGGACATAATGAGTGATGAGGAGGAGGTCCCCGCTGCTGCTTCCTTCTGTGATGTGTCAGAAGAAATTGATGCATCTGAGGAGAATGATGATGAGGAGATTGATGTTTTGTGGGTGCCTAGTAGAAGAGAGCAAGAGGAGGGTAGTTCAGATGGAGAGACGGAGAGTCAGAGAGGCAGTAGGAGAATAAGACTTAGAAGAAGCAGGGAGGACAGCCCGCAGGGATCAGTAGGGCAACAACATGTATCGGCACCTGTGTTCAGCCGGCCAACGCACCCGCCATTGCCGCCAATACCACCAACTCCGCCAACTTCTACTGTTACCGCCAGATCGCACACTTCCAAAAAGTCAGCAGTGTGGGATTTTTTTAATGTGTGTGCCTCTGACAAAAGCATTGTAATTTGCAATGAGTGCAGTCAGAAACTGAGCCTTGGTAAGCCCAACAGCCACATAGGTACAACTTCTATGCGAAGGCACATGAGCGGCAAGCACAAAGCACTTTGGGAGCAACACCTCAAAGGCAACAGGCAAACTAAAAGCCACACTCCTTCTGGTCCAGCATCTTACTGCTCTACCTCTGCTCTCCTTGACCCGTCTGAACCACCCTCCACTCCGCCTTCCACCTTGACCACCTGTTCCCATTCCCAGTCATCTGCCACCAGCCAAGTTTCTGTGAAGGCCATGTTTGAGCGTAAGAAGCCAATGTCTGACTGTCACCCCCTTGCCCGGCGTCTGACAGCTGGCTTGTCTGCACTCTTAGCCCGCCAGCTTTTACCATACCAGCTGGTGGACTCTGAGGCCTTCCGCAAATTTGTAGCAATTGGGACACCGCAGTGGAAGGTACCCAGCCGCAATTTTTTTTCTAAAAAGGGAATACCACACCTGTACCAACATGTGCAGAGCCAAGTTACCGCATCTCTGTCACTTAGTGTTGGGCCAAAGGTCCATATGACTACTGACGCATGGTCCTCCAAGCATGGTCAGGGCAGGTATGTCACCTACACTGCCCACTGGGTGAACTTGGTAATGGCTGGGAAGCAGGGAATGGGTAGCTCAACAACAACAGTGGAGTTGGTGTCACCGCCACGGATTGCACGCGGTTCTGCCACCACCTCTACTCCTCCATCGCTCTCTACCTCGTCTTCTTCTTCTTCTTACTCTGCTGCTGGGTCCTCCTTCTCCTCCTCCACACCTGTGCACCCCCAGCTCCCCCTAGGCTATTCGACGTGCCAGGTACGCCGTTGTCACGCTGTCTTGGGGATGACGTGCCTGGAAAGCAAAAACCATACCGGATCTGCACTCCTGTCATCTCTGCAGTCACAGGCCGATCGGTGGCTGACCCCACACCAACTGCAGATCGGAAAAGTGGTGTGTGACAATGGAAGCAATCTGTTGGCAGCGTTGAGACTAGGCAATTTAACACATGTGCCCTGCATGGCACATGTGTTAAATTTAATAGTCCAACGTTTTGTCTCCAAGTACCCAGGATTCCAGGACGTTCTCACCCAGTCCAGAAAGGTGTCGGCCCATTTCAGACGTTCCTACACAGCCATGGCACGCCTTGCTGACATTCAGCAGCGCTACAACATGCCAGTCAGGCGTTTGATTTCTGACAGCCAGACTCGCTGGAATTCAACGCTCCTTATGTTGGAACGTCTGCTGCAACAACAAAGGGCCGTCAACGAGTACCTTTTTGAACTGGGTGGTAGGACTGGATCTGCACAGCTGGGGATTTTTTTCCCCCGTTACTGGGTGCTTATGCGCGATGCCTGCAGGCTCATGCGACCTTTTGAAGAGGTGACAAATATGGTCAGTCGCACCGAAGGCACCATCAGCGACCTAATACCCTTCGCTTTATTCCTGGAGCGTGCCGTGCGACGAGTGACAGATGAGGCTGTAGACCAGCGTGACGAGGAGCTGGAAGCGCACGATTTCTGGTCGGAATCACCAGAACGAACCCAGGCACCTGCTGCAACGCAGGGAGAGGTGCCAGAAGTGGAGTCAGAGGAGGAAGGTGGCTTTGTGGAGGAGGAGGAGGAGGACCAACAGGAGCAGGCTTCCCAGGGGGCTAGTGGTGACCTTTTGGGGACCCCTGGTCTTGTACGTGGCTGGGGGGAGGAGACCGTGGATGATGCAGTCCTTGATAATGAGGAAGCGGAGATGGATAGCTCTGCATCCAACCTTGTGAGAATGGGGTCTTTCATGCTGTCATGCCTGTTGAAGGACCCCCGTATCAAGAGGCTTAAGGAGAAGGACCTGTACTGGGTCGCAACGCTACTAGACCCTCGGTACAAGCATAAAGTGTCAGAAATGTTACCAACATACCACAAGTCCGAAAAGATGCGGCATTTACAAACCAGCCTGCAAAACATGTTGTACAATGCTTTTAAGGGTGATGTCACTTCAGGAACTCATCAACATTCCAGGGGCAGAGGTGCCAGTAATCCTGCCACGAGCGCACCTGCAAGGACAAAGCCCTTTGGCCAGTCTGTAACGTCAGACATGCAAATGTTTTTCTGTCCAAGGCAGCGCCACAACCCTTCTGGATCCACCCTCAAAGAACGCCTCGACCGGCAGGTAGCGGACTACCTGGCATTAACTGCAGATATCGACACTCTGAGGAGCGATGAACCCCTGGACTACTGGGTGCGCAGGCTTGATCTGTGGCCAGAGCTGTCACAATTTGCCATGAACCTCTTGTCTTGCCCAGCCTCAAGTGTGCTCTCAGAAAGGACCTTCAGTGCAGCAGGAGGGATTGTAACTGAGAAGAGAACTCGCCTAGGTCACAAAAGTGTCGATTACCTGACCTTTATTAAAATGAATGAGGGGTGGATCTCGGAGGGTTACTGCACGCCGGAAGACTTGTTCTGACTTCTATGCAGCTGTCCTTCTCTTCAAGCCTCATGACTCCACACACAGCTGTCCTTTAGCGTCCTCCTCCTCCCTCCGCCACCGTTACAAACTAGGGTGCAAACCCTACTGGTTTAATTTTTTCTGGCCTCTGTGCTTCAGTGGCTGCGACCAAAAAAATGCCTATTTTCTGCATTTATATGACATAATTTTTCTGGCCTCTGTGCTTCAGTGGCTGCAACCAAAAAAATTTATATTTTCAGCATTTATATGGCATAATTTTTCTGTCAACTGTGCTTCAGTGGCTGCGACCAAACAAATGCATATTTTCAGCATTTATATGGCATAATTTTTCTGGCCTCTGTGCTTCAGTGGCTGCAACCAAAAAATTACTATTTTCAGCATTTATATGGCATAATTTTTCTGGCAACTGTGCTTCAGTGGCTGCGACCAAAAAAATGCATATTTTCTGCATTTATATGGCATAATTTTTCTGGCCTCTGTGCTTCAGTGGCTGCAACCAAAAAAATTTATATTTTCAGCATTTATATGGCATAATTTTTCTGTCAACTGTGCTTCAGTGGCTGCGACCAAAAAAATGCATATTTTCTGCATTTATATGGCATAATTTTTCTGGTCTGTGCTTCAGTGGCTGCAACCAAAAAAATTTATATTTTCAGCATTTATATGGCATAATTTTTCTGGCAACTGTGCTTCAGTGGCTGCGACCAAAAAAATGACTATTTTCAGCATTTATATGGCATATTTTTTCTGGCCTCTGTGCTTCAGTGGCTGTGGCCAAAAAAACTGGGCAAACAATGCCTACAAGGTCAACGTATGGCAGTTGTTTAAAGAGAACAGTAGATTACTAGCCAGCAAAGCTACCTAAGCTAAAATGTCCCTCAAATCTCTGCAGACTTCTGTCCCTCCAATACAGAGCAGTATCAAGCAGATTACTAGCCAGCAAACTTACTATCATCTGTCCCTGAAATCACTAACAGCTCTCCCCCTACACTATCTCTTCCAAGCACACACAGGCAGATTTTTCAGATACATTTTTGCCCTTGATCCCCCTCTGGCATGCCACTGTCCAGGTCGTTGCACCCTTTAAACAACTTTAAAATCATTTTTCTGGCCAGAAATGTCTTTTCTAGATGTTAAAGTTCGCCTTCACATTGAAGTCTATGGGGTTCGCGAACCGTTCGCGAACCGCTCGCATTTTTGCGCAAGTTCGCGAATATGTTCGCGAACTTTTTTTCCGACGTTCGCTACATCCCTAGTGGTGTTACCTGAAGTGCTAACATTGGAATTCTCAAGCCAAGATGATACAGATATTCAAGGGGACTGTGCGAATCAGACTGTTTGTCTTGTATTTGATACACCACAAGGGACAGTTGATCATGAACTTATGGAGACTCAGTTAATCAATGAGGAGATTGTACTAGGCACAAATTTCCCCCTGTTCCAGGAGTTATAGGGAAACAATTATATTTTGAATGTGGGACAATCCAGCTGGCTAATGTTTATTATATGCAAAATGGAATGTAAAAATTGATTGTAAATTGAATGTAAATTGTCCAAATGTGGAATATGAGAATGTGACTGTGGGGTGTGAGGTAACATCCATAGTAAAAACTATAGTGTTTCCCTGGAGTGTGAGTGTGTGAATGAAAGCAGAGTATGTGCAAGATACTGATATAAGAGAAAAATGTGTGTGCTTTGCTACTTGAAGGGTTAAAGCAAAGGGAGAAAAATTCTCTGTTGTGTGAATGGGATTCAACCTGGGAATGTCTTAAAGGTGAGGTGAAACCTAAGCCCTGCACCATGTATGACTTGCCTGAGAGTGTGTGTAAAACAAAAGAAGTAAAGTGCCCCGGTTTTGCCCCAGGTCATACTGATGCTTGTCCCTTTGAAAAGTCTGCCACTTTAATTGCAAAGTTGATTGAGGCCTGATGGAACAGGTAAAGAAAGTTGGAGCAAGGCACTCAAGTAGGTCACACACAGATCAGACCAATAGGTAAAAATATGAAAAAGTATTTCTTTAGATAAACATCTCACGCCTAACGCATTTTGTGTCACTAGGACACTTAGTCATAGGCTTGAGTATTGACAAACATAAATCAGTATTTAAAGGGTCAACTATCAATCAATAAGAAATAGGGGAGGCGAAAACAAACAGGGTGCGTTTATAGTTCTTAAAGGAAACACGTGCCCCATTTACTAAGGTGTCAGATTTATCAAGGGTCGAAGTGAATTTTCTAAGTAAAAACTTTGAATTTAAAGCTATTTTTGTGTGCTTCTTCTAGGGAATAGTCCAACTTCAATTTGAAGTAGAAAACTTTGAATATCGAAGTGTTTTTCCCTTCGAATATATGTAAGAAACTTACCCTGGTGGTTTAGTGGGCAGCGGGGTCGACGCCACGTCCTTGGCGTGGACGCCCGCTGTGCCGCTCCTATCCTGCCGTTGCCGGCGCCATCTTTGATTCCTAGGGCGCGCCTGCGCATCTCTTAAAGGCGCAGGTGCGATGGCGTGGTTGCGCCAGCGCGCAACGGCGCGAAATTGCGCATGTTTTGGCGCCAATTGGATCCCTATTTAAGGCCCATTCAGACCTGTAGCCAGTGCCCGTTATAGGATCATATCCTGTGGTTTCCTGAGCTTTTGCTACCTGTTTCTGAATTTGCTATCCTGACTGTTATTCCGTGTTTGACCCAGCCTGTTCCTGACTACTCTGACTTCTGTATCCTGACCCTTGCCTGCCTACGACAACTCTTCCTGCTTAACCCCTTGCTTGATCACCCGGTTTGACCCTTTGCCTGTTTGGCGATTCTAATTTCCGCCTGCCTCGACCCAGCCTGTCTGACCATCCCTCTGCCTTATCCAGTCTGTCTGATTATCTGGTTTAGACCCCTTGCCTGCCTGACGATTCTGTTATCTGCCTGTCCTGATCCGGTCTGTCCTGTTTCCACCAGACGCCTTGTCCTTGACCTTCTGCCCAAAGACTCTTGCTATCTGGTCGTGCCCCTTTGCCAACCAGAACATCTCGCCTTGTACCCCTCGTTAAGTCCAGGTGGCACCCAATTAAGCTGAGGGCTCCTCCCGAAGCCCAAAGGTGGTCACACTACTGGTGAAGCCGAGCCGAGACCAGGGTCCTTGGCATTTGTTCTGGTATTGGGTGCCGGCCGTGACACTATACAATCCTTCTATTCGACTTTGACCATCAAATTCGAATACCGAAGGATTCAAAATTTATCAATCTTCACTCAAAGTTTTTTTAAAAATTATTTATTCCCCAACTTTGACCTGCCGAGCTCCGTCTCCCTCTTCGATAATCAAATATTCAAAGTTTTTTTAATTTGAATATTTGATTGAGCCAATCTATCCGTAGGCTTCAGTAAATGGTTAATGGGTCCATGGAATGCTGGGAAAACATTGGATTAGCAATAAAAACCTACATCTGATGCTATTTTACTTTAAAAGAGGCCATCACCTAGGCTCATTTTGTTATCCTCAACCCAGGCAGAGTGGATACATTGAAGCAGGACTTTTTCTAAATTGGACAATTCCCTAATTATGTAATAGGTGTGGAGTTGGGGAGCACCAATCATCCAAAATGAAAGATGGTGTGCAAGGTCAGATATTAGTTAGTAATGAAAAGAAAAGAAAAAGAAATGACCCTTTGTATTGCACCTTCCCATCCATACGTTGTGAACAAACAAATGAAGTGTTGATTAAAACTTAACTTTTAATATAACCAATAAAATAAGTCTAGAAAGCAACATTAAAATGTTGGTTAGGCAGGAGGCTGATTGACTAATAAGCCAGGGGTAGGTGGGATGAGGTCACCTGAGAGTGACTGTTGGTTGGAGCGAAACACACAGTTCTTGCGATTATTTAACGATTAATGTTATTAAGAAAATATCAATTCCCACATGCCACCCCTTCTCCCACCTTCGGATTCCTCCCTTCAGGTCTACAGTCACCCCGCAGGGTGATTGATATGTCGAGGCCTAAGTACAGCCTTAGTGGCAAGTGAATATGAATTGTAATTAGCACGTTCGTTCGCCCCACGGATCTCCGATAGCCAACCCCTTCACCCTCAAGAAGTACCCTCCCAATCCGTTATTCCCAGGCTGTGATAATTGTCCCTATCCGGCGCCTGCCTAGCCAAAGGCATCTTTGACAAAGCCCGTGACTGAACGGGCGAAACGCGCGTCAGGCGCAATTTTAGTTTCACCACCTCCCCATCAACAGGAGCACTAACATTGTAAGCCATCCCATTATAACAGACTGGGTTTCCTGGAAGTGTCCAGGACTGTCCTCCCTCACTCAGCTCCCAATCACAAATGCCAGAGGGTTGGCTTGTGGGTAACTTATATGTTATATTTTCTATAAAGCCATTTGAAAGATTCCTTTAAAAGGAATATGCAAGTATTTTGGCATAGACTAACTAAAATCTTGTAACAATACATTATGCTTGTTGGGACTTGTACTTTACTTTAATTAAGTGATTTTGGCAGGGATTGTAATTAATGGCTCCTGACTTTGTGGTTGAATGTGTGTTAATGAATTAACTAATAAGGAAGGGAAGGAATGTCTCCTACCAAGTTGTTGATGAAATTGCACTTCCGATGCCTCTCAGTCACTGGGGTGCTGAGCTTTATTGGCCCTGGAAGGTTTTGCACCTCAGCATTGTGTTTGTCATGTTACAGTGCAGCCTGGTCTCACACAAGAGATTGATGAGGATCTTCAACTCCAGGATTGTGGGGTATATTGGCAGATGGAGGGATAACCAACCGCAAAAAATAGTTAATTTCTAGCATCAAGGTGTGTGCAAGGCCAAAGAATTCCACATATTTTGTTAGGCCCTTATTCCTAAATCCAATTTTTATGCTTGTGATTTTTTCCAATATTTTCACTTACCTCTCAAAGCATCTTATTCAGCTGGGAATGTTGTCATTTGCTTACCCTTCAAACCTATTAGTCCCCCCATTATAATAATGTTTACTAATCAATCTAATGATAATCAGGTAGAGTCTTTCTAGGAGCCTTCATAGATATTAAATCAATAATGACTGAAATGCACTAATACCTAGGTCTGTTGTTTGGCCTTAATATGTTGGTCTTGTCATGGGGCTCATATCTCAGTTCATGAGGCTTTTGGTCTTATTTAACCCCTTCTTCTGTTGTCCAACATGGAACTGAAGTGTTAACTCTGCAAAAAAGGGGGTTAGGTATATACCCTGAAAAATTATGTACCTGCTCTGTTTCAAATGACATTATCCGTGTGTATTGCAGTTTTGGAAACCACCTTAGCAAAAGTTAAAAACAAAATCTTGTTCAAAATCTCAAACATTTTTATAAGAATAAAATGACAATATGGATTTGTGACAAAAGTTTGTTTGTTGAACACCACATAAGCATTTGTACAACCAATTAAACATGAAGCCTAACTGTAACACACAGGAAGAATGTGGTGTCAACATTCATTTCAATATGTAGCAGCCCCCATTGAGAACTAAAGGGCAGAGCTTTACAAAAGATTTAGTGGGTTACGGGCAACTATTTCTTGCATGAAATTCATAATGCACCCCTGTGTCCATGCTGGGCAAGTTAACATAAATTAAAGAGCACAAAAAAAGTTTGGCATTGAGGAGCCTTGTGTACAAAACAAGAATATAACAATCAATATGATTTACAAATGACACTTGTCAATATTTGACAATATGGGATGTTTAAAAGTATCAGCACATATGAGGTTAGTGCTGGCCAGGTAATGTGTTGGAATAGTTGCAAGTTCAATGTAAAAAGCAACGCTTTGTGCCTTTAAGGCATATCATATCCAAGTTAGATTGAGGGGTGGTGTTTATGTTTGGGGGGTGGCATAAACACGACATTAGAGTGGACATTTCACACCAGTCTGTAGCTTTGAAATTAGGGCTGGGGGACACCCTCCTTACACTATGCTCCTCCCCCCCTCTACAGGACCCCCCTGCACTACGCTCCCCCCTCTATTGGACCCCCCTGCCCTACGCTCCCTCCACTATGGGACCCCCCAGCTGACCTACTCTCTTCCTCCTCCTCTTCCTCCACCCAGGAACCCCTTCCAGTGACTCCCCAGCCTGTGCCCCCCTCTATCCCCCTCCTGGGACTATTAAGATCTCACATAGGGGTATATTTATCAAAGAGTGAAATTAATAGTGAAGTTCCGCCACTCGAGTGAAATTCTGCCACTCTCCATTCATTTCTATGGGATTTTTATAGGCGTATTTATCAAAGGGTGAACTTTCACTTTCACCCATTGATAAATACGGATTTCAAAATCCCATAGAAATGAATTGAGAGCTGCGGAATTTCACTCTAGTGGTGGAACTTCACTCTTTGATAAATTTACTCCATAGTGTGGGATCCAGCCACTGTGGCACCTCCCCAGGTGTCAGGACTGCCAGAAGTACCTGACCCAGAAGTACCCAACGGCACTGTTTACATTCCCGGCATTCACAGTGAAGATCCAAGATGGCGGCGCCCATGCTGAACACATGGTTGCAGCGTCGCTGCATGATGATGTCATCACTGGTGCCGGGATCTCGTCATATAAGGGCACCCAAAACACTGTGACGGCTCCCAAGAATAGGATTTGCTGCCATTAATCCTGGGTTCCTGTTTGTGTTTCCTGATTCCGGATTCCAGCCTTATTCCAGCCTGTTTCCAGCCTGATTCCTTCTCCCAGTCTGTTTCTAGCTCCTGCCTTTGTTCTGACCCCCTGCCTGAACTCTTGATATTTGTTTCTAATCTGCCTGCCCTCGTTAACTCCTGCCTGTGACCACTACTACTGATTCTGCTTAACCCTTTGCATACCGCGACCTTGCTCCCTCAAGAGGACTTCCTCCTTGATCCAGACTACCCCCCTGGAGGGAGCTCCCGGCTCCCTGAGACCAGGGCTGGAGAGACATTCCCCCTCCTCCTCCTCCTAAATCCTCCTCATTCCAGCCATTTGCAGCCAAAAAAATCAAACCTGCCTCAGACACCTCCTCCACCTGTGCAGTCTAAATAGTGCGCAATCAGGCTGAAAATGCACCTAAAATGGCCACTGTGTGAAAAAAATGGCAGAAAGGAAGTGGGGCATAAAACTTCAAATCGATTGATTCGAAATACAAGTGGGGCACGGTTTACTTCGATCCTCTTCGACTATACGCTATGGGCAAAAACTTTGAATTGAATTTGAGCAAATACGCTATTCCTTCGATCATACGATCCAAATACGGACCCCTTCGATCCAAAAAATCTTTGACTTCACTTCCACTTCACTTCGGTTGGTCTTTTTGAAATCAAATTTCAAAGTATTTTCAATTCGAAACTCGAGCCTTGACAAATCAGACCCTAAATGTACATAACTAGGGCATATTGAAACACCAAAAAAACACAAAAGCAAATAATCTATATCATAATACAATGATAAAACCATGACACAAGTTTATGAGAGTTTATACAAAACAATATCAAGTTAATCATTTTTTTAAATTCATTTATTAAAATATTGCATGAATATTGTAGAAAAATATATATATATATATATATATTATATATGAAAATATATAAATAGAAGTATCAAAAATTAATTGAAATAATGAATTAGTTAATTGGTGTCCCAGTATAGAAAAATGAAGATGAATGTATAAATATATAGGATTGAAAATAAAGTATAAATGTATATATACAAAAAGTCAGTACAGATGTATAAAGATGTATGACACATTGACCTCTTATTCAATAACATCAACATTATAGTTTTATTGTACAAATGTACCTTATTTAGGGCTCTTATAAGCATTACTACTGTAATAATTAAAATTCAGTTGTTAGTCTATCTAATTGTTATTTTTTAATTAATTTAGTCATCATAATGATGTATTCTTATTAAGGATTAAATGCGATATTAAATATACAAAAAGAACAAACAAATCCGGTTATGGATTGACTATTTGCATGGAATATTAAATATAAGCATGGATATGTGGATCTTAATGCGAGGATACATGTACCATTTGTCAGAGGGTGCCATCATGAAGAAAAAATAAAACACAACACCCTATTTCATCAAGGGATAAATGTATGTTATATCCCATCTACATAATGTAGAAAGGATTCCAAAATAGAAAGGAGAACCATATATTCAAACTGGATATATGGACACAGATGTACATACAAATTTAAGGAATTGTGGGGCCACTGATGGAGTCATTGTGTGTGCAAGTTGACTCACATGGAGATTCCCAGACCACTGAGGGTGATCCCTTAGAGACAGGAGAATGTGTTAAGGTCTTTAAATGTGGTGTGGTTAGTGGGAACAGACCAGAGTGTTACGATGAAACTGGTAACATGGCTGTCATTTGTGTGGTTGAAAGTGATGTTGGTCTAAAACTGCATATTAAGACTCCATGCTATGAGGTTCTGGATACACCACACCCTATTTGCAGTAAGCACAATCTGGTGAATGAAATGTCTGAAAAACCTGTTAAAAGTGAAGTCACCACTCTGGTGTTATGTGTTGTGGAAGGAGTCAGACAGAAAGTGTCATCTGTAAAGAATGAGTTAAGTGTTGAAGCAGATGTGGGTTGCATGTGTGTGTGATTGTGTGTGATTGTGTGTGACACAAATATTTGGCCAAGAAGGACACCCTACAAAGAGTGTACATAATTTTGACAAAGATGTTGAGGAGTGAGTACCTGACATTGCTGAGAAAAGTCTTGCCCTTCCCATAGAGTCACATGTGTTTGATCCCTGGGGATCCCTGTCTTAAAAGGTCCTAAAAGTGACACACCTTTTTTAATTAAGGGTATTCTGGTGAAAAATAAACCTGTCTATGCAATTTCAGTAGCAGAATGAATGACTGCAGGTGATAAACGTGACTACCATTATTCAGGGGTGATAAACTTGCCAAGTAAAGTTAAGCATGAGTATGAAGAATGTTGGTAATGCCTGAGTGAGGTTCAGGTTTACATGAAAGCATGTGTGAGTACTCCCAGATTGAGATGTATGTGTTGCATCTTTTACATGGTAAATAGAGGATAAACCATGTGTAAAGAGATGTGAAATGGACAAGCACTTCCACTTTAAGGGAAAAGGACTCTCGTTTTGTGTGGAAAAACTGTTTCACCCCATGGGGGGGAGGATATTTATAGTGGGGCTCATTTATCAACACTTGGTAAATTTGCCTATGGGCAGTTACCTATAGCAACCTATAAGTGATTAGCTGTTTCAAGCCAACTGCAAGTAAAACAATGAATGCAGCAATTTGATTGGTTGCCATGGGTTACTGCCCATGTGCAAATTTGCCCAATGTTGATAAATGACCTCCATTGTGTTTAGAAAACCCATCTGTATTGCATGAAAATGTAAAAGCATGCCTTTAAGCTATATGATATGGGCTGAAGGGGTTAATATTCCCTCCCAATCAAGTAATTAGGTGGCAGCTGAGAACAGAGCTGATACTGCAGGTAAAAGGGGTGCACTCCCCTACCTATGGGTTCTTTCCTGGATGTCTGAAAGAGACACAGTCCTGGGGGTTCCTGGTGTGGGAACAAAAGCCTAAGAGAGGACCAAGGGGCCTGTGAAGCCTGAGACACAGAGAGTGTCTGATAAAGAGAGAGAGAGAGTGGCTGAGCTTGAGCAAAAGCAAGTGCCAAGAGACTGGTGATTCTGCCTGAAGAGAGAGTGTTTGATGAAAGTGAAGCTGACTTGGAACTATGAGTAGTGGAGCAGAGTCTGGGAGAGGCCCTGGGGTAGTAGAATATATTTTCATATATGAAAGACTGCTATATTTTGATGCTTTATTGCCATATGAAGAAAAAATATATATATAATTAGTTTATCCACTGCAAAGCTTTATACATTTTATTTTCCTAGTGGAACCCCTGAGTTGTATTCCTCACTGCCCACTAGATGGAGGCACTGTGCTGTAACATCTAATTTTCCTAGTATCTTCCACAAGCAAAGAGGACAGGTTTGCTGGATTTCCACAGAAGCTGTGCGAGTATGTGTGAGTTTGATCCAAGTCAAGTTATTACCTAATTTGCCCCTATACAGGGACAATAATAGCAGGTTTCTGAAAGGGGAACTATTAGGAGAATCTCCTTAACTTGGCCCAGTGCTGAGGAATGACTGCAGATTCCTTTGTATGTATATAGCATAAACAAAATAATTTACATTTTATAAACCTAGAACAAAATTAAATTGAATTCCTTTGCCAAAACATACATTTTCCATTTCATATGGCAGCATGGACTATTTTCCAATCCTCCTTAATTTTAGGTTTTATCTTTTTTGGTACTCATTGGTGCAGCATATCTACAGGCAAATCATTTACCTTCTCTTTGACTATGTAAATGTCTTTTTCCTAGTATGACAAACAAGGAAAAGTTGTGCTCACCACTAATTATTAAAACCATTAGGGTTAGGGTTAGGGTGCAATGAGGCTGTGACCACAAAATACATATAGACAAATACAAGATTCCTCTGCACTCAACCCATTATCAATATATTTAAAGGGATCCTGTCACCGGAAAACATGTTTTTTTTTCAAAACGTTAATAGTGCTACTGCAGCAGAATTCTGCACTGAAATCCATTTCTCAAAAGATTTTTTTATATTCAATTTTGAAATCTGACATGGGGCTAGACATATTGTCAATTTCCCAGCTGCCCCTGGTCATGTGACTTGTGCCTGCACTTTAGGAGAGAAATACTTTCTGGCAGGCTGCTGTTTTTCCTTCTCAATGTAACTGAATGTGTCTCAGTGGGACCTGGATTTCACTATTGAGTGTTGTTCTTAGATCTACCAGGCAGCTGTTATCTTGTGTTAGGGAGCTGCTATCTGGTTACCTTCCCATTGTTCTTTTGTTTGGCTGCTGGGGGGGAAAAGATATCACTCCAACTTGCAGTACAGCAGTAAAGAGTGATTGAAGTTTGTCAGAGCACAAGTCACATGTCTGAAAAAATATTGCAATATATGGACAAACAAGCCCTGTTTTGTTTAAAGGGTAAGGCATTTTTCAGAAGAAGTAGCACAAAATGTCTCTGTCTTAAATATATTGATAATGGGTTGAGTGCAGAGGACCTCTTGTATTTACCAGAGGACCTTAGTTTACCAGGTC